>NC_133557.1:25101666-25452500 GCF_048773025.1 Camelus bactrianus
AAGAGGCCAGCTGGAAATGGTGGGGCGCTAACTCCCTTAGAAACAGCTTCTCAGCCAACGATGGATATCAACTGGAGGATAAATACTCCAGCTTCCTTGCTCCTGAAGATGCAAAGGAGAATAACTCTGAAGCACGTGCTCTACCCTGTCTCTTAGTTCCTCAGCAGGGCTGATCCCCAGTTGTCTTCAGGGTTAGCATGCCTGATTATACACTATTACAACTGCCTCATCCTTTTTGTCTTAATTCCTTGCCCCACTACCAGTGCTTACTGGGAGCATGTCACAAATAAGTTACTTGCACTCATATCTCTGTCTTCGGGCTTGCTTTTGGCAGAACCCAACCCAAGACAGCTACCACATTAGATAGTGGTTGTATGTTTCCATTGGAAGTGACAGAAACCCCAACTTAAACTGGCTCAAGCAGAAAAAGAATTTATTGGCTCATGTAATTGAATAGTCCAGGCTAATAGCTCTAGCTTCAGGCACCATTGAATCTATTTCTTTAAACGACGTTACCAGCACTTGATTTCTTTCTTTCTATCTCTCTGCTTTCCTCTGCATTGACTTTTTTTCTCAGGCAGGTGATCTTTCCAATAGTTTACATCATCCCAGGTTTAAGTCCAGTGGAAAAGAGAGCATCTCCCTCTAGATAATTCTAGGAAGGTCCTGAGGCTATATCTGTTTGGCCCTGGCTGGGTCATGTGCCCATCTTTGAACCAGTCACTGGGTCCAGAGAGCTCTATGGCTAGACTTGCACCCCAAGGCCCCTAGGGAGGCTGGTGGTCCCGTCAGCTGCACCCAGTTACAAGGAGTGGAAGTGGGTGGTGGTGGTTCTCCAAGAACAACTCCTGCTCTTTTACCAGAAGAAGGGGAATCAGTGCTGTACCAGTTCATACCCATACCTTCTGACTCTCAGTGATTTTCTCTGAGAAAAGTGCTATCTTCCAAGAAAATGCAATCTCCCAGTTCCAGTTAATTTCAAGAAAAATATGTCATGAACGCCTCACTACTATTGGGGATGCTGCTAGATAGAAAAGGAGTAAGAACAGTAGGATAGTTACTTTACAATGCATTATGATCCCATATTAAGTTTCCAGTTCTGCTTTTCAGTAGTATTATGGGAGATGGCAGGAAAGCACATGATCAAAAATTAAAAGGATAGAAAAAAGTTGTCTCAGAGAACAGTGTTTACTTGTTGAGGCATGAGTGGAGCTGAGAGGGGCTGGAGTGTAGGCCCTTTTGGCCAGTTTAGTTGGTTGCTCCGGTTGAGTTTTCATATAACAGAAAACTTTAGAAGCTAAAAATGGTCATACTTCATTTCTGCTCTTAAAGCAATAGTATACCACTTAAAATGTCTCCATTTGCACATTGTAGAAAATCAAAATGTAATAGCTTAACACATTTAGTACACTGTTTCTGTAAAGGGACAGAGAATAAATATTTTAGGCTTCGTGGGTCAAGAGACAAAACAGAGGATATTGTGTGGGTACTGATGTAACAAGAGAGAAAGCAAATTTCCACAGTGTTATTATTGATGAAATTAAAAATACAACAACAGTAATTGAGTTCAAGTTTTTATAATTCAGGGCTACTCATGAGAAAAATGGAATTATTATTTTAAGGGGGATAATGTTTTCCTTAATTGGGATTCAAAGTTAGTGTTCACTCTCATCAAACTGATTGCAAATGTTCATTTGTAAAAGTCATTCTCAGCACACAGCCTGTGCAGAAACATGTAGTGGGCCTGACTTTGACTCACTGGGTGTAGTTAGCTTAAACAAAAAGTGGATTTATTGACTCACATAGTTCAAAGCATTTAGAGGTAGTACAGTCTTCAAGGCAAGCTGATTCAGGACTCCATCTTCATTTCTTTTTGAGATTATCTTTGTTCTGCCATCTTATCTGGGTTGGCTTTATCCTGACCCTGGATTTCTTCAAGGCTGCCCTTAGTAACTGGAGCTGCCCGTTACCTTATTCACATCCAATGAGAGAGAGAGAATCACTTCTCAGAGCAGCTGTCCTGGGCCTCACTCTGATAGGAGCAAACTTGGGCCCATCATGTGACAAGGCTGTGGGACCACCAATCAGAGAACTGCTCTGAATCCAAACTGCATAGCTTCTTCGCAGTGAGAGTGATGGGTTAGGATGGGCAATATCTGCCACAAATAAACTGTGAAGATATAAACAGGGAGCAGATGGATGATTTTAGTGACGTCAATGTATTGGAAACTTATCTCTAGGTTTCTATATCTTAGAGAGGTCTGGCTACTCTGGGATATTTGTATTATTACACTGCATATTCTCAGAATGAACAGTAGAAATTGTTTTAAAAAGGTTTATGGCAGTATTTTACAGAGGCCCTGCCCTCAGCAGCTATAGTCTTGGCACTGGAATTGGCTTCTCATTAACAAACCTCAGTAAACATTCTCTTGAGTGATGCTGCCAATTCTCCCTTCTCTAGTTCCTAATATGTTGTATTACTTCTTTCCTCCTCAAAAGGAATCCCTGAGAAGATACATTCAGCATCCTTGACAGAATGGTTGAGCCATGGGTCATTTTTATTTTTTTAGGGCATAAGCATTATTTCCTTTTATTCATGCCTATGCTAGTTCTTTTGATGACATGGAGGGCTCTTAGGGGCATTTTATGGTCTGTGGATCCCCTTGTGCAGTTATTAAATTCATAGACCACAAGTTCATGCATGGACCAAAATTTGTCTTAGGCTACATAGGCAGTTTGCACATTATATGTGATCATTATCAAATGCAGATGGAAGGCTCCTTGAGTCATAAAATACAAATTCATTTAACAAAAGTATCCCTAGTTTTAGAGTAGCTTTTTGTCACTATGTATATTTGCACTCAAGAGATATTTAAAGGCAAAACCACTCTGTGTGAAGGTCTGTTAATATTTTTTATATTTAGAAGGAGTTCTCATATGATTAAAAAAAAAAACATTGGGAAACCCTCTGCTATGTACTGGGACTATGGAAATTACAGGATGAATATGTCAGACCCTCAGCCCTTAGGAATCATAAAATAGTCAGAATAAAGAAATATATTAGACACTACTCTTTTGGTTGCAAGAGACAGAAATTCAATCCAAATTGACTTCAAGGGAAAACAAGGAGTGCACTGGATTCTTCGACCCAAAAGTTCAGAAATACTTACTCAGCTCATCCACACATGCCTAGATTCAGTCTATAAACTGTCAAGATTTAGCTTCTCCCCACTTCCTGGTTTTTCTTCCTCTATGTTGGATTCACTCTCATGTATCTCCCCCAACCTCCCCAATACAAACAAATACTGTCCCGGATTACATATGAAAGCTCCAAATACCTACTAATGTTAGGGGGAAGATAAATTCACCTTTCCCTTAGTTTCTTTGAATTACTCCTCATTGGTTCAGTTTTTCATGTGAACCAATTGGTATGGCAAGAGAGATGGAAGATACCAATGGGACAGATTTGGGACATGTGTCTGTATGCATCTGGGTGGAGGTTAGCACCAATACAACCATATGGACTGATGAGGAAGCCTATGAGATTTTCAAGGGGAAATGGGGATGCTATTATGAGAAGAAAGGGGAGTAACTGCTGGAAAGGCAAAAAGAACTAATGCTCAAAACGAGTAAAATCAACTCTCCCAAACAAGAAAATAATGGATGACATAAGAGAGACTCATTTATTCATTCACTTTTTAAAAATAGACAGTTACTGAAATGTTTCATTTTAGCAGAGACTTTTGATTACCAAAATCTCCCTCCCTGCCTTCCATTCCTTCTTCCTAATGGAGCTGTTGACTTTCTACAACTGTCCACCCCCTTTATGTGTTTGGGAGGAGGCTGCTGCATCTACAAACCCAGAGGCAGGTCTTGATTGTCTAATCCATTTATGTTCATCCATTCTTTCTACTATGAATTTGTTTCAGGCATAGGCATACGCAGCATTTTGGGCAGTGAAATATTGAGTGAAGTTTCTAGGAAGCTTCCAGGAAAGCTGTTCTTGCTCTTAGAAAGAAGTACAATTAGAAATCTTCTTGAAACCTCAAAAGAAGCTGACCTGTAGACCTAGCCCACATGAGAGAAAAGTTGAAATGGCATAGGCTCTGGGATGGTGTTGTGGAGGAAATTATTGACTCCAGAAGTCACCCCACCTCTAGAGTTCTAGTTGTGCGAGAATATTGTTTTCCTTAATTTAAGTTACAGTGGGATTTATGTTACTTGCAGTGACTGTAACTCCTATATCCAATGTGTCTGGGGTCAGGCATTCAGGATAAGAAATGAATAGGATATATGCCCTCTGCTCATGTGATGCTTCTAGTCTACCAGAGTAGAAGTTATTTCTTTTCCAGTTTACTCAACTTCTTCCTCTCTATAAATTTAGTCAAGGTACCTAAGGGAGGGGACCAATAAAGCATGAGGGCAAACTTGACATGTTACACTTAAAATGGTCCGTCCCTAATCAAATGCGATGGCCCTGCCAAGAGAATCAGGCGTCCTTGGAGAAAATCTTTCTTCTTTTCTGGAAACAAAATCTAAAGTGCATGGCCCTCCACTGGTGGGTCAGGACTGCCATCTTCACAGACAAAAGAAAACACATACTTCTCTATTCCCACTTTTAAAACCCCAATTATGGACACAATGAGGATCTGTGGAACCCCACCAGCACTAACAAAAATAAAGCACTTAGCTCATGCAATCTTGTCTCTTTATTTTCCATATCACTTACAATGTAAGCTTTTTACAAAATCAAATCCTTTCTCACCAGTGATATGATTTTCCCTGAAAAGGCTTTGAAGTATCCTGCCGTTATCACTTCTGTACACAAACATTAGCAGAATCCCTGCTAGGCAGGAGGACAAAAATAATTGTTCAGCCTTCATTTTAACTTAACCTTTTGCAAATTCCTACTTTAAAAAAGTTCCCCTTGACTTACTGGCATCATATCGAGATAATTTATGAGGCAGTCTATTCTTGTTAAGACAGCGAATCTCCATGAATCTTTTCCCCCATGAAAGACTGTCCTGGACCCTTCACCCCTCTTAATTTAGGCATCTCGCTCTCTTTCTTAACCATTTGCATGGGTCCCTTTGTCACCTTAACACTCTTGTCTAATGGTTTCTGTACAATTAAGGCATTATGGAGGTGAACGTTAATATGTCTCTGAAAATTTACGGAGGCCATATATCTTGATGTTGCAAAAAGATGTGCCAGAAATTGGCTAGGAATACAGGTGCCCTGCTCTTTTAGCTGATATGAGAAACGGAGTTCATTATCTGTCATGTGGGCAGTGGGACTCAGCAGAGACTCTTGTCAGGAAAGTGTGAAAAGAGAAAGGGTAGCCAGTCTGGTATAAATCAGAAGGGAAATACAGGTTTAAGCTATTTTAGCATCAGGTTTGGTAGAAGAGTGGTTAAAAAAATATGAGATCTGTATTCAAGCCACCCATTTTTTTTAGATTTCTTGTTCAAGCCTTTACTAGCCATTTAATTTTGTGCTATAACCTCTCTAATCTTCAGTTTCTTCATCTGTAAAACGGAGTTACATTTAGAACAGAACCCTAACTTCTTCCTGTGGCTTACCAGGTTCTGCTTGGTCTGGTGCCTGCCTGAGTCTGAGCCCCGTCTCACACTGCTCACTGTGATTCTGCCGTATTGCCTCTTTCTAGATGCTCCAATGTAATATCTGCTTCTGCCTTCAGGATGTTTGGCCAAGCTGTTGCTTACTCTTTCATGAAATACTTCCGCCGCCCATATGCTCACAGGGAATGCTGTTTCTCCTCCTTCATGGACCAGGTTAAATTTTACCTTCTCACAGGAGGTCCTGAACTTAGTGTAGGTTCCACAAAGGCAGACCCAAGTAGTTTATTTGGGAGGTGATCCCAGGAATCAAAGGAGTAAGGGAAGGGGAGAGTCAATTAAAGGTGATAGTAATGAGAAATTTTGTACTGTAGGCAACTCAAACTCAGTCCTGCCGGGGAGTCTTTAGGAGACTTTGTGAGACCTCTTCAGAGTAGTTCCAGTAATGGGACAGGAAACCGGGATAGTTATCCACCAACTCACATTCCTCATTGGCTGAGGGTCACCCCTGGAGGGGTTAATTATCTGGCACTTCCGGCCTTTTCTCTCATGGACTGAGCATGATTCTGCATTAGAGAAAGCCATAGAATAATAGAGAGAGGCAGTTGCTAGAGGTAGAGAAGGCCCTTGATGTGTGCGGGAACTGCCCACCAGGCTGCACGTGGCACCATGAGTTGGCAGGGGAATATGGGGGAGGTTCTGACTGGCCTCTGCAGTCTTCAGTTTTTCTGTATTCCTCTGTCCTGTCTGCTATGGAATAAATGTTTGTCTCTTCCTGGAAATTCCTATGTTGAAGCCTTAATCCCCAAAACAATGATCTTTGTAGGTGGGGCTTTGGAGAGGTGATTAGGTTTAGTTAAAATCATGAAAGTAGAGCTTTTATGATAGAATTAGTGCCTTTATAAGAAGAGGAAAAGACCAGAGCCCTCTCTTTCTCCACCATTTTTGGAAATAGCAAAGAAGGGGGCTGTCTGAAATCCAGGAAGATGATTTTCACCAGAATCTGACCACACTGGCACCCTGATCTTGGACTTTCAGCTTCCAGAACTATAAGGAATCTATGTCTTGTTTAAGCCACCCAGTCTAGGTATTTTGTGAGAGCAGCCTAAGCAGACGAAGACACTGTCTGTTGCTTTGAATGCGCTTATTATAACTGGTAGTCATATCCTTATTTGTTTGTATGTTTATCAAATTAACATGTTGTGGGGTACAAGAGCATAGGAGCTATGTTTGTTCGTTCTTGAATGTTTCTTTAGTGATCAGCAAAAAGGATGATATTCAAAGTATTTTTATCAGTAGGGTGGGGATGTGGGTCACTTAAAAGTTTGCTCTCCCTGTGTTGGAGCACTTTTCTAGCAGTGGAATAGCTTTGTCTAAGACATGAGGTATTTAAAATAGTCAGGCCACTCTTAGTAAAAATTTTGAGACTCTTCATAAACTGAAACAGTACAGGTTTGAAGTATATAATGGGGGCAAATTAAGTCCTGAGGACCTCAAATATGAGTGTCTTGGTAATGAGGATGAAAGGTCTTTTTTTAAAAAGCAGTATAAGCAAGATGATTTTGAACATTTAAAAAAATGACTCTGTGTGTGTTTCTATGTGGTGTATGTGTGTGTTTTGGGTTCCACTAAAAGCCCATTTAAAACCTACTTGAGTGCTTTTTCATTTGGTTTGTAAGTATTTCGAACAGCAGGATGAAACGTCAACTTCTGGCAAACCTACCAAGCCATGATGTATGACTTAAAAATGGAAAGAGGAAAACTTCACTTTGACAAATATAACACCTGAATTGGGACTATGCAGACGAGTTTCTCCCTAAAAGGTTAACTAGAGACAATAATTACTTTCTCCAGGCATCACCCAGGTGACACACTGCTGTCTTGATTTCATTGCTGTTTGATGATGTGCATTTCTTGCCACTTATAAACGAAACAAATGAGGTTAGATGGCAAAGATTATGAAAGGAATTAGCAATAATGAGCCTGGTAACAAAAAACATTATAGAAAATTGAGTTGACCTTACTTTCATAATTATTCACCTTAATTGTTTTTTTTGTAGTGTAATTTGAATGAAATTAAATAATACTAATATTCCCCCTGCCACTGACTAGGAATTTCATGTAAAGATTAATAACTTTCAAAACTAAAGATTTGGCAGCCATCTTTCGAGAGGTCGCTGCTGCTATTCCAGGAAGCTGCATGTCCTCAACATGGTCACAGGCCACCTATGTCAAGACTATAATTTAGTCCTCAAACACCTTGGGTCATGTGGCCCTGTGGTACAAGAGTCAGGGCCTCTACTTCCGGACTTTGTGGGATTCACTGCTCTCCTGATCCTGACCCTCATGAGCTTTTCCAAATTTGCCCACCAGAATGTTGGTTTTGGTGAATCAGCCAGGGTCAACACCCGAAAAGGAGTCAGACTTTCCATAAAGGGAACTAGAAGCGTGCACGCGCACACACAGACACACACACACACACACACACACACGTACGTCTGGTGAATTCAGTTCTCCACTTAGCTTCCCTAGCTCAAATTTTCAAAGTTTTAGGTATTCATTTTCCAAAGTTGGGCATAAGCTACAAATTTACACTTATGTAATTTCTGGCAAAATTGAGACCCACCTCCCTACTCACCTGCCCCTCCACCCCCAACACACAAAATTTAGTAATTGAGTCAGTAATTTAAAAATAACAATTAAACTGAAGAACAATTAGTAATTCTATTCTTTAAAAAAAAATTATTAGCAAGGCTTAAAATTCCATACTCAGTTTAGTTCTTAAATTCATGTGAAGACTCCAGAATTAATAGAAGTAGGTCTTGCAGGGAAATGAGATTTAAAAGTGAGTAGTAGATAGGAGGTTATATTAATGTTAATGTAAACCATTTGGAAGTTGGAACTAGAGCAGTGATTCTCCACCCAGGTGACACATGACAGTATCTGGAGACGTTTTTGGTTGTCACAACTAGGGGTGGGTGGGTGCTACTGGCATCGAGTGGGTGGAAGCTTGGGGGGCTGGAAAACACCCTGCAGTGCACAGGACACCCCACAGCAAAGAGTTGTCTGGCCCAAAATGTCAGTAGTGCTGATTTTTAGACCCTGAACCAAAACCAAATCTTATAGTAAGTAACTAATTGGCTCATTACCTAAATAACTAAAATCAGTTAACTAGCCAACTGACTAATGCTGTGGACTTGTTTCAACTGAATTTGACCAAGACTTTTTTACCCCCAGTTAACTGGTCAATTTGTGGGTGGGAAAAGCCTGTGAATTTGTTTATTTTATAGGCCACTTTGTTCAGTTAAAATGGCACGGCAGTGTGTGTGTGTGTGTGCGCTCCTATGTGTGTGTGTGCGTGTATACAGTGATACTACATGGCAAAGTAATAACTTTTTTTCTTGACCTGAAACTTCCTGTGTGGTTATATATCAGGCAAAGATTATCCGGTCTAATCCTCACTACAACACTAGGAATGTGATTAACCCTATTCAGAGATGAGAACCTGTGACTTGTCCAAGTCTATGAGCCCTGGTGGGTGATAGGAGATTTCAGCCCAGAGCCCTGGCTCTTTCCTACGATCTCTGAAATATCAGTCACTCCACACCCTCTGTGGTGATTTTTTTTTTTTGTTCCATCCATGGAACACCTGCATTATTATTTTCCTGATTTTTTAAAACTTAAATAAATGTAACCTCACCACTAGCAACAATATCCTGGAATCATGGGTTCAATGCATTAGTGACGTTATTTTTCTAATAAATGTTGAGGAAACACTGCTTTAAAAACCGCAATGTTAAGCTACCTCTCGGCAATACCAAAATGAAATTTTTAATGATCAAGCACTGTATAGGTGGAAATTATTGTAATAATTGATTAATTAATCCACGTGAGGGCCACAGAGCACCCTCTAGGAGAGGGCTGAATGGTCAAATTAAGATAAGATCAGCAAAATAAAGCATGATGGTAAAGAAAAAGATTAAAGGAAGATGCTTTTAAGGGGCTCTCGTGATTAAGTGCGATCAAAGAAGAGCTAATGGGTTAACTCGTTTCTGCCGAGCACAGTTACATAGTGTTCAATTTGATAAAGGACCCGGCAGTAACTTTCAAATGGAGAGATGGGAATTAGTGACATTCCCTTTCCAATTACTAATTTCACAGAAATGCAAACAGCTCAGCAAAGGGATGTATTGTCTGTTCCAAGGTTTTTTGTGAACAAATACATTTGATAGTTGAGATGACACCCTGAGTGAAATAGGCCCTGATTTTCAGTGTACCCTGGGGTTCTTTTATTTTGTTGTCAATAGGTTTAATAATTGATTGGAGGGGAAAACACAATGGGGTAAGAACAATACCAGGGTTATCTCAAGAGTTCTAGAGGAATGATTTGTGTCAAATCAGGTGAGTTTTTTCTTTTAATTTATATACAGTGCTCTTCACAAGCTAAATTTTCATTGATTTAGGCTCCCCCCTCCCCACTCCATTTAGCTGGGATAAACCCTTGTGGCAAATCTTCTATGAATAAAAATGTCAACCTCTCCTAGGAATGACTCAATCTACGTATTTGTAGACTTCAGATATGAGCGTGGCTGGCATGGTGTAAGGAACGTAACTGCCAGAGTAAAAGAGGAGATGGATTCCTCCACTTCATCATGATTAATACACTTTTGTGTTGTTTCTTGGCCAAGATTTGTAAATAGTGACTGTTATGGCTAATTGAAGTATTTCCTGTAATTCCCTCTCTGTGTTCAGCTTATATTGTGCCAACGTAAAGAAATGCTTTGGTGGAATAGATGCAGAGTAATCTCGTCTTTACAATCGTCATCACATTGATCGCTCCAGTACCCTTGTGAAGTAGGAAAGAAGTTTGTCTTGGGTTCCCACAGTGTCTTCCAGATCTACCCTGTGGCCCTTACTGCATCCTGCTGAAATTTATTGTTCATCATCTCCCTTCCCAACTGCACCGTGGCCTTGGGCAAAGCGACTGTCCATAGGGCTTTAAACATAATAGGTACCCGATAAAACTTCACTAAATAAACATATTATTCTCCTCTGAACTTTGTCTCTAGAGCAGTGGTTTTCAACAGAGGGCACTGTTGCCCTTCAGGGGACATCTGGCAATATCTGGCGATATTTTGGGTATCCCTACTGGGGTGGGGGGTGTAATAATACTGGTGTTGAGTGGGTAGAGGCCAGTGATGCTGCTAAAAAAATCCTTCAGTGCCCCCCACAACAAAGGATTATACAGCCCCGATTGTCAATAGGGCCAAAGCAGAGATGCCCTGCTCCAGAGGTACCTCATACAAACCTAGAATAGGAGATGAATTTTCTGCAAAGCTGATGAAACCGAAGACTCTCATTTACTCATATCAGAACTTTCAAGGACCTGGGAGGCACCATGGCAGTATGGTCACATGTCTGTGTGTTTCTGCAAACGCAGGTGACTACATACTGGCAGTTTTTGGATATCGCTAAGGGAAAGACCTGGGAATTCATTTAATTTGGGTCTAGTGGAATATACAGATGTGATTCTAGGTCACCATGTGTATAGTTAAGTCACTGCTCATCGTTCCGGTGTAGCAATGGCCACCAGCCTATTCCTAATGCCCATTTTGCCATCTCGCTCAGAATGGTGATGCAAAGGAAGAGGCTAGAGGCTCCACATAGGCATGAGTATTTCCTTGGCACCCAGGACTCGATGTGGGTAGTGGAGGAGATACAAGGTTTAAAACTCTGTGGAGCCAAAAACTAGTCTAAGGGAAAATTTTCCAATCATCAAATATATAAATTGAAGCAGAGGATTAATTTCTTACTGATGCTATGACAAAAATAGAATTTCTTTCCTGTCTGAAATACATTTGATGGTACAGGGTATACAATTATGAAGGCACCATACATTTTTATTATTTTTTTAAAAAAAGTGATGTCAAATAAAATTTGTCAGAATCCTTGAATTGTAGGGCATGAACCTGAAGCAGTAGTACAAAGGCAAATGTGTCTGTATGTGGAGTCACATGTTTTATGTGTCCCAGTTATCAATAATATGCGACCAATTTCAGTTAACCATGTTAGAGAAATTACACTACTTTTTAATGAAAAACACTATATTGCTATAAGAAAAGGCTATCAAGTTACATACAGACTAAAACTTGGAAGAGAGATTTTTTTTTTTTTTAAATTGAGAGGTGCATCAGGCAGCTAATTAGTAAGAACTATTAGGTCATTTTTCTGGATCTTGTGATGCTTGTGGAATTTTCAGCCTTGTAAAATTTGTAGTTTGTTATGATTTCTTAATTCATAAATATTTACTTCTGTGCCCAGTTTGATATTCTTGTATTACTGTTCTTAGAGTCCCCGAATTGTATATATTCCAGGCCCTACATAACCAGTTATCCTCCTTTGCTTACAGCTTCATTACTCCCTAAACTCAGATGACTCATACATTTATATGTCTGAACTAGACCTTTCCTGTGAGCTCTTTTGAGTGCTAGACTCACATTAAATCACACTGACATCAGCTTTGGGATACCTGGGATTTCAGAGTTATCTCCAAACTCAGTGTATCTTGAGTCAGTCTCACAACACGACTCTCTCTATCTCTACCTCCAACCTAGTGTTCTTTCTTTTTTTTGGTAATCGAAATAAAGTCAGTTAACAATGTGTCAATTTCTTGTGTATACAGCATAATGTTTTAGTCATACATATACATGCATGTATTCCTTTTCATACTCTTTTTCATTATCGGTTACTATAAGATATTGAATATAGTTCCCTGTGCTGTACAGTAGAAACTTGCTGTTTATCTATTTTATATATAGTAGTTAGTATCTGCAATTCTTGAACTCCCAGTTTATCCCTTCCCACCCCGACTGGTGACCATAAGTTTGTTTACTATGTCTGTGAGTCTGTTTCTATTTTGTAACATTTGTGTATGTATGTGTATATGTGTGTGTTTTTTTTTTTTTTAGATTCCACATGTGAGTCATATTGTATGGTCTTTTTCTTTCTCTTTCTGTCTCACTTCACTTAGAATGACAATCTCCAGTTCCATTCATGTTGTTGCAAATGGTGTTATTTTATTCTTTTTTTGTGGCTGAGTAGTGTTCCATTGTATAAATATACCATAACGTCTTTATCCAAGTCATTTATCAATGGACATTCAGGTTGTTTCTATGTCTTGGCTACTATAAATAGTGCTGCTATGAACATTGGAATGCATATCTTTTCAAATTAGAGTTCCCTCCGGATATATGCCCAGCAGTGGGATTGCTAGATCATATAGTAAGTCTGTTTTTAGTTTTTGAGGAATCTGCATACTGTTTTCCGTAACGGCTGCACCAGACTACATTCCTACCAATAGTATAGGAGGGGTTCCTTTTCTCCACACCCTCTCCAGCATTTATCATTTGTGGACTTTTTAGTGATGGCCATTCTGACTCAGCCTAGTGTTCTCTCACTGTTCTTTTGCAAAGAACAGGAAATTATGTATTAGAAAACCTGGAAATCTAAGGCTTACTGTTGATACCTATCTCTCCCTGTCCCCTCTACCCATGGTATGCTGCCAGTTTTTTGTTATAAATGTCTCCTAAATCCATTTATCCTTTCCATCGCCACCATCTAGAGTTAGAAAGTGTAGTGGGCTGAATGGTGGCTCCAAAGATACCAGGTTTATATTCCTGGAACCTGTGAAATTTACCTTGTTTGGAAAAAAAGATCTTCATACATGTGATTACGTTAAGGATCTTGTATTAAGATGACCCTACATTATGCACTTGTAGGATATCACAAATGTCCTTGTAAGAGAGAGGCAGAGAGGATTTGATCCATATGTGTGTATGTACCTGCGTGCGTGCGCACGCGTGCGCGCGCGCGCACACACACACACACACACACACACACAGACATGAGAAAACAATGTGAAGATGAAGGCACGGACTGAAGTTATGTGGCCACAAGCCACAGAATTGTTAGCAGCTACCAAAAACTGGAAGAGGTAAGGGAGTGGATTCTCACTTAGGGCCTCTGGAGGGACCCTACTGACACCTTGATTTCAGACTTTTGGCCTCTAGAACTGTGAGAGAATAAATTTCTGTTGTCCTAAGATGTCAAGTTTGTGGTAATTTGTTATAACTGTCACAGGAAAGTAGTATAGAAAGAATTATGACTTTTTTCATTGCATTCTTTTTTTTTTTTAAGACTTTTCTCATGCTTAAGGTTTAAGTACTTAGACAAGATCAGGATTAGCTATCGAGAAAAAGGGGCAAGGGTGAGTCTGTAGGCTTATCCCATCTTTGGTTTTTTTTTTTTTTGTCTAAAATCTTGGCTGGTAATAAAGATTACAGTTGCTTAGAGGATTGTGAGGTTAGTAGATATATCTTCTAAACCTAATACAATTTAGGTAGTTGGATTCAGGACTCTGATTACCTTTAATTTTTTTCCACAGCAATGAGACCTCTTTTATATAGAAGATCAGTTATTGAACAACTTGAAAGATTAGGATCTTAGGTGAAAAATCAGATAAAGTGGTCATCCATCACTAGGTGAGTGATATCTGGGCAGAGAACTGAGTAAGGTGGGAATACAAACCCCAGAGGAAGTAAGTTCTAGGCAGAGGGGACTGTATCCTAAATTAGGAATTACTTTGGCTTATTTAAGGAATAGCAAGAAGGCCAGAAAAGCTGAGACTCAGTGAAGTTGTTATATTATTTGGTGCACATAGGTTTGTGATTATTGCATTTTCTTTGGAAAATACATCTTATATCATTATATTGCTTTTTATCCTGCTGTTACTTTAAGCATAAATTCCACCTTGTCTGGTGTTAACCTTGATTTTCCATGTTGGTTTATCTTTACCCATTCCTTTATTTTCAATTAAAAAAATCACTTTGTTTAAATTGTGTGGGTTTTTTTGGTAAATAACAGATGTCTGGAATAAATTATGTCCCATATTTTCTATTTAAGAAGTCAGGAAAATGTGAATTCCACTTAGAAAGATTTCTATCAAAATTTCTAATATAAAAATGTCTTGGTACTAAGGAGACACTTTCACTATCTGAACATAATTTACATGTACAAAATAACTCATTTCCTTATGAGTTTATGCAATTGGGGCACTACTGCACATGTCATTCAACATCTTGAAATTTTAGAATCTCTCTTAGTATACATGAGTTTTTTAAAATAAAATCACCACTCCATCAATCCATAAAAAGTGCAGTTAAAACTTATAGAATGTAGACAAAATTGTTAATTTATTCAACTAATAACAATGCTGGTCTTTGTTTATGTCTATAGTCACACTGTCATTACAGCCTGTGTTCTGAGTTGTTCTGGTGGTGTGGATGGAGTTACCATGATTCAGCAAGACTTTTTCAACTGCATTTATGACAAGTATGGTGCTCCTGGGAGGGGACCGACTGTGGTGCAGGCCATAGCCCGTGATTCCAGGAAGGAAGCATCAAGTTTCAGACCCATGAGGGAATTGAACCTCTGACCTTGGTCTTATTAGCACCATGTTCTAGCCAACTGTGCTAATTGGTCACACATGGCAGAAAATTTGGAGACATAGAAAAGATGTCAGAGCATAGGATTCTTGATTTTAATGTGTCAGTTTTGATCTTTTGGAGAAACCTTAGACTATGGAGTCGGATGGAGCTGAGTTTGAGTCTTAGCTCCCTCTCTTGATGGCAAGGTTATTTTGGTTTGCTCTCTGAACAGTGCAGTAATAATACCAACTTGAAAAAATATTTTAAATGTCTGTGTAAGTAAAATAATTTACATGGGAATACCTGGCATGGAGTGTGGCACACAGTCAATAAATATTCAGTGGATTGGTTTCAATCATTGTAGGGTGAATTGATGATGCAGACAACCACATCACTTTCCCCCTAGCTGGATTTTTCCCCTCTTTCTCCACCCTCTGTCACCTTCAGTGACACAACTAACATGTTTAGGACACCATTCAATTGCAAAGTGATAAAAATAAATGCTCGACAGAGTGGAGCCACATTATTCAAGCATTCTTAGTCTGTTGAGCACGTTGGATGAAGATGAATTCAGCATCCCATCCCTCCGTATGTGTACTCAGGACAGTACAGTATAGGAACGAAGAGAACAAGTGGGCGACTGGGTATTATATCCCTGCTTAAGAGCTGTGCAGGCTTAGAGCATTGAACCTTTCAAAAACTTGGCCTCCTCATCTGGAAAGTGGGATCATAACTGCTGCTCTCTTAAAAGGTTGCTGTTGGGATTACATGGCATAAGACAAGTGAAAAAGTTAGCCTGACATATGGAAAGTGCTCAGAAATGCTCAGTAGATTCATATTACCAACATCATTGAAAGGACAGCTGAGTTTCTGCTGCCACCACCCAGGGGAAGGAGCACATGTCCCATTCATAGACTACGCACATTTTCGTCAGGGTGGATGTGTAAATTCTCTGAGTGGCTCTTTTTTTCAAAGAGACTTTGAGGCCCAATAAACTTATTTACTCAGAATGTGGGGAACAACCGTATGACAGTGTATAGACTGCATATACACAAGATACTAATTTTGTTTCAGGAATGAGTATGCTGTGTTAGTGTCTTTATAGGCTGATAGTTGGGGTCTCAGCTCAACATCGGTGTTAGTCCTGTTCCAAGGATTCCTTAACCCTGGGCTCTATCCTTTAATTCCATATCAAATTGCCCTGTCTCACCTGGAATCAATGGTGTTGACCTCTCGTGGAATCCACAGAACTACTTTCCTCATTTCCTTCCTCTGGTTTTCATATTCAGTCTCTGTTGACTCCTTCCAGGTGTTATGCAGATTATGTCTACGCTAGGCTAAGCTGTTTTTTTACCCTTAGGAGTTTCCAATTTATTCATTCCACTGCCAAAATTGATTTTTTCCTCTGTATTGTTCATATCCCCTATGTTTCACATTCATCACATTCACCCACGTCAAGCCTTATGATTCCCCACCCTCATTCCCACTATCACTTCCTTTTCCTCACACTGAGCCCTTCTACATTTGGGTACAGATTTCTTGACATCGTTGCTTTTTCATCAGCAATGGTAACATTTTAAACAGTATGACTACTTTTGCTTCTGCCATGAAAAAAAAAAACCAACTCAACATATCCATATAATCAGCAGAGAGCAGTGGTTCCCAGTCAGGGGTGATTTTGCCCACCAAGGGACACATGTAAATGTTTGGACACAACTGTGGAGTGTTTCTGGCATCTACTGGGTAGAGTTCAGGGACACTGCTAAACATCCTTCAAAGCACAGGAAATCCCCCACAACAAAGAGTCATTTGGCCCCAAATATCAATGGTTCTGAGGTTGAAAAAGTCTGGTATAGGTTATAAAGTGTATTCATTTAAAAAAGCTGAAAGAAAATAAAAGACAAAGCAGTCATGGGAGAGTTAATAATAAAATAACAATAATTAACATTTATTGGTAATTTATCACACGGCAGGCACTGTGTTAACAGCTTTCCCTGCCTTGTCTCATTTGATTATCATGATTACCTAATGGGGTGATAACTGTTATGATTCTTATTGCAAGTGGAAACACTGAGGCCCAGAAAAGTCAAGTAATGTAACCAAACCCACACAGCTGATTAAAGGCCCAGCTGGGATACAAACACAGGCAGCTGATGAGAAGAGCATCTTTTCTTAAATTTTCTAATTTTAAGTTTTAAATTATTCTTTCTGGTTTTTTTTTTTTTTTTTTGGTGGGGGTGGAGGTAATTAGGTTTATTTTTAAATTAAAAAATTTGTTTTTAATAAAGGGGGTTTTTAATAGAGGGGGTTTTAAAAACAAAATAATAGAGGGGGTTTTAAAAACAAAAAAATATATTTTTAATAGAGGTACTGGGGGTTGAACCCAGGACCTCATGCCTGCTAAGCATATGCTCTACCACTGAGCTGTATCCTCTCCCTGAGAATCTTTATTTTGAATCACTGTGATGAGCATTGAAAAATCACACACTGCAAAGCAAGGATGGTTATTTTGGAGTCTCTTGGATAGGACTGTGGAGGTCTGTGAAACTCCTGGAAATGTGTATGATATTTTCATGAATGTGCATTTTTTTTCTGGGGTAAGGGAATATGGCTCAACTGGTCAAATTCTCTCAAAGGAATTTGTGGCAAGCAATTCATGGGAAGTCCAAGAACATCTTGTTCTTGACTTTGAGGGAAAGAAGAGGGTTTGGGTCCTGGATAAGGCTGTGTTCCGGAAAGGTATAATTCTTTGCTAATGGGCTCAGAGACTCTGACTAAGCCTATGGATCAGCATTGGTTGTATTTAAATTGTCAGCAGCATTGGACTTCAAAGACTTAAACAAAAGACACAGTACAAGTTTGTTGAAATCTTAAGGAAAGGGGTGACCTCAGGTAATTCAGTTATATGTGATTAGGAAATGTAATGGTTTCACGTACTAACTAGTTTCACAGCAATGGCATATTTGAGAGTTATATCAGATACCTGTGTTGTGAGATAGGGTTTGTCTGGACTTCACTGATAATAGTCCTCTGTGATTCTCATTGTCCCTGAATTCGTGGCTTACCTAGTCCCCTAAGTGTCCACATGTTTGCTTATATGTGTTAATATCTTCAATCTGGTTACCTCCAGCTTTTCTGGCTTAGGAATCACATTGACATTTCCTTTAATTTTCTAAATTGATTATTTCTAGTGTCTAGGACATTTTCTATGTCCATCTGATGTCTAGCAACTTTGATATACCTTTTCCTTAGTTGTGATCATTTGCTGAAATCTCAGGTTTATTTATTGATGATCTTGTTGGCTGCAAATGTTGATGGTAATCACTTCCTTTCTAATCCTTACTCCTCTCTGCTTGCTCTTCCTCCTTGTATATCCTGGGACCGTTAGAACAGTGTTGAGGCATGCTTGTTTGTGTTGCTAGCTTTTTGATAACAGTTCTTTTAAATTTTCAACATTACGAATGATGTTTGCTACTGGTGTTTACCTTGTTAAATAACTTCCTTCAGACTGCTATTTTGCCAAGTTCCTTGTGTTTAAAAAAAACATGAAGAATTGTTGAATTTTGTCCATTTTGCATCTATTAAGAACATCAAATGGGTTTTAAAATCACATTTCTAAGTTGACTTTGTATTTTTTTGCTCTGATCCATGAGGTTCTCCGTTTCCCAGTTTATGTCTTAAAAGAACAATTGTATTTACAAGACTTTGAGGTGGGGGATGCTCAGTGTCACCACCTATGTGCGTCCTCTAACTACATTTAACATGCTCTTGGAAATACGTTGGATGAAATGTAATAGGTACTCAAAATATTGCCAACATGACCTACTTAGACATAAGGTAGGGGAGAAAAAATATTTATCATTTTCCATAAATATATAT
Organism: Camelus bactrianus; assembly: GCF_048773025.1. Classification (NCBI taxonomy): domain Eukaryota; kingdom Metazoa; phylum Chordata; class Mammalia; order Artiodactyla; family Camelidae; genus Camelus; species Camelus bactrianus. Next base: position 25,120,610 of record NC_133557.1, read on the forward strand.
GTCTCCAGATGTACCTATTCACAGGGAGTCTGAACAAAATAGCATTACAGCATGTTCCATGGGGTCTCCAGGGTCATAAATCAACTGAACTCAACTAACAGTGTGTCTTTTTTAGTAATCTATCTTTAGTCCTTGAGTCTGCCTGTGACCAAAAAGAAAAAAAAAAAAAAAAAGGGAAGCACAGAATCATTCTCTTACAATAAAATTTAATTTTTTCAAACATTGAAGTACCTTGCTTTGTGCTTCTGCTATGCACTAATTTCAGTTACCATATCTTAATAATACCAGTCCCCCTAAAACATGATTCATCTTTTGAGTACCATGGTATATTAACTGAGTAATTGTGTAAAGTACAATCTTTGCAGCTTACTCTTTGGCCCATGAATCACTATGTGAATAGCAGACGTGCTCCCCCAGCCTGACCTCTCATGTCCCTTCTGCTGTCTGTCAGCAGCTGGTACCTGTGCCTCTGTGTTCAGTCCACAAACAGACAGCAAAGTGTGTGGGTGTGTTGCCTTCTTGCCTCCCAGTGATAACCCCCCATGACAGTTCATAAAAAAATGAGCAGTCAAAGAAGGAATTGGTTAACAAAGATAACAGAGCCACAGAGGAACAAAAAGTGTTGCTGGAACTGAAATTCTCATTGAGCATAAATGGAATTATCAGAGAAATAGCAAACTATGGTAATGTTGATTCCACTGCTGCTGGAGAAACTCTAGATGTGCAGCCAGAGGAACTTAGTGGAGGCAAACTTATCAATAAATGAGGAAAACGGTCATGACAATGTCCCAGAGGAAGTGATGCTGGCAGAACAAACAAACAAACAAAAAACCCCATCACATTTAGGAACTCTCAGAGAGAGTTCACCACACTGAGGTACTGAAATGAAAACCTTAGAAGCTGATCTAAGCTTAGGATTAAGTAAGACAATTAATCAAGGCATGGAAAAGGTGTTCTTTTTCTATCGTAAATTATGCAGAGAAAAGAACAGCCATATTCAAACTGCTTAGTAAGTTTTCACAATGAAATAGTTTAATTCTCAGTGTTTCTAATGATGAACATATAGTGGACTAAATAAATTTTAGTTGTACTGTTTTTCATTTCCGTATGCATTTATAAGCGACAGTAAGACAGTTTTAATGTTTTGATCAACATTTTTAAAGGTCATGGTGCGACTGGAATTTTTACCACTGATTACTAATATCAGTTTGCACAGTTTCAACTTGCCTAGTCATTTTTAATAGTCCCACATTTCTGTGCAAAGTGAGGACTGCCTGTACCGTTTGCTCACTGAAGAAGGTCTGGAAAACAGACCAAGAGAAAAAACAAATACAGAGCCCCGCCCCTCAGAGGAACTCGTTAGTCTGTAAATGTATTCCTTTCCAATAGACACTGATTGGTATAACTTCATTCTTATTTGTTTTACACAGCAGTGATTATTCTTCTTAAAGAATTTTATTTCCTGTTTTCTTTTTAATAGATTTAATTTTTTAGAGCAGTTAAAGTTTCCTAGCAAAATGGAGTGAAGCCTACAGAGATTTCCCATGAACATGCTGCCACCACAGGCCCATAGCCTCCTGCATTATCAATGCATCAGAGAGGTATGTTTGCTGCAGTCAAGGAGCCTACACACTTCGTCACCCAGAGTCCATAGTTTGTATCAGTGTTCGGTAATGCTATTGTACCTGCCACAGGTTTTGACACGTATCCACCATTGCAGTCATCACACAGAATTGTTTCACGGCCCTAAACATCCTCAGTGCTCTGCCAATTCATCCTCCCTTCCTTCTGACCTCTGCAACCATTGATCTTTCTATTGTCTCCATGGTTTTGCTATTTCCTGATATTTTTTTCCCTTTAGGGTTGATTTCAGAAGTACAGCTACTAGATCATGAGTCTCAAACTGGTAGCCAGTGTAACGAATCCAGCCCACAGGTCAGTTTTGTTTGGCCAGCTCACTTGTTTAGGTATATTTTCTTTTAATGGAATCAATAGGACACTTCACATACAGGTATAAATTTTGTATTTTTCTTGAAAAGTCAGAAGTTCTGTTAGCACAGTGTTCATGTTCCCACATGTCGACTGGAAGCTGCACCTGAATGGTAGCTGTTTCTTTAGAGGGATAGCATTCCCATGCCCCTCTGAGCACTTAAGTTTGGTTTTTCTTAGATACGATTATCAAATGCTTTTTTAAAAAGGATGAACCACAGTTTTATCTGCAATAGCAGAGAAAATTTTAAAGCCTGTTTAATCAATTTAAAATTAAATAAGCTTTGGTATGCCCACTCAATGAATTATCATGCAGGCTAAAACAATTGTTAATATACATGGAAATAACATGGAATTATTCATATTTAAACCAATCAGCCAATTTCATTATGCTTTGTGGTAGGAGTTTCTGGAATGGCTCTCAAGATCCCCACCTCCTGATATTTCCTGCTTTGTGTAATTTCTTCCCCTTGAGTGTGAGCTGGGCTGCAACTTGCTACTAATGAATAAAATATAGCAAAAGTGATGGGATGTCCCTTCCAAGATTAGGATCAAAGACTGTGAATTCCATCTTTCTGTCTCTGTCGTTTGCTGGTTCTGATGAAGCTGGCTGCTCTATTATGAACTTCCCTAATGACAGACACGTAGCAAAGAACAGAGGGTGACCTCTACCAGACAGCCAGTGAAGAACCAAGGCCCTCAGTGCAGCAGCCCACAAGGAACTGAATCCTACCCACACCACTGAGTGAGTTTGGGAGTGGATCCTCCCCAGTTGAACCTCGAAATGACTGGAGCCTGGCTAACACCTTGACTGCAGCCTGTAAGAGACCCTGAGCTGGAGGACCTAGTCAAGCTTTGCTTGGATCATTGACCCACTGAAACTTTGAGATAATAAATGCATATCGTTTTAAGTTGCTGAATTTTGGAGTGTAATTTGTTATACAACAGTAGATAGCTAATACACTTTTGGTAACAATAATTGGTTTAGAAATGTGCATGTGAGCAATTTGAGCCAATGGTAGGCAGATCCTTGACTTTCTTCAACTGGTAATGGGTGGGAGGTAGGGAGAGAGCGAGCGAGAACGTGTGTGTGTGTGTGTGTGTGTGTGTGTGTGTGTTTTGGGGCTATTATTGTCTTGTGACTTTGTGGAGAGACTCCCTTTTAAAAGAAAGCTAACACAAATCAGAAAGCAAAGCTGAGAGGTGAAGGGATACCAGGTTCCAGTGACACTGAGTACCTTCATCCCACTGTGTCTGAAGCCAGCTCTCCACACTTACGTGGGCCAGTGGATTCCCTTTTTGATTAAGCCAGTTTCTATTTCTTATAACCCAAATAGATCGACCTGGTACCAGCTGTAATTAGCTAATGGCCAGAAGCTCAGCTATCCAAAGAAGGACTTGTCACTCTGAACAGATGCACCACATTTTGTTTCAACTGATACAATTTGGATCATCTGTTTATGGCTTTACAGGAATGAGGAAAAGTTATTTGTGAGTTTGTGAGCACAGGTTAAAAAAGTAATTGGAAACTAAGTAAGTACAAAAACATCTTCAATCAAAATGTTTCGTAAGCTGAAATATTGTTCGTTTTTATGATGGTGCATGTATATTTTCATATATAAAACTTTACTAGCATTAGGAAGTGTCACACAAAATAACAAACACACCTTTTTCATTGTGGTTATAAATATGTGGAATGGAGTTTATTTCACCAAAGCATTACACGCTTCCAACTGATAATATATCAATAAAAGCTCTCACTCCAAGATGTCATTAAAGCCACATTTGTTCACTTCTATTTATTATTAGAAAAAAAAACAAAATGAAAAAAGTGGATTTGAGTCATATTTCCTGTGAGTTCATCATTTGCTGGCATATAACACTTGTGAATTTTATTCAATTCATTTAAAATGATTTCTAACAATCAGCCAGAAAGTTAAGGGCGACAAAGAATTCAAAATGATCAGCAGGCATCCAAGATTTCTCAGGAGACAGATTTAGAATCACAACTAAGGTATGTTTTCCTTAAGGAACTGTATCTTAGAAAAAAATTACCTCTAATGAATCAGAATTTTTTCTAATAAATTCAGCTCATTTGTGTTTTGAAATCAGTAGACTCAAATGACCTTCTTAAGATAAGGTGTTCTTTTTTTTTTTTTTTCTTTCTTTCTTATGAATAGGTCAGATATAGGCCAGGATCTATGATTCTCATTCAGATGCCCTCAGAATTCTTTCTCTTTTCTTATTTATTTTGTAACTATGTGATTACAAAGAAGTCAGCTGGGCTAAAGTGATGAGTACCGATGTAAATCTTCACCCAGAGTTGCAACAAAACCTTTCAGAGGTTGAGAATACCCAGATAATTTTCAGAAGAGGAATTAAGGGGGAAAAAAAAAAAGAAAACTCAATAATACCTAAAGCAAAACAAGGTGAAAAAACCAGCTTGTGTCTTCTTTAAAATCCCCCAATTGTCCCTGAAAGTTGAAATGCTACAAAACCCATTTTCTTTATAATGATTCTGCTCTTTTGAGAGTAGCCTTCTAGGAATCAGATGTCTTAGGAGGTAACCTGTTTGCCCATAGTTTTAGCTAAATTAGAGAGAGGGTTACCAGCCCAGGGATTAATAGTAGGTTATATGAATGAATCTACCTGAAGGAATCTGAGCATCACCACCATAGCTGATAACATTCCCCAAGAGCCATGTGTTCATGGAAGCCTTTGTGGTGGATATTTGGAGCCAGCCTCTCACACGCCATTTCTCCCTCCTCTTCTGGTCCATTTCTCCCTCCTCTTCTGGGAGGTTGGGAAGCTCAGTAGCGTGAAGTCCCAGATTCCCCTGTGGTCAGAGTTCCGGGTTAGAGTTAGGCTCTATTTATCAGTTGCCCTTGTGGGAGATCTGGAAGTCTGGTGCGGGGCAGAGATACTTCCTGTGACCATGACAGTTAACAAGCAAGCTCTCACAGTGTGACTTCCGGTCAACTAGACACCAGGTTCCATCCAGCGCTTGGTGGGGATAACAGCAGAAGTGGTAATAACAGCAAAATCAGTGCCATGACCTTCAAACCAACAGTCTCCCTTCCAGTCCTTCCAACGATTTGATAGGTGCTGTCTAAATCCTTTTTATAAGACTTTTATAAATCGCTTTCATAAGACCCTTGCTTTCATGTTCTTGCCCCGTAAAGGTACCAACAGAGTTACTGGTGCATCTCGGTTTGTCCAGGACTGCCCCAGTTTTAACTGAAAGTCCTGTATTCTGGGAACCTCTGGACGTTCTGGAAAACCAGAATGGTTGGTCACCCTAAGATCCAGCCACTCTGAGTTGGAGCGGTATTCTATCTACCCCAACCCTTGTCTGTAGGCTGAACATGAAACTTACTTTGATCAATGGGAAACTAGCAAATATGACCTAAGAAGCAGTTCCTTTGCTCTTCTCCCTCTGCCATAAAAATACCCAGACTATCCTGGAAAATCACACATTTGGCCCATAAGCACCAGCCAAGAGCAAGACATGGAGCGAAACTGTCATGCCTAGAAGAACTGCCCAGAGCAGCCCAGCCAAGCCCAAATCTCTGATCTGCAGACCCGTGATTTAAATAAATTCTCCTTGTTTTAAGCTTCTGTGTGTGCCTCTGTGCACATGCATGTGTGTATTTCAACAGTATTATAATAATAGATAACCGGTATGTACCTATTGCCCAGATTAACTTATTTTATGCTTGAATTATCTATAGTAGTTTCTTTTTCCTGCACTGAATCCTGACTGTACAGAATTTTACAAAGATTTGCTTCTTTCGTTATCGCAACCACCTGATGAGCAGGTGTGATGACTGCTCCCATTTTAAAGATGAGGTTCATGAATGGTGAGTAAATCATCCGAGTCCATTCAACTGGGAGATGTCAGAGCTGGAACGCAAGCCAGACCTGCTGTTACTGTGGAGCCCACATTCCTAACTGTCAGACCCCACTGAGAGACAAACTTAGTCACAACCTCGGGGACATGAAGTAGGAACACGTTTCTGCTGAAAGAATCTAGCAGAGGACAGGTTTACAAGGTCTACGTTGGCTGGGAACTGTAAAGGAGGTGCAGGTTTCACGCAGAGAATCTGAAGCTATAAGGGTGCTTGCATATTCCAGAGCTGAATTCTTTGAGGGTTGTGCAACCTCTTCATCTGATATGATTGGATTTGGCCGTATCTTCAGATTTACTCATCTCTTCCATGGCAGCATGTTAAACGACAATCTCAAATAAAGACCCACTCATCCGAACAAAGGGAACATGCCTCACTCAAGCCCTTCTTTGATTTATAACCAATTCTCTTTGAACATGTGGACCCAACAAACAGGAGATTGCTGACTAGCTTGAACAATGAACTTGTTAGTTAACAGAATTAACGGTGTGTTGTTTCACTGCAATGACAGTAATAAAACAGGAGACGTGAAGCCGATGTAGTCACAACTGAATCGTAATGGATGAGATATTTACAGCAAAGCTGTTAAAACATTGAATAAAATATGGGAAGAGCAAAAGCAGATGTGTTTTTATTCTTCTGAGTTGAAGCTTGTAAGGTAAAAAGATAGTTTGAGTAATAATCACAGGTTCTGATTCACAATGCATTAATAAATATTCATATGGTACCAGCCGCTGAAACTTTCCAGATACAGAAATAAAGTGAGAAAGCGTGTTCTTTCCTTACACTTTGCTAAGTTTAGATTTCCAGACACACATGTCAATATCTCCATTAGGTTCTTGTAAAAGTTCTCTTTTATTTTCTACAGCCTTCCAAGTCTTGCTGGTGAAACACTCATCTTTCCTTTTTTTCCTGGTGTCACAGTATTTCCCTCACTCAAACCAGAAGAAAGGAGAAAGAAACGATGGTCTATTAATAAAGAAGTGGCCTATAATTTAAATAGAAGATAGAGGTGGAAGGAAATGAGCGTTTCTCTTTTGAATTAGGCACAGGTAAATGAGCTTTATATCCCACTAGAAATCCACAATCCCAGAAGAATTCAGACGGTGGGATGCTTGATTTCGGAAGATCAAGCAAAATGCATTTATGTGCTCCCCCCCCCTTCTTTTGTTATTATCTTGTCTTTGTTTTCAAAGGAACAGGGGAGTTTTTGAGAACACAGGGGAAAGCTGCTTTACCCAGATCTGAAACAATTGGGGAAACACAATTGGGGACATGAGTGTGTCAGGATGCCGTGTCCAGATTATGTTTCCCTGCATTTCAGAAAAGCAGCTGTTGGGAGAGGGGAGGGGGAGGCTTGGCACAGACCTAGCTTGGATTTTATGGGGGGAAGAAGGAAGAAAGGGAGGCAAGAGTGCGCTGCAGGGGCCTGGACCCCTGTTACTAGGGCGGCCCCAGCCCTCCCCGTGTGAAAGCCAGGTTTGGATCTCGGAGGCTCCTTGATGGATGACCGGGAGCGCTGCAGTGGGTAGCATGACCGGGCTTGCCGAGGTTGCTATGACATCCTTTGTTCCCCACTTCCCTGCTTTTATTGGCGTGTGTATGTACCTTGGCTTGTATGTGGAACTGCAAGGCTTTGTGATGCGTTTTCATTGTCCCCGTTATATCAATGCCTGCGTCCTTTTGTCTCCTAGCACGTCACTGTGTCCTCTCCCTAGATTTGCTCGGAATCTTTCATTCGGGCTCCATTCTTTGCTTTTCCCTTAGATTATCTTTGTTGGCTCTAAATGAGGTTTTGTTGTTGTTTCTAACCCCCACCCTCCTCTCCCCTTCCCAGCCCTGCCCTTATTATTTTTTTTCCTTTCGATGAATGCTATCCCCACAGACTTACATTGTAGTTTTCATTTTCTTGCTCTGCTGTATCTTCCCTGAAAATCTGAGGTTGATGTTCTGGGCACTTGTCTGTGACCCAGAGTTGTAGGAAGTGAGAGGTTGGGGAGGGCAGCTTTTGAGTGCAGGGCCAGTCCGGGAGGAGAGGCCCATAGTGGGGGCTCAAGGCAGAAGCCTCTTCTTACCAAAAGTCTGCCACCTGCCTCCTAAGAGAGGATCATCCCTTGAAGAACTTTCCCTGGGCACAAGTACTGGAGCAGGCAGGCCCCTTAGGGGTCAAGAGCCCCAGGCCACTTCCATTTCGGGGTTTCCCGTGTATGTGACATCCACAAGGAAAACACACCAAAATTATAACAATTGTAATATATTTAAAATATTTACCCTCAGGAGACTAACGCTCCTCACACAAGTCTCAGGCTATGTAATTGGGCTACGTGTAGGAAAATTAGAGGATTTATAAACAATATTTACTCGGTATGAACTATTGATAGCCTTGCAAACAGGACTCACTAACAAAACCCAAGCACATAAGGTGATATTGTAGAAAGCGTGTGATATTTGAGAGCTAATATCAGTTGGTTTATTGGTTAAATCCTGCAGGAGCTGGTTGGTTCCCTGATTGTCCTCTGATTGTCTCTTTGCTCTATGCACGGTTAATAGGGCATTTATTCTCAATGGGGGGAAAACAGGAGTTTTAGAAGGCATGTTTTTTTCCCCCAGTAACTTTAGCAGAGGAATTAATTATTATTATGCAGTCATCTCTTTTGGAAGACTGTTTGGAATGTGGTTCTTGTCGCTTTTCCCTTCAGGTTTTTTTTTTTTCCCCTTTGAAATTGGACAGCCTAAATGTTAGCTTTACTGGAGCTGAACATACTGTAACACTTAACCCAGGTGAAAAATGACTGCTTGCCAATGACTTTTACGTCTATATTAAGACTATGCTGGTTATGCGGCACAGTTAAATATAATATGTTCCAATGCAGAGAGTGTGGTAGATCTAGGTGTCAATGACATGCTTTTGAAAATGCAAAGGTTGCAAAAAGTGAGCCAGGTCTGGCTATGTAGAAATTTGTGCAAATAAGAAAAATATAGTTATTACTTTGTTAGGCATCAGCCTGTACTTAACTTTACTCTGTGCTGGGATTTTTTATTCATTGGCTAGGAAAGATTTTCAGCTATAGGTAAGGGATTGTTTTTTTCCCTAGGTAATTGGTAAATGAATCGAGCCAGACTCTAATAAGTAAACGATGCATCTGGTAAATTGAATAAATAAATGATTCAATGTTGTTGGCATAAACTGTGCTAGAATTTTGTCCCAGTTTAAATCGTTAGCATACTGTACTCTTAGGACCTCCTTCTTAAAAGAAGGCTCTTTCTTTACGAATGAAATTAATTTACAGAAAATGAAGCATTTGGCTGAGTTTGTGGCTCATTCCAGATTGTACAGCAAGTCAGAATTAAGGCTGTGTAACAGGTTCTAATCCCACGGTCCAGCAACTGGACCATTCTGCCTTCGGTTCCTCGAGAATTAATTTCTCATTACAAATAAATGCATTCTGCACTACAGTCTGAACATACCAATGCTGGGCACATTTTCTAACATATATAAAAGACATAGACGAGCTCCTACATTTTCCTAAAAGCAGTGCAAGGGACATTCACAGCAGGGATGGGAAATGTCCTTTTGGCCGGCAGAAGTTCTGCTAGATCAGGTTTTCTTGGCCAAGCTTGTCTGTGTAGCTCTGGTTAACATGCACACATCTACACTCTAAACTGGGTCCACAGCCCTGACAGTGAACGTGCCAACCTGACCAATCAGATCCAAGTCTACCATGTTGCCAGGGTAACTAATACACAGTCACAAAATCAGAATGATCACAGTGGGGAAAAACATACAAAATGCAGTATTTCCATGCTCCGAGAGAGAAATAGGGAATAAAACCCCAAGAGCTAGGTTGACCATAGGTAGCAGGAACTGGTACCTGTTTCTTAAGTATGCTCCATTGATTTAGGACAATATGCAAAACGTGTATGTTGACATGTATGTGTATATTCACATTCATGGAAAATATATGCATCACCTCTGGAACAGTATTAATGAGTTAAATTAGTATGGGTGAACAATTGGCAGATTACGGTTTGAGGTAGGAAGATCAGAAGGCGCAAGGACATATTCAGTATCTGACATGCTTTCTGAGCAAATCCTGGTTCTGCAGGATGCTTCTGGGCTCACTTAATGCTGATGATGGTCCCTCCTTTCAGCATATAAATGATGCTGCTTGCCTAAGGTATTAAAAGCCACTCCAAGCTCGTAACAGGGATAATTATCTCCAGGCTAACTGGTCCTCCTGCTTTGACAAGGTCTTGCCTGAGCGCCCCTTGCAACCCTGTTCTTTCTTCCTCCTCTGTAGTTCACCATCCTTGCTCTTCCTCTTTGTCTGCTGAATAAGAAGCATATTCCCACTGTATTCATTTAAAACTGCTGTAACCAACTACCACAAACTGGGTGGCTAAAGAACAACAGAAATTCTTTCCTCATGGTTCTGGAGGCTAGGAGTCTGAGATCAAGGTGTTGTCAGGGTCATGCTCCCTTTGAAGGTTCTAGGAGGGTAATCTATTCCATGTCTTTTCTTTAAGCTTCTGGTGTGCTGCCAATCTTAGGTGTTCCTTGGTTTGTAGACCCATCACTCCAATATCTGCCTCGATTGTCACATGGCAGTCTCCCTGTCTCTCCCTGTCTTTTTTCTTCTTAGAAGGACACTGTTGGATTAGAGCCTCACCCTAATCCAGTATGACCTCATCTGAATTTTATTACATCTTCAAAGACCCTATTTCCAAACAAGGTCTTATTCACAGGTACAGGGAGTTAGGATTTCTTTTTGGGGAGTGTACTTTGATCCATAACCCACCTCATGACTTCTACCTTAAGTTCTCTTCTATTAACTCTTTCCATGCTGGCTTCTTCCCAGCTTTCAGGAAGACCATCTCAAAAGCCACCTTCTCAGGATCCTTCCCTGACCACCCCTTCTCTATTACAAACCTCCCAACTTCCTGTCATCACTGGACTTTATTTCTTTCACAGACCTTATCAACCACCTGAAATGTAGTCCCCCTGCCTCTCTCCACAGGAATATAAACTCCAAGGAGAAGATGCTATGCATGTCTTGTTGACTGCTCTATTCCCAGAGTGTACTTTGGTATCTGAAATAAAATACGTGCTTGATAACTCTTCATTGAATAAAAAAAAAAATCCTGATCAGAGAATTTGGGAAATATGGGAAGCTGTAGGTGAAAAGGCTAAGGACTGAGATAATATATTTCCAACAGAGGACAGGTATTTAACTGGTCATTTAACAAATATTTATTGAACATCTATCATGTGCCAGGCTCTGTTCTAAGTTATAGCAGCAACTAAGAGACAAAAATCCTGTCCTCACAGAACTTGTAACTGAGTGAGAGAAGAACCCCCCATAAGACCAGCAGCTATCATGTATTGAGCGCTTACTATCTGCCAGGAACAGTGTAGAGCACCTGTGATGTCAACCCTGTAAAAATGGTGGGAGGCAAGTGCTGTTACCAATTTTACTTCTTCCTGGTGAGGAAGCAGTTTTAGAGCTGTCAAATACATCACCCAAGTTTACTTAGCCATGAGCAGGGGAGCGGAGATTCCTCTCAAGCAACAGATTCCATTCCCCACCCTCTTAACTGTTCCCTTGTGCAACTCTAGAAGAAAATATAATCTCATTTAATGCCAGCTGGACGCTTATGCAGTTGGTGCTGTAATCAGCTCTATTTTCCTGAGGAGGAAATGAAGCACAGAGAACTTAAAGAGCTGCCGCACAGTCACACACCTACCCGGTCGTCGGGCAGGAGGGAGACCACTGTGATTTGGCTCCAGGTGTTTGTAAGCACTGCCTTTAGTGTTCTCTTCTCAAGCTTGTGGGCTTGTAGGGAGCTATAGCAGGAGCATCCCTTTTAACCAAGTTCACATCCCAAGGCTCTCAAACTCTAAAGGGTACAAGAATCACTCGTCCTTCTGAATCAGCAAGGCAGATATTTGCACTGTCCTTGAGTGACCTTCTGGCTTTCCACGACTCTTTGATGCCTCATTCATGTCTGTGTTCTTATGACAGACTTTGTTCTACAGGATGGGTCCTGGGACTCGGGGGCTCAGTGGACTGAATCACTCCCTCTCTGTATCCCCTGAAATAGACAGCTGTCCAGGCCTCCTTCTGGTAACAGCACCTAAATTTCCTTTTGGGGAATCATGCATCCCTCCTCCCAATCCATGAGCTTTGGAGAGGTATGACTCCTCCCCCTACTCCAGGTGTGACGACAACTGACCCGAATGTGGCCAGTTATAGTGGTGCTGGGCACTTTAATGGGTTTAATTGGGAATAAGTAACCATCTTTTCGCTAGGACCACAAAGTTCATAGGATGGAAGTTTGGTGCTTTGTTACTATGTAGGGGGAGTCAGCCAAATAATAAAGCCACATTAAGAGATGAAGAGATGAGAAATAGAGTCCTGATGAAATCTTGGGATTGCCAGATCTAGCTCTGCCCGAAGGTACAATATCATTTTAACTTTAATGGTATATAAGACTATAAAGGCCCCTTTTTGCTCAAGTCCAATTAAATTAGGTTTTTGACACTTGCTGCCAAAAGACTCCCAAGTGTAACATCTTCAGGCAAATTTCCCTTGTACTCCAGAAGAATTTCCCTGAGGAACCGAATTGGCTTATGATAGTATTTCACACTAAGGTGTGAATGACTGGAAGTGTTGACTTAACCATTGGGATGGTCTGAGGGGTAAAACAATATTTGAAGGCAGCTGGAGGGTACTGGTAGGTACTTTGAAAATATTCTGAGTCTTTATCTAAATTGAATGTTTTCTTCGAGTGCTGGAAAATACTTACTTAGCCAATTGCAAGTACATTTCTAGTTTTAAACAAAAGATAGTTCCTGTGAGAAAAAGTTCTCATCATTGTTTCTTGCCTATTTGGTTCCTATAGCATGGGTTTGAAACATGAAAGTCCAAGAGTTTAATTTTTCTTTAATTGAGGTGTAGTTGATGTAAAATATTATGTAAGTTTCAGGTGTACAACATAGTGATTCACAATTTTTAAAGGTTATACTCCATTTATAGTTATTATAAAACATCAGCTATATTCTCTGTGCTGTACAGTATATCCTTGTATCTTACTTATTTTATAAATAGTAGTTTGTACCTCTTAATCCCCTACCCTTATCTTGCCCTTCCTCTTTCCTCTCCCCTCTGATAACCACATTTGTTTTCTTTATTTGTGAGTCTGTTTCTTTTTTGTTATATTCACTAGTTTGTTTATTTTTTAGATTCCACATGTAAGTTATATATATATATATATAAACACACAGTATTTGTCTTCCTGTCTGACTTATTTCACTAAGCATAATACACTCCACGTCCATCCGTGTTGCTGCCAGTGGCAAAATTTTATTATTTTTATGGCTGAGTAGTATTCCATTGTATGTACATTTATGTGTGTGTATAGATATAGATACAGGTATATCATCTTCTTTATCCGTTCATCTGTTGATGGACACCTGGGGATGAGCACGTGGAAAAGAGGGAATACTTGTACACTGTTGGTGGGAATGTAAATTGCTGCAGTCCCTGTAGAAAACAACAGTGTTTAGCTTCTCAAAAAAACTGAAATAAAACTAACATATGACCCAGCAATTCCATTCTGGGTATATAACTGAAAAAAACTAAAAACACTTATTAGAAAAGATACATGCACCCCAGTGTTCACAGCAGCATTATTTATAATAGCCAAGAAATGGAAGCAACCCAAGAGTTTTAATTTTTGCATGCCCCTCCTCCCTTTCCCGTCTCCTACCCTACCACACATACCCTTCCCATCCCCAAAGGTAAAAAGCACAAGGATCCACTCACTTTTAAAGACTACAAACTCCTCTCCATGAAAAGGAAGGGTGTGACTCATAGGTGATTTAAGATCATACAATGAAATTGCAAGGTCTCTCTTTACTTTCTTAAGTTTTTAGAAATTACAAAACAAATGCGACTTCATTATAGCAAGTGCAGCTGTGTAGTGTATGAGAAATTTTTTTCTCTACTCCCCTGCATCTCTCATATCTCTTAAAGTCACTGGTATTAAATATCTAATGCACATTCTTCTATTCCTTTTCCTATGGCCTTATAAGCAGATGCAAAAACATGTATGCACATGTATGTATGTGCTCCTCTGTGTCAGGTACACATACATACTCTTTACGTACTCTTGTACACTGTTGCTTTTGGATATATTTTCAAAGTTCAAAGAGCTAGTGAGAAGCAGAACAGAGATTTGAACCCAAGTGGTTTGATAACTGTAATACACATTGTGCTGAAGCACTATGCATGTTGTTTCTTCAAGTACTCAAGATGGGATTTCGGGCTTGGGTGACAGAATTCCAAGAACCCTCTGAAATTTTATGCAGAAAGTTGGACAAAGTTTAATTTATTTTGTTCATTTCTCAGTGGCTGGCAATTTAATCACGCACCCTGATTTTAAAATATTTTGAGCATGCTCCCCCATATTTGTATATTTATTTACAAATCATGTCTTTGTACTAAAGTACTGATATCTTATATCCACTGTAAAGCATAAATAAAAAGGAAGAACTTTAAACAAGATAAAAACTGAAATAAAAAAACTGTCATCTATTTTATTTATTAATAGTAAAAAACCTCTTTGCTCTCACTAAACAAAATTAGTATTAAATGCGAACTGCATGCTAACTTTTTTATGTTTCCTGACTTGTGATGGCTTCATGTTATTTCAAGCATACCAAGACCCAGCATGTACTTGGATGGGGGCTGCTGTTCTGGTTACCTTGGGCTGTGTATCCAGTTATCCCCAAATTTGGTGGTTTAAACCAACAATTTTACTTGCTCACATTTTCTGGGTCAGGAATTAGGAAAGGGCTCAGTTGGATGGTACTCATTTTGAGTCCCTCATTGGTGTAGCCCAATGTTGGCCAAGGCTACAGTCACATGAAGATCTGATGGGCTGGACGTCTGAGGGGTCCCATTCACATGTCTGGCAGCACAGGGACTCAGCTGGGGCTATTACCCGGATCACATTCATGTAGCCTCTCCACCTTGGTGGTCTCAGTGTAGTCGGACTTCTAACCTGGCAGCTTGCTTCCCCCAGGAAACAAGCATCCCAAGAAAACCAGATGGAGAGGCTGCACGGCTTTTCCTGACTTAGCCTCGTGAGTCACATGGTGTTCTTTCCTTCATAAGCTGTTCGTCAAAGCGGTTATAAGCCTGCCCAAATTTAAGAAGTAGGGAATTAGACTATGCCTCTTTAATAAGCAAATTAACAAGATCACATTGTAAGCCGCATGTGGGATGGGAGATATTGTTGGAGATATCCTTGGAAAATATAGTCTGCTCCGTTTATCTTTACAGATTGAGTGGCTTGTTAATACATATTTGTGGAATACCTACTATGCATCAGGCTAAAAATGAGGAAGCAGTGTTGAAAGAAAATGTCCCTGCCCTTCTGGAGTCTACATTCTAGTACAGAAAATATTGGACCATGGATATAAATGTAAATCTATGTTGAAAATAATCATCTTGATAACTCTGTGGGTTTTGGGTTTGATTTCCCAGCAGATCTGAGTTGATCATCACTATTTTCATCACAACATAACTGACAAAATGCTCATACTAGGAGTGGGAGAGGTTCTGCCGGTTTTCTTGTCGTATGTATGCAGTTACTTGCATTGTTGGTATTTCCTTCAACTCAGATTTCTTTGCAGGAATTTTTAAGCCACTCGTCCTGTCCTTTTTGTGAGAGCTGCTACAGTTAAGCGCAGATAGTGCAATCTGTGAATCCATATTACTGGACATGTGTAAATTGTGAAAAACCTCAGAAAGCTGTAGGCTAGAAGGAATAAGAATTCTGCTAGGTTGTAGGATTCCCATCTTCTTTTAGGACTCTCGCAACACCATATGCAACCGACTCAGATCAAATGAGACAAGTGCCAAGCTGCTTATTAAAATATAACAAAGCTTAATTTCTTTCTTATTTTTAGTACAAAATAAGCATAAATGGAAGGTCTAATGTTGTCTTTTTTTCTCCTGCCTATTTTCTACTTTGGAGGCTACTGCTCTAGACAAAATCTGAAAATGCTTCCTTGTCCTTAACCAGTTAAAAGAGGGTGATGCTTCCAGAAAGGACACGGTCCTCAAAATGCAACAGCCCCCACCTCATCTACTTTAGTGCCTTCCCTTGAGGGATGAAGCGAAAGGAGCTGGATTAAGTTGTATCTCGAAGGAAGTTGCCTGACATACAATGTTGTTTGAATTAAAGCAAATGCAAATGAGAAGCCTGTGATGGTTTAAATAGATAGAGGAGGGCATTTTTTATTTTTTCAGTTGCTTGTCTGCTTTGGGTGGAGATTATGTGCTTTGAGGAATCTTACAAATGTTTTTGTCTGTATATTAGAATATCTCAGGCTTTCCTGTCTGGAAGCCTTTGTGCTCTTGTTGTCTGAAGAATCTACAAAGAGCGATATGACTCTTGTAAATGGAGCTGGAATGTGAGATATTCTTGTTCCTTTCTTGCTAGGGGCCACTTGCTTTTATTCCTGAGTTGATGCATCAGTGACCAGGCTTATTGCTCCCAGAATCCATGTTAAAGCACACAAGCCACAGAGATTTTCTCAGATGTGCTGTGAACTCAGTCTAGGCTTATCTCAATTCTGGTGAAGTAATTCAGGCATGAATAGCATTAAAGATACTAACAGTAAAGCTAATATTAATTCTAATAGCTAAGAGCTACTCAAGTGCTTCTTCCTTGCCAGGTACTGTGCTAGGTAGTCACATAGAGTTAATCCTTACTCCTCATAACAACTCTTTGAGGTATATACTATTGTTTTTCCATCAATGAAAGGAAGTTCCCTGAGTTTCAGAGAACTCGAGCAACTTCAGTAACAGTGGCTGAGTGCGAGGAGTGTATACTGGCTTGAATAGTCTGAGGCCAGGGTTGCAAGGTTAGTGATTTCTAGGTATAGATTTTTAGCTCTGTGTTCATCCTATGTTAATGCCAGAAGTTGTAGGCAGAATTCTAACATGATCCATAGTGACCCTTGCCCTGGATAATCCCATCCCCTTGAGTGTAGGAGGAATCTGTGACTATGCTGAACTATTACTTCTATGGAAAAAAGGATTTTTGCTGATATAAATTAAGATGTGTAATCAATTGACCTTAAGATAGAGCAGTTGTCTTGGGTGGGCCTGACCGAATCAGGTGAAACCTTGAAGGAGAAACTGGGCTCTTCCTGAAGAAAGAGATTTAAAGAATGAGAGGGATTTGACATGAGGGAGAGTGTCCATTGCTGGCTGTGAAGGTGGAGAGTGGGTGGCGTCTATGAGCTGTGAGTGGCCCCTGCCAACACCCATCAAGAAAATAAGGACTTAAGTTCCTACAATCTTAAGGAACTGGATTATGTCAAGAATCGGAATGAGGTAGGAAATGGATGTTTCTCCAGCGCCCCAGATATGATGATGCTCAGCCCATTCCTGGGTTTCAGCTTTGTAGGATCCTAAGCAGAAAACCCATCCAGGCCCTGCTGGGACTCTGGCCTATAGAACCAAGAGTTGATTAATGGATGGCATTGTAAGCTGTTAAACTGATGGTAATATGTCACACAGCAATAGAAAACTAATATACCATGCGTGCCTTTTTTATACTTAGATTAACTGAAGTGTCACAAAAGCGGTTCTTTCTTTTGATTTTTAAAAATCATCTTTGTCTTCTGCTTTACACATGCCAGGTGGAGCAGTTCTGAGACGGTTAGGTTTTTACTGCTAGTTAAATAGGTGCCTACAGATTCTGATTATCACTCTCTCATTAGCAAAGCGATTGGGTTTGGCAGCATCTATTTTAGCTATTTTGAGGGTCATTTCTTGTGCTTTTTGCTGGCTTTTGGATTATTCTACATGTGGAAGTTGGCAGAGAAGTGAGCTCTGAGTGACTGAGGTATCGTGGAATATTTTGTTATCAGGGCATCCCGCTCATCTCCATCTTATTTTGAAGCAAGTTCAGGTCTGAGTCCACTGAAACAAGAGAGCTGCCATGATGAAGGAGCAAACCCACAAATGACAATTTTTAAAGGTTGTTTGTTCATGTCTCTAGCGAAACAGAATTGTTCCTTGAATTCCGTTTTCTGCTGATTGTTTTGGGAACCTCTAGAAACGGAGAGTGCATTTGGCTCTGCTATGGTACACTTCTATTTTGCATACTGACATGCATATTAACAAGAAAAAGGTCAGTGATGAGGACAGCACCGCTTGTCGGTGTGACAGCCAAAATTTACCTGAGCCTTCTCGATACACTGCAGTTTAAAATAATTTAGTAAAATAATTGTCATGATTGGTTTTTATTTTCTTTTTGGACCCAGAGTTCACCCTTGTGACTCTGGGGCTAGGTAACTTTCAGACGCTTAAATTTCCTTTTGATGGAAATTCATTTCTTAAGTTCTGGGTGGATGACAAATTTTGATTAAAATCACAAACTCTTTTACAATTTGTTGGCAAAAGCTGGTGAACCCAATTGCTGTTGACATATCCTTTGAGCAACATCTGTTCACGGAGTGACATTAGAATGGCAGAAAATGAATCATTGGGATTTTTTTGAGCATAATCTTCTTGCTTGTAGATCACATATCTTCTGAAGATGTTGGTGGGAGCCCTGAGAGGAAGGTGGGCATTTAAACATTGCTGTCACAGTAGCAATAGCCATGTAGCTTTACCTGATAATTCTATGTCCACCAATAGTAAGATCACACTTTTGCAAAAAGAGAAGAGAAAATGGGTTCTACTTAGAATGGCTTACTGCTTTCACTGATGCGAAAACAGTGATGTGTTTGAAGAGCATGCATAATGACACTTAGACCAAAAGAAAAGAAGAGATGCCCACAGAGAGCCATAAAAACACCAGGAAAAAAATCCCGGTTCAATTTGAGAAACATTTATTGATCACCTACTATGTCTGATGATTCTGTGCTTCTCACAAAATCTAACAAGAATGATGTCATGTTTTACATCAACTCGCCTAGCATCTCCCAGGAAAGAGGAAACAGAAAATTATCTGCAGTAAATATCTGCTCTCTTTTCCATTTCAGCAACCATTCTTTCTTCTGATTTTCCACAGTGTCATTCTTCTCCATTCTTAGGCCAAGAATTGTAGAGAGAGCTGACCTCATTACTACTCCTAAATCCAGGCATGCCCACGTGACCAGGCTAAGCCAATTGCACAGCAATATGTTCAAGTGGCCCTCTGACCCAGTGTAGTACAATGATACTCAATCTTGCCAAATCTCAGAACTAGAGGAAGACAAGTTCATATCTGCCGTACTTCCTCCTAATAGAAATTCTGGGTAATGTAATTCTGTAATTTCTGGGGGCTACCACATAGAGAAAGCTCATCTGAAAATGAAGCCAAGCACAGTAGAAATCAGAGTTTAGAGACTGACAGAGATCAAGACCTTAGGGTGGCATTTGGGCTCCTGGATCCAGCTATGCCTGAAGCTACATTTACTTCTTGGTATGTCCAGGTGTGTAAACCAATACATTTTCCTTTTTTGTTTAAATCAGTATGTTAAGTTTCTCTCATTCTCTCTTCAAAGACTGGTATGTTTAATTGTTACTATGCTTATTGTTATGGGTTGTGTCCCTCTCAAAAGATATGTTGAAATCCTAACACATAGTACCTCAGAATATGACTTTATTTTAACATAGGGTTGTTGCAGATATAAGTGGTTAAGATGAGGTCCTACTGGAGTAGGGAAAGCCCTTAATCCAAAATGACCATTGTCCTTATAAGAAGAAGAGAAAAGAGGGATCACCATGGGAAAACAGAGGAGGAGACTGGAGCTGAGTTGTCACAAGTCAAAGAATACCTGGGGATTCCAGAAGCTGGAAGAGATAAGGAAGAATCCTCTCCCTAGAGTCTTCAGAGAGAGCAGACCTGGCTGACACCTTCATTTTGGACTGCTAGCCTCCAGAACTGTGAGGCAATGAATTCCTGCTGTTTTGAGCCATCTAATTTCTGGTACCTTTTTAACAGCAGCCCTGGAAAACTAATGAACCAGTAAATGCACCAGCTTCTAAAAATTATTTTAGAAAAAGTCTCCAAAAGGAAAATTACCCTTGCATTGGTTCTTTAAAGACATATAAAAATATAAACAGGCAAAAAAGGCGAAGTTCCCTGAGCAAAGGAGCTCATGGATGTAGAGGTATATCTGGTGACCTGCGAGGAGATGGTGTTTCTCCAGCAAGATGGACGTGGAGGTTTCAGGAGGCATGAGGCAAGATGTGCAGGTGTAGGCCACACTGCAAAGGGATTTCTGCTTCACATCACAGAAATTAAATTCTAATTTGAGGGCAGTGGGGATCCAGGTATTTTAGCAGACAGTTCTTGATAGACATTTTGATAGACATTTTAAAACACATTTGGAATTATTGAGGTCTATGAATTTTTGACACCCTTTCCTCAATACTATTTTCACTTGGGGCTGGATAATTCTCTGTTGTGAGGACTGTCCTGTTCTCTGTAGGATGTTGAGAAGCATCCATGTCTTCTACCCACTAGATGCCAGTAACTCCCCTATCACAGTAGTGACAACCACAAATGTCTTCAGGCATTGCCAAATGTCCCCTGGGGATCAAAATTACCTCTGACTGAGAACTTCTGCTCCAGACATTAAAGAGATAAGATTCATTCTTCAGTCAACAGATATCACAAGCTTATTGTGTGCCTGGCACTGTCCTAGGCACTTGGAGTAATAAATGAGTGTGAGAAATGAGGTTCTTACCTCCGAGGAGCTTGGCTTCCAGCGGGATGGCTTCACCCTGCGTTTTTGTAGCTGTTGTGCCTGCTGAGCCCCAGATGCTGCCCAAGCTTTATGGGAAAGAACAGCCACCAGAGACACAATTCCTGCCATTGTCACGCCTACATCCCAGTAGGGGTGTGTAGTATGGATTGCTTGGGTACCTCTACATATCTATCCTCACTTCATTCTCATAATGAACCTTTATTTTGAGCTGGGCACATACCCTTGGGATAAAACCTACGTTTCCTTATCTCTCTTGTATTTCCTTTGAATGTACTGTGATTAAATTTAGCCAATGAGATGTAAGTAACAGAGGGGGGACCCTTGGAAAGGCTCCTCAAAGCAGATGGAGGCCGTGATGCTTTCCCCTCCTTCCTCTTCTACTGGCTGGAACGTGGATTTGATCTCTGGAGTTCTAGCTAACACCTTGGAGAATATGATATGTGGTAGACAGAAAGATCACCCTCCGAAGATGCCCATGTCCTATTTCCCAAAACTCGTGAATGTCACCTTACATGGCAAAGGGGACATTACAGATATGATTAAGTTAATGATATTGAGATGGAGAGATTATCTAGGTAGGCCACATGGAATTAGTAGGGTGATCAGATAAGAATGGGGTCAAGGGTCTTTTTGTGTCAGTGACCTGAACTTTTTTTGTGTGAAAAGAGAGGGACCTGTTCAACTATTTTAGGCAGAAGGAATAGTCAGGCAAATGTAGACGGGAGCTTCGTATATTAGAAGGCCATTGTGACTGGAGCATCAATAGAAATGGAGAAAGATACTGTCAGATGGTGCCAGACCAAGATAAGGAATTTGGCCTCTAGTCTAAGTGTTGTGGGGGTGAGGTCTTAAGTGGAAGTCATTGGCTCCAATGTGCATTTTAGAGAGATCTTTCTGGATAATGCCTTTTCGAGCATGTGGAATGTTGATCCACCATATGGCATGGTCCAATTTTGTCACGCCAGCTTTCATGGGTCCCTTTTGGGGCCTTAAAAATTGTATTATAGCTGATGACTAATGTTTATGTGAATTATGATCCAGGACACCAGAGTTAGTCTGCCTTTATTTATTTATTTATTCTTGTGTTTGCTGCATCAGATATAGCCTTCTATGAGGCTGATAAATATAAGTACTTGGGAGTATTTTATGGACCAATGAAATATTAATGGACCTGGAGGTGCTTTAAGTTTATTTATAAAGCGTAGGTCATCTATAGGTCAGATACCATTATAGCAAATTCAATTGTCATGAGTATCTCTGATAAATTTGTTTTGTAAGCTCCAAACCCATGTCTTATTTATTTCCAACAATATGTACTCTAGCCCCACAATTTGTTAAATGCAATTCCAAAATCGAAAAACCACCTGAAAACCAAACTTAGTTTATTTTAAACTTTTAAATAATTAATCTGATGACCAAAACTAAATTAAACTGACATGACTATATATATTTTGTTTACCCTGCTAAGTGGGAATATTCATATGGTTCACTGTAGAAATATTGAGTTCGATTACAGGGATCTGCCCCAGTCCCTTTAGGGAGTGTTACTTCTTATATCTTCTCTGAATTACCTAAGACCCAAGTAATACCTGAATTTAAAAAATATATTGGGCCTGAAGGGTTCCAGATGGAGGATTATGGACTGATGCAGCCATGCATGACCATTTCTTCAGAATGCATACGAAAATCATTTGAAATGTAATTGGTAATATTTGAAAGTTGGGGAAACATGTAAGAGATCACAGACAGAGAAATAGCACAAATAGTAATAACATTTGCATTTGCCTGACTCACTAATTTTATGAAATATTTATATCACAAACATCTATTTTGTTTGTGGATGGAGATGGGAAATTTTATCCTCCTATAAGCTCTGTGATGTCAGGGACTAGGATGATTGTTTTCAGCACTGTATCCTTAGTCTGCAACTGAGCCTGATAACTAGTAGATGCTCAGTAAATATTTGCAGAATGCAATTACTAAGTCAGTTGAGGAGCCTGGTGATCAGATTTTAGGTGACCTACCAGAGTTCTTGTGTCTTCCAATATCTGCACCAGTGTTATCAATGCCTTGCCAAAATAAACAGAAATTGAAGCTCTTTCTGGGGCCATCAAAGGAATTAGACTATAAAGGAGGACGAGGAATGCAAGGGTTTTTGTTTCAGTTGGACAAACCTAACCTATGTATGTAGCCAAGGGCCTTGTTTCTAGATAGAGACTCTGGTGGGTTCTAATCTGAGAGCATCACTGGCAGTGAGAGATTGTAAAAGCAAGCTATTCACTCTGAAAAATGAAACCTATTAAATTGGAGGTATTGTAATTTTCAGTGTGAAACTGTGGTACCAGCGATTAAATTCTATTGTGTGTCTACAGTCCTTGTTACCAACGATGTTTCGTATTATTAACTGAGATTCTAAGAATAAAAGCTCTTCATAGCTAAAGTGCTGTTCTCCTCAGGTTAAGTAATTTGCATACATCGAAGAATTTGTCCTTGATTCGTGTCTCATGTATCCTATTTAGAAGCCAGTCCTGTAGACTATACCTCCAAATATATTCTATGTATATCCACTTCTCTGCCCATGTGGTTCCCATTTGGAAAACTCCAACAGCTTCTGAGCTGATCTACGTGCTCTCTGTCCTTAACACAGCAGGCAAACTGCTCTCTTAAAAGATGGAAACTGTCTTAAATTGTGTTCCTTGGCAGAAAACTCCAAGATGAGAATTTGTGTGAAAGTAATTTGTTAAGGAGTGCCCTCCCAGGAGAGACCAGAACAGGAGTAAGGAAATGAGGTAAGGAAGGAAAGGAGGCAGAGCAAGCATGCAAACTCAAGATATCCTGGGGAATCTGACTTAGACTTAGCCCACAGGAGAGACTTAGAGTATAGACACCACCTCAGACTGCCCCAATCAGGAGCAAGGGAGCTGGGGTATTGATACTTCTTGTACCTGTCAGTCATTTTTCAGAGCTGCAGCCAGGGCTTGTCCATTCCCAGACAACTCAGGCTCTGAGTATTCAGGAAGAAGACTATCCTTACACTAGCCCCAGGAAATAAGCATAGTGAATACTTTCATTCTACTGGGAAGGAAACTGAGGCACAGGATGTTTACATAAATTGCCCACATCCACACAGTCAGGAGTGATGGAGAATAGACTATGACCCCAGAGGTCTGTGTTACTGTCTGTCTTCTTACCCACAGCTTCAAATGATGCCAGAGTAGCTCACACACAGGAAGGGTGGGCAGCAGCAGGAGTGCCAGGGGAAATCTACAAAATTACTGGCTTATAATTTTCCAGAGTGTCAAGAAAATCAAGGAAAGACTAAGGGATTATTCCAGGCTAAGAGGAAAAAGACATAAGAGCTAAATGCAACAGGAGAATCTGAACTTGATCCTTTTACTACAAAAGCCATTCCTAGGACAGTTGGAGAAACATGAATGGGATCTGAGGATTAGGGTGGTAGGAATATATCATGTTAGTTTCCTGATTTTGATGGTTGATCGGTTGATTGTGGTTATGTAAGACAATGTTTTTGTCTGTAGGAAATATACACTAAAGTGTTTGAGGACATCAGGTCAGCAACTTACTCTTACAGTTTAAGGAAAAATGTTTCTTTTTTTCCATACTTGTAAATTTTCTGCACTTTTGAGATGGCTTCAAAGTTAAAAAACAGTTAAAAATCCTCAAGCAACACTTGTTGAGTAATTATCTTAATTACAATTCTTAGCTTTGAATTTCAAAATAGATATTTAGTAAGAAAATAGTCTTAAAAGCTAGGCTTTTACAGGAAAGCACTGTTATTCTGGGTATTTCCCAAACTGGGCTTTTACATTCTCAGGAACCAAGGCTTGGTGGGCAGACCACAAAGTAAAACTTAGAGTGGGAAAGGTGAGGTTATGAATTCAGAGAAATTTCTGACCACATTGGATGGGGAAAGCCCTTAGGAGCCAGGAGGAGGAGCCCAGAAATGTGGCCAGGATTGAGGAGGGCAGAAATTCTGACAGGAGTATCCTGGTTTTAGATTTGGGGTCACCTATGACTTTGGGTCTAGAATGTAACTCTTTAGTTTGAAGTTTGGGAAGAATGTAAACCCTTCAGGGTAGTACTGTATTTGGCACAAGGGTGCCTCTGACCTGGTTCTAGGCACTAGTCAGCCTGAGCAGCCTCACAGGGTGCCCCATACCCAGGCACAACAGGGGAACAGTCAACTTCTCTACCAAGGAGAATGTGGAAATGTTTGTTCCATTTGCCTAGAAGACTGGATTCAGGAAAAGAAAGTTTAGGTAACTGGGACTTCACGTCATGTAGAGAGGAAGTGGTAATATCCATGGTCATTAATGCGAGATCCAACACAGAACCCAAATGAGGGGGTAGGTTCAACTCCATCTTGGTAGGCACCAGCCCAGAATACTCACTGAGCAGGGAGGCCACACTATATGACAGTCATTGTAGTAAGGATGGCGGGGTGGTGATGCCTGAAGACCATGAACAGAAGAAACCAATGTGGAAGGGGAGCTTGGCGGCTAGACAAACCTTCCCAGAACTATTAGGACATAATCTTTCCAGGGTACCCTGATGCATCTGAGAAAGGAGGCAAGAACCCTGAGACTGGAGAGAAACTCTGCAAGGTTGGAAAATTACTCCAAAAGAAAATTTAATAAAAAGATTAGTGATGTCTTCAATTGATAAATGCTATCAGTCCTAATGACACTTGAGAACAAAAAGATTGTATGTTAGAGAAAATGATTTATATACCATGATTCCCTCTTCCCCCTTTACTCACAGAGTCATAGTTTGAAATGTTAACTTTTTTAGAGAAATGATGAAGGTGATGAAACTAATTAGGAGGTATGAGAATGAGGTTAAAGGCATCCTTTGATAACATGTTCAGAGAAGCCTCTTCTAGAGCTGAGACCTGACCAGGAATGGGACATTGGGAGAAAAATGTGCCAGGAAAAAGAAATAGCCCAGGCAAAGGCCCTGAAATGTTATTAAGCTTGGTATGGTTTAGGTCACAAAAGGAGGCCAATGGGGCTGGAGTGTAGAAGGTTAGGGGTGGAGAGACTGATGATGAGGATGGAGAGGTAGCAGGGTCCAGACTATGTACATAGACCACAGTAAGGAGGTCTGGATTTCATGTTAAGTGTAATGAGCACCCATGAAGGAGTTTTAAGGATGAGCACACTGTGATTGAAATTGTGTCTTGAAGTGATCATTATGGCCTATTGGGTAGAAAATGGAAGCTAAGAGAATGGGAAGGAGGCTATTGTGATGAATAGTCAGAGATGGAGTGAAGTGGGTGTCTTCAGGGTATAATCTGGACATGAAACTCCCAGAACTTGCTGAAGGATTGGCTGTAGGAAAGAGGGAAAGCGAGAAATTAATGATAATTCTCCAGGTTTCAGCTTGAGTAAGTCAGTAGTGGTGGAGTAGATAGAGCCACCCACTGAAATGGGAAGATTGGAACAGAAAAGTCTGGGATGGGTTGGGGTTGCTCTTCCAGGGCTAATTCTTGAGTACTTACTCATCTCTCAGTCAACACTAAAAAACAAAGATCTCTGTCACACCATAACCTCTGCTTCCTGCATCAGGGATGATAACAACACATACCATACAGCTGCTATGAAACCATTTCTGAGGCCATGTGTTTCCATATAAAGTTTTCATTTAGTTGATAATTTATAATGGTACTTTTTACGTTTGCACTTGGATGCCTTGCTGTAATTAAAATAACTCCTGAATTTATCACTTGAGCCCTAAATGAAAGAACCATTGAAGGCTTCACATGATGGAGTAAGTCTCCATATTCTGTTCTCTTTGATAGGAGCAAGCATATAAAGTTTTCTGACACATGTTATGTTTGACATCAGTCAAAAAAAAAAGTACAATAGAAATATTCCATGTTTAAAACAGAGCTGGGAAAAAAAAGACTAAAAAATTCCATATTGCATAAAAGAAAGAGTTAGGTTGCCACCAAAGTGAAAGGAAATCAATGGGACGACTTTGGAGACCCATTTCAATCTGCTGTTGACATTGTTTTCTGGGAGTAATTTTCTCAAAATGTTAACAGTATTGAGTTTGCCTATTGATTCTATTATTTTTGACCTTGCATTAGTGTGGGCTAATCTTACATGCCATAAAATTTCCTTTCACAGCTAAAATTATTGTATGACTCTGGAGGAAACCTCCAATCAGGCCAGGCACCCCTCTCAGGATTTTGATGAGCGTATAAGCAGCAGTAATGAGTTATGTTGACTTTCAATACACTTTCATGTTGTTTACATTTTATTAAATGGTTTAAGCAGGGTCATCATGTAAATGATCAACGTATTGACTAAAACACTCAAGCCTGGATGAACTGAAGGCCAGAGACAGCCAACCTGATTGGTCAGCTTGAATTTGAGTCAATAGCATAAATATATATTTGGCTACAGAATCGAAGCCAACTACATATTTATTATTCTGAAAACCCTGCTAAATAAATAGCTACAAAGTATACTACTAGAAGACACCCTTTCTATTTACAGTGAAATTCCCCCAACTAGGATCTCTCCAAAAACAAAAACAAAAACAAATAATTCAAACTGAATGAATTTGGCAGAATTAAGGAGAGTTGATGAAGAAACAGTGAATGGGAAACCAAAAGCCTTTGAATGGTTTTCCAGGGAAAAGAATAGATTTATTGTTGGCTCTAGGAAGGGGAAATTTGGCAGCTGTATTTTCAAAGCGTTTATGAAAAAGTCACAACGTGCCAATAGCATCCCATGTGCTCCCCACCCTGCCCCTCCCACATATCTTCATAGGAGGTCAAACCACCTTTGGAGGGCACTCCCCACCCCACCCCTTGCCTTTGATGCGGTAGTTAGTCTGCCTGCAAAGGCATTTCAGGATTTACTGCCACAATTCTAATGGGTTTGCCCGCACATACTTAGAAGAGTATTGCTAGAGGAGTTAATTTGCCTCTTAATGATTTAATTATATGCTATAGCTCCGCTCTAAGAGAATAACAATGTTCCTTACTTTCCTGCCTTGGCTGGGGATGCTGATTTTGGAGACTTTTGGAAAAGAGTGATATTTGCTTTTCTTTAGAAAGATAGTAAATGAGCCACTGGGAAGGAAAGGAGCACTTTCCCATGCCACAAAATAACCTTTCCCCACTCATCCATAATCGAGTGAGAGGAGCCTGTCGGGGTAACAGTGATGACCATTATAAGATATGCTATGATTTTTATTTACATTGTCTTGACTGAGCCTGTGATGTAATATTTGCCTTTATTTTCATATAAGTTCAGTGAGGTTACCTGGCTTGCCTGACACACAAATAGAAAGGGGATGAGCGAGGAGTCCAGCTGAAGTCTTTTGACTCTAAAATCCAGTTTTTCTTTTCCCCTACTTGAGCCCACCTTTCTGTGGCTTAAAAAGGCTTCACTTCGCAGTACAGATTGGGTTCTTTGGAAGCAGACCCTGAAACAGAATTGGAGGTTCAAGATGTTTCCTGGGATCAATGCCTATCAAAAGAAGGGGAGGAAGCAGGACTGGAAAGACCCAGAAGTTGAGCTGAAAGGCAGGCCCAATAGGAAGGGCTCAGGGTCTGGTATTGCTCATCACAGGGTCCTTCATTGACCAGAAATGGCCAGACCTTCGCCTTTGTGCCCCCAACTTACTCTGCCACTAAACCAGCTGCTCAGAGGGGGTGATCTGGGGCAGTTGGCATTTCATAACTTTGGCAGCCTCTGAATTCAAGGAGAGACAGTTGGGTAGAAAGGCTTTCCCTGAAGGAAGATCTGAGTGGGGCATCCGTGTCGACAACACACTGTTTGCAGGTATATCTGTAGAAATACTAATCACTCGAGAGAGACACAGAATAGGAAGTAGAAAAATTGTAGGATTCTGGACCAGGATGTTTCGGTTTGTATCCCAAATTCCCCTCTTCCTGGCTAGGGCATGGTGGTAGGTTAGCTGAACCTTGAGATCAAGCGAATCTGTGAAACAGGCGTAATGGCAGTATTTTGTTGAATTATGATGAGGACTAGGGATAATTCCTGTAAAGCATCTTTGGTCAATGGAAGATACTGTTAGGGACCTCTGAAGAAAAGGCCCATGTTCTGGGCTACCCATCAGTTTACCAAATGCTGACCTGAACATGCCTTCTTCTGGTTATTAGCATCCTTTTTCTGCTCAAGGCTCCCTGAAGCATCATGAGAACCCCTGTCCCATAGCTGGATTGCCCCATAACTAGATCAATCATAGTGAAATCCCCTCCCAGAGAGTCTAGGAATGAAATAGGGGTCTCCCATGACCTTGGAGTCCTGTAAATAGTTGTATCATTAATAACAGTCCCTCCCTGGAACTCAATGCCAATGCCAGTTCCCAGAACAAGGGTTTTTCTCCTTTGCTCTGGACTGCAAGGGAAATCAAGCACCAGGACAGCTGGGTAGTGCTTGAGGCCAGAGGTGCCTGTGCACCTACCTTGCATGCTCAGGATTCAAATGAGGGCAGAAGGGTACTCCTGAATGTTTACTGAATGCCTACTATGTGCTGGCCACTAAATCATGCCTTTTGCATGAACTTCTCAATCAATCTTCACAACAACGTGAGGAAGGTATTATCTCTGGCCATATTTTAGTGAGAAAACTAAAGAAACATACAAAAGATGAGGGAACTTCTCTAGTCCCTACAGCTAGCAAGTGTTGGAGCTCAGAGTCGAACCAGGACAGCCTGACACCAGGCTCAAAGTGAGAGGCAGATGGGAAATGTAAGGAGAGTTAGCACGTTCCCTTCTGTGGAAGCTATGAGGTCTTACAGTCCCTATGTTGGTCTCACTGCTGTGAGCCATGGGGCCCTTTCTTTAGTGAAAGTTTCATTTTTCTGCTCTTTCAGTTTGTCCTGGTTTTAATATCCTTTTCCTACAGATGAGAGTCTTCCAAGATTCTGTTGTAGGCACATGCATGTTTGACATCCTTATGAGAAACAAGATGCAGAACCTTAGATGGAAAGTTTCACTGGCAGTCTTCCCTGTTCATTGGAATTTTCCCTCTGATGACTGTCAGTTTTTATATGTTCTCTGTCTTCATGCCTGATATCAAGTGGAATTATTATCAGCTTTACTTATATGATGTTTATCAGTTAAATTGTACTTAGCTTCACATAAGGTAATCACTGAATGTAGAATTCTCATGTCAGACTCTTCCTATGTTAAAAATCCTAGCTCTATTATCTATGCGAAGTGATTTTGCTCAATTTTTTTAAGCTTCATTTCTCAAACTTTCCACCTGTAAAATGGGCATAGTATTACTCATGGAGTTGCTTATTGAGGTAATGAATTTAAATGCCTAGAACGCAGAAAATGCTCAACAAATTCTTACTACTGTTATACAGTTTTCTCTGAAGGGTAGGAAAACAGAATTGAGATTGTATTTTAATTACATAGCAGGATGGTTTTTTGTTGTTATTTATTTGACTTTTTTTTCCCTTCAGGTCGTGAGGAAAGGGCATAACAAAGAACAGTGATCACTGATACACTATCTGTTTCAACTCCCAAAAGGTTATTTTCAAAAGGAAATGATCTGAGGTTTTTAAGAGGTGGGGGTAGGGGTCGGTCGAAGAACTCTTAAATCTTCAAAGAGGTCCAGGTGGACTCAATTTCTCAGTAGAAATAAAGGGACTTCCTTCCTCAGTGGAAAAGAGACACCAAGTGATAAACCAAGCACCCTCTTTGAAAATTCCCCCGTATATTTGTCCCTAGAGGATGTGCCTTGAGGAGATTTATTGTTCGAAGCTTTTAGCCTCAAGCTTAATTTTAAAAGTATGTATTTCCCTAGAAACAGAGTAGCTCCATTTAGAAATCACAGGTGCCTCCAAGCTCTGCTGGGAAGATTACCTCAAGTTTCATTTAATACCAGTCTCAGACCTGGAGGCGAATTATTTATTTCATCACTCTGAGAAAGGATTATCTTTCTTCCACTTCCTGTTTTAGTCCCTGTGGTCTTGTGGATGGGGACACATGCCCTGAGAGATGAAAAATGAGCAGGAGGAAAGCCTGAGCCCGACTAGTATGTAAAAATATTTAAGTCAGGGACATCACCTTCCTGGCAACTTGATCTATCCTGCTCTTACAGTGAGTGTTAGTTGGAGTTCCCCCAGGAACCAATTCTGAAATGAGGTTTGGAGTTTAGTAGTTCCTGTGGAGGTGAAGCCAAGAAACACTGGTAGGGGAGTGGAAAAGTGAGCCAAGGATGGGAAGTGTGTTACCCAGGGAGTTACCTCTTTGGACACCTGGAGCTTACCCCTGCTAAGGAACCGGCAGAGACAGAGTAGAACACACACACCTCCGAGTTATCTATGCCAGGGGTGAGGGAGCTGGGGTGTTTATACACCAGTTTCCGTCAGTCATTGATTGAAGGCTGCCCCAGGGGGCATTGATTCTCGGGTACTTCAGGACTACCTCATTTCAGACAGGGTGAACTGGGAGATTAGAGAAAGCCCTCAGGCACAAAGGACGTCGGGCTAGTGTGCCTTGAAGCATCAAGGGCTGAGCAGGTAGGGGTTGGCTCCAACGATAATGGCTATGTGTGCTGCCAGTGGTTTGAGTTTTTTGCTTTGCAATTTTTTGAAGTCTGTTTAGGCCCTGTGCTTGGTGTTAAGGTGACGCAGATGATTAAGATCAAGTTCTGCCCTTAGAATGCCCACAATTTAGTGAGGGAATTGAGGGAGACAGGCAAGTAACAAATAATTTTGAGCCAGTGAGTTTAGTATTATATTATGATATACTTAACAGTATGGGTATCATTTGTGCCAGGCTGTGCTCTAAGCACTTACCTAGATTAATTCATTTGATCCCCACACGAACCCTACAAGGTGGGGGCTTTTATTATCTATTTTAGAGATGAGGAAACAAATTTCAAAGTTGTCATCCAGACTGGGGCAGAGCCAGAATTTGAATGCAGGCTGTCTGGTTTCAGAACCCCATCTTTATCTGCCATACTGTATACATCAGGGTTTCTCAACTTTGTCAGCGTTGACATTCTGAACTGGATAATTCTTTGACCAGGAGCCTGGGCACTGTAGGATGTTTAGCATCATCTCTGGCCTCTACCTGCTAGAAGCCAGTACCACTTCCTGTTCCACTGTCCCCACCTTCTGAGGGGTGAGAATCAAAGGAGTCTCTAGACATTGCCAAATGCCCACCAAGGTGCAAATGTCCCCAGTGGAGAACCATTGCTACCTGCTATTAAGCAATCAGTATTTTTTAGGAAGTGTTCATAGAATGCAGATAAAAATTCCCTCTTTCTCTATTGCTTAATCTTCCTTCCTACAAAATTAGAAAAGAAGCAGTATTTTGGAGCTAATCGCGGCTGTAAATCAATAGCCAAATATCTTTCAGTGCAAAGAAAATGGAAGAATCACGTTATTGAAAAGTAAGGATTTTTTTGTGCATCTGAGTTGTAAACCAGGCATTCTTGCCCATGGAACTCTGTTTCATGCCCTTTGAACAGGCTGTTTCCATGGTAATTTAGTTTAAATGTTGTCTTGCAACTTGATTCACTGAGAAATTAGTGAAAAGACCATTAGATGAGAATGGACAGTGAGTTAATATGGAGCTGTTTGTTGTTTTCTATTTTTCTCCTTGGGCTGTTTCACTTGTGATTTTTTAGAGTTCTGCTGTGAGCCCCTCCTCACCCGAGTAAATAAATCCCTCTTCTTTCTGTTACAAGCCTGGAAATTCCAAGCTTTATTTTTCAAATCCTTCAAACTGCATTTTATCTGTGTGTCTTCTTAGAGCTGGTCAGGTTTGAAAACTGATCCTTTAGATTTTGGGGTGTTTTATGTGAGGACAATCGTCATCACTTTGGCATTAACATGTCCTTATTTGTCTCCCTTCTTTCTTCTGGCAAAAGCACTCTTTAATTCAATCTCTTCCAAATTTGGCTTTACAGATAATCTATGTGATTGGTGAAACTTCATTTTAGTGTTGGAAGCCCAAAGAACTCACTTTTTCAGTTGGTCGTGAAAGTA
The DNA here is from genome assembly GCF_048773025.1 of Camelus bactrianus. Lineage (NCBI taxonomy): Eukaryota > Metazoa > Chordata > Mammalia > Artiodactyla > Camelidae > Camelus > Camelus bactrianus. Next base: position 25,153,301 of record NC_133557.1, read on the forward strand.
TAATCCCGTGATGCTGAAGCATTCTTTATAACAAAGCATTTCCATATGGCTTTGGATAACTTATTGAACTCTGTTAATCTGCTTACAGTTCTTTAAGGCTGATGCTTTTGATGGTCCCTCCCTCTGCTCATGAAATAAAAACCCCTGTGACTTAAATTCTGTTTGTGTGCTATTTGTGAGAGGTGAAATGCCACCACAGTCCAGAGTGTAGATTCTGGGGTCAGAGAGAACCGGATCTGATTCCGGGCTCCACCAGCACTAGCTCTGTGAGATTGAGCAAGTATCCCCCCAAGGTGCCGGCATCCTAATTGCCGAAATCTGTGAATGTGTTACTTTACTTGGCAAAAGAGACTTTTCAGATATAATTAAGTTAAAGGTTTTGAGGTGGAGTGTTATCCTGGATTATCTGGGTGGGCCCAGTATCATCACAAGAAGGAGATCAGAGTCAGAGAGATTGGAAGATGCTATGCTGTTGGCTCTGAAGATGGAGGAAGAGGCCACAAGCCAAGGATGCAAACAGACTCTTTAAGGAAAGACTCTATAAGCTGGAAAAGAAGGAAACAGGTTCTCCCCGATAGCCTCCCAAAGGAATGCAACCCTGCCAACACCTTGATTCTAGCCCATTCTGGACTTTTGACCCCCAGAGCTGTATGATAAATGAGTTTGTGTTGTTTTAAGGCACTCCATGTGTATTAATTTGTTCCAGTAATAGTAGGAAACTACTGTAGCAAGCAGCCTAATCTCTAAACCATTGTTTGGTCATGAACAAAATTGAATAAGAACAATATTTATCTCATTGGGCTATTGTGGGGTATAAGTGAGAGATGTGCTTGGCACTGGGCCTGGAGTAGAGTTCATGCTTAAAGATGCTGAATTAGTCATGGGCTTTTGATTCTACCACATAGTAGCATCTCCATTATCCTGCCTTCTGTTACGCTTCCAAAATACCCATCCGTGATGATTAATTTTATGTGTCAACTTGGCTAGGTTGGTCAAATACTAGTCTAGATATTGGTGTGAATTCCTAGCATCTATATTTGTGGGTGTGATTAAAATTTACAATTAGATGACTTTAAATAAAGCAGATTACCTTCCTTAATGTGGGTGGGTCATTCAGTCAATCAAAGACCTTAAGAGGAAAGTCTGGGGTTTCTAAGGGAAGAAGCCATTCTGTCTCAAGACTGAAACATAGAAACCCTGCCTCGATTCTCCACCTGCTGGCATACCCTGTAGATTTAGTCTGCAGACTGCACATCAACCCTTACCTGAACTTCCTGCCAGCCTGCCCTATAAATTTTGGAATTGCCAACCCCCATAATTGTGTGAGCAAATTTCTTAAAATAAATCTCTTTCTTTCTCTCTCTTTATATCCCATTTGTTCTGTTTCTCTGAAGAACCCTGACTAATACACCATCCAAACCAAATGCAGCCCACCAAAAGATTTAAGAGCTTGAAAGGGGAAGAGGTAGTACTGACAAGTACATGATATTAAACTTTCTCTCTAGGTTGCTAAGAACTTTGCATTTCCTCATTGACATTTAAAGGGACTGCACCTCAGTTGTTTCCTCCCCTTCACCTTTACACCAAAAGTGTGTAATTAGGATTATGGTAATATAGAATCACTTAAGACAAAATATCACAGCAAAAGAACTGGGATGGTTCTGTGACATCCTCTGTAATGAGGTTTGAACTTGAACTTAAAGTAGAGTTGATATTCAGCAAGGATGATTGGCATTGCCATACCAGCTTGTATGTAGGTCCTTTCCTAAGCCTCTCTGAATGCCCCTACCCTGTCCTGGCCACCTAACCCCTATCCTAGGACTCCCTAGTAGTCAAGGAGCTAAAGAGTTAACGCCTGCATAGGGAATGCCTGTTCTCATAGGTTGGTGCTGGTTCTATATAGATTGCTGATTATTTTGGTATTGCTGCTGCCTGAAAGTAATAGTTAATGAACAAAATTCAATGAAGAATTGTGCAGTTGTTCAACTTGCGTCTATAAAAGTGCAATTTCAACATATGTTGTCAGTTTGAAGAAAAAAGTAGGTGAAAATCTTCATATTTCATTCCCTTTCCTGGGGAAATTTGTAAATATTCATTTTCAGGTCATTCTTTTTAGGATTAATGTACTATGTCTCTTGTTTTACTTTTTTTTTTAATGGACAGGAGACAAGTGCGACTATTTTCAATTGGACAAATATTTAGATTTTTCTCCTGTGAAGATGTCTTACTGTCTTACTTGATGATTCACATTTAATTCTTCTGTATAAATTATTTTTTATTGGCCTTGGAAGAAAAGACTATCCCATTCATACTGTTGGGCTTTCTTCCCCCAATTTCGTAAAGTCATTTGCCAAACACAAGGATTTGATCAATAAACAACTTGCAATCTCTGGGAAGCCTTCAAAAGGATTTGGATTGTCAAACACTAACTCTGGATTTGTTCTGGTAGTTGTTAAAAATTACATAAACATAAGTTCTTTTTTTTTTCTTTTTAAACTTCAATCAACCGAAGAGTCAGTAGTAGCAGAAGAGAAAATTTGGCTCTGTTATTGGTTAGTTGCTATAGATCCTCTTCCAAAGAAAGTTAATCAACAAGGTGTTGACAGTACCAGCAATGTCTTGCATCTCTCTTGGAAATTGTTGCTTACAATTGTGGAGTTGTTTAACATCCCTCCTTTCTGCCAGGAAACAGTAGAGGTAATCTTGTTTGCTCCACAGCAAGTTTTATCAGAGCCTGTGGACCATGCCTGTCCCTAAACTAAGTGCCACAGTGCTGGTGGGCAGGACTGTTAGGCCAGGAAAGGGAAGGTAGTCACTAAAACATATTTCAAACTCTTAGTTTGGAACTCTTCCTAATAGTCAAGATCACATCTGTCCATTCATTAACCTATATTCCCAGCACTTAGCACAGTACTGGCCCAGAGTACTCTGTAAAGATAGAAGATTTCAATATACGCCAAGTTTACGTTCTAGAAAAAATATGCAGAAAGTTATGTGGTCTCTCCTCTATGACAAAGTTACACTACAGGGAAATGCAATTTATAGTAAAGAAAAATATTACCAATGGGAATTCTTTAGTCCTTGATAGATGTTGAGGGTATGTAAGAAGAAACATGAGAATTATTTTCAGGGAAATTTAATAAAAGATGAAAAAAACATGATCATGAACCTAAAACATCAAATCCGTAAATATTACCTTATACATGTTAACTGATGATTAGATAAATTACGTAAATAATAATAAAAATTAAAGATGTTATATAAACACTCCTCCTTTAAAAGGTGGATGATCATAGGAGCCCTTAAACTCTAACATCAAAGGCAGAAACCATGTAAGGAGTCTCCCAGAACTAGGAGGTTACGTAGGTGGAGAGAAGAGAGTGGAAGGGAAACCCACAGCCAGCTCTCTCAAGTCCATATTGGCATTTGGGAGACCAGATGCAGATGGACAGAGAGCAGTTGCAGTCCACTGAAGGCCTGAGTTTTTGTTGCATCATCATTATTCTTCAGTTAGTAAGAAAGGGATAAAGCATGGACTGTATTCCATTATGAATCTTGACTTTGGGTATTTTGAGACACAATGCCTTCACTCTCTTCTAACCGAAGACATCACTTACCAAAAATGTGAAATATGGTGTAAAGTGAAATATATCCTAAAAAACAAAAAGATAAGCAAGCAATACTTCATGTGATTTTCTAGTAGCTACTGCATTCATTAGCAAGGAAATAATCATTTCCCAATTCATCCTCACAACCCCACCTTCCTGAAGATTCCCCTTAATTTTATTTGAGATACAGTTTTTGAAAGGTGGTGTATTCTCTTATTCCTCTCCTTATTCTCGACAACATTCCCCTTCTGTCATTCTTTAGGTTTTTAGTGTCACATTCATGTTTCAAGCATGGTAATTACTTAATTACCTATTTAATCCTCCTGTCCTTCCATGCTCTGGGAGTAAAGCCTCCTTAAATTTTGTGCTCTGGATGCCTCACTTCCTTCAACCTAGTCCAGGCCCTGGTTTATGTTGTACCATCCACAGGAAGGAAGAGAGAGAGCTACTTAATAGAATAAGTAAAGACATGACATGACTTTTTATTATAATAAAATGGAAAGATAAGTATTTTAACCTGATGGGTCCCTATTTCCAGACATAAAATATTAACATTTTCTATTAAAAAATTAAAAACAATTTAAATTTGTTCTCTGTGTGGGCAAGGGCTGCCTAAACTTAAGAAAAAAATGATTCATATCATAAAGGAAACATCAACAATTTAAATAAAATTTCTATACTTTAAAAAGTAACATGAGGCATACTATTAAAAGGCATATCTTAAACATGGATATGTTTGTGCAATATATATGGCAAACCAATTCATAAAACTAAGACCTACAGGCAAAAATGAGCAAAAACCCAAATACTCCATTCATACAAGAGGAAATACACAGGGCCAAAAACATTTGAAAGTGTTCAGCCCTAGTAAGAAAGAAATTCATGTTTAAACAAGATATCTTTCTACCTATTATAAACAAATATAAATTTAAAAAAAATACCCAGTGCTGGGGAAAGTGTGGCGAATCTGCCCTAGGAGGGCCAGATATGGACAATTTCTATTTCTTACCATGTCCCCAAGATGGAAGTACTACTTGCTTTTATCTTTCTCCTAATTCAGCCTCTGTGGAGATGAGTTTACCACTTTTAATTTATAGAACCTTCATGTTAAATCTGTCTCTTGGACATCTTTGCCGTTTCTTGCCGCGGTGCCTTGGTTGAAGCCACCAAGTTCTACCCTGACAGTTGTAACTTTGACTCTCAGGAAGAGAAGTTTCCTGGTTCTTTATGCAAACTGGTCTACTTTCTCCCTGGAATTACACCTACAATAGGAGGAGGCTACCCTAGAAGGTGACCACTTTGTTCCCATTTCCCTGAGACTTTCCCAGCTTTAACACTGAAAGTTCCTGAGAAAAAAATATCCCTCAGTCCTGGGCAATCTGAGACAACTGGTCACCCTGCTGCTGTGTGAAATTAAACAAATAAACAAACAAAGAAACAAACAAACAAAATCCCATTGCACTGTTTCCCTGGTGTATTTTTCCTAGGGCGGCTGTAACAAAGTGCAGTCATTCCTCTGTATCCACGGTTCTATAACAGCCAGTTCAATCAACTATGGGTCAAAATTCAGAAGTAGATCTGGATATAGAAGGCCAGCTGTACTCTGCACTTAGTCTTGTGCTCTTTGGTTCTTGTACAATAAACTCTTCAGAGTAAATCATAGAAGATGGTAAGTGCAGGATTGAAACATTTGTACTTCCTCCAGTAGGCATCAATGAGTCATTCCTGGCTTCTGAACAAAGGAGTGACATGTTGTACGTGTCATTTCAATAGCATTCATGTGAAAATAGTGTACATGATGAATTGACTCATGATGGAAGCTGGTTATTAGGACCATGAGAAATCCTCTGGGCCTGGTGCCCAGCTACATCCCTGACTCTTGCAAAGATCAGCCTTTTGTTCAAGAGACATCACACACCTTGCCACACCAGAAAAGGCATGTAAGACCAAGGCAGTGTGCTGACATCCTCTCTAGAGATCAGAATTAGGTCCTCATCAAGCTGCTGCAAAGGGACCTTGTTCTGCCTACACTTTTCTGAAAGACTCCCTTATCAAGCAATACGTAAGAATTCCATTTCTTACCTATTTCCTCATACTCAACCCATATGCTTTAAGTCTTCATGCCTGTTTGAGTGTCAGTATTCCCTTCTCTCCCACAACCCATTCCCATGTATACACCCAACCACACTTCAGCCTAGGCCATGTCTGATTACAAGTTTGGACATACTTTCTGCTTGCTTTCTTGGTCTTTGAGAATAATTTACATTCTCCTCCTTAATGAGACTCCTTCAGCTTTGATCTTGGTATCTTTCTTTGATCTCAAGATTAAACCTCCCAAAAATGACCCTATGGTGGTGGTGGTGGGTTGGGGTTAGCACCTACTTGCCATGGTCTTTGCCACTTACCTCTGTGTTACCTTAGCCACTCTGCCCTGCCAACATGACTCTGAGTTTCAGACTCTGTGAAGGAGCTTCGTTCCTTGGCTCCTTGAGAAAAGTTAGTGAGAAAGCTTTTAGAATAATGACAGTGGGGTGGTTAAAATACCCAATACCTAAGCTAATTCCACATCCTATTTCTTAGAGAATCTGCCCTTTTTATGGCTTAGAAGATTTATCCGTAGAGGCCTTGCTCTCTGACTCCAGCTGGTTAAACAAGGAGTGGGCATCCAAATGAAATACTCAGATCAGATGGTTTTCTATCCCTAAATTTAGAGTGATACAGACGCTGGATTAGTCAATTGGTATGGATCCCAAACTGGAGATTCTCACAAAGTCAGGGTCTTAAGCCGATATTTTGGAATATTCTTGATGAACTACCTCTAAGTTGAACATAGGAGTCCATCTTCAGAAAATGAAGAATGAGATATCTATCCATTTATTTAACAAATATTGATTGAGAACAAATACTGACTGAGAAATATATCCTCTGAGGTTCTAGGCTTTGAGGATGTGAGAATGAAATGGCCTCCCTCCTGGAGTTTGCTTATGGAAGTGAGAGAGAGACAATGAGCAAATAACAATGATTGAAATTATGTTACAGAGTTAAGAGCTATGAAGAAAGGATAACTGAGGACACAGAGAATAATGGGGGCAGTTGCTATTCTAGATACAATAGCCATGAAAGGCCTTTCTGGAAAGGTTGGAGCAGGGACTTGAATGCATTGATGGAGTAAGCCACATGGACATTTGGAGAAAGAACACTACAGGCAGAGGAACACATTCAAGAGCCATGAGGTGTAAGTGTACTTGGAGTGGCAAGAAGTCTTTTGTGGTTAGAGGAGAGGGAGAGAGGGAGGAAGTGGCAAGATAAGGTCAGAGACCAGATTAGGTGGGTCCTGTGATCATGATAGGAACTTGAGATTTTATTCCAAGCATAATGGAAAGCCATGGAATAACATGACCATGTTTGTATTTTAAAGGAATCACGCTTACTGTCCTGTGGAGGACAGATGATGGTGAGGGGAGAAATGAAAGGGAAAGAAGGAGAGAAGGAGGGAAGAAAGAGATTGACAGCTTGCATGTCCTGTAAGTCCTAGAAGTCTTCCCTCTCTTTTCTTTAGTCTGAGAAATTTTTCTGCATACTTAAGACATACACTTCTTTACTTGGTCAAACTGAGTTGGATTTCTATTTATTGCAATCCAGTTTCCCTCCTGATTAGGAAAGAGATCCTATGAGCCTGAATTATGGTGAAAGGAATACATAAGGGGAGGGAAGGATGGCTATCAAATGTACTATGGGAATACATTTATAGGACTTAACCATTTATTATTTTTAACTGTAGGTGGTGAAGTGATAATTTAGTTTATGGAAAGATAGTTCTACAGCAGTTATCAACTGAGAATGATTCTGACCTCTGGGGAACATTTGGCAATATCTGGAGACATTTTTGATTGTGAAGGGGTTATATTACTGGCATCGAGTGGGGAGAGGTCAGGGATGCTGATAAACATCCTTTAGTCCACAGGATAGCCCCCCACAACAAAGAATTCTCCAGCCCCAGATATCAACAATGCTGATGGTGAGTGCTATGGAGATACTGCGGAAGCAAACAGTGTGCTCAGTCACAAGCCTGATTATTTATCAGGAGGACTTTCTGAACCTTTAAAATATCTCCTCTAAGTTGAAGAAAGAAGGAAGGATAATGAAAATGATACTTATCGATTTAGCTGTATGGCTCTCTGAGGTGAGTCAGCTTACGTGCCCCCTCCTCCCTGGCCCATGTACCTATCTTGATGCAGAGATCTACCTCGTTAGAGGATCCGTTTCTCAAATGGAGGGGGAGGACTTGCCCAAATGTAGATACTACATTTTGAGAATGGACATTTTGCAAGTGCGTTATTGTCTAGTTCTTATCTCTTGTTCTTGTTATAGTTTTGCAGATAAGCATCAAAAATTGCCAAATTACCATTAATGGTTTTTTACAGAAGATGCAGGCAAATACAACACAGTCAGATTGATGCCTAATATTTATCATTGATCTTCACAAATAAGTGGAAGAAAAACTCCTTCCAAGACTAACTAACTTAACAGTTTTCCCTGCCACATTGAAGCCTTAACGTCCTTGCAAACTCAGTTCAGTAAATAAATGTCTGCTTAATGGAATTGCAAATCAATCCATTCTGATTCTTGGTGAAGAGGGAGGAGAGAGAGAGACTGCTGATTTTGGGCTAGGATTCACCATATAACTGCTGCAGAGGGGAAGGGGGTGAGGGTGGTCAGGATGCCACCATTCCAGGCCCAGTTTTTGCTCTGCAACCTCTGTTTTTACCGTCCACTTCAGAGAAGATGATTGTTGTTGCTCTACCTTCATATGTCCTCTTGAAAGGGGAGGGGCTGTTACACCTGGGCATATTTCCAGATGACAAATTTAACAAGTCCTTTTAACGTGTTGTTGTCATCATTCTCTTCCTACTTATCTCTGAATTATAGTCATGTATCTAAAAAATATTTACCTTCCAGACACTCTTCTGGGACTTGGGATACAACAGAGAACAAAATAGGCAAAACTTCCTGATCTCCTGGAGTCTGCAGTCTTATCAGTGAGACAGGCAACAAACCAGATGCTTGCGTGAAATAACTGAGGGAGAGATATGCTAAGAAGAAAGTGAAAGAGGGAAGAAAGTAGGAAGTGTGTGTGGGAAGAGGGTTATAATTTCAGACAGGTTGGCTGCGGGGGAACTGTACTGAGAAGTGACCTTTAAGGGAAGACTGGAGCAAGTGAGGAAGAAGTTCTGAGGTTGCCTGAAAGAAACAAACTCCAGAGGAGGGAACAGTACCTGTCACTGCTCTGAGAAGGAACCACGATTTGTGTTTTACAAACTGTGTACTTGGAGTAAGTGAAGGGGAGATGGGTAATGGGGAGCCCAGTCATTCAAGTTTCTTGGGTCATGTGGGGATGTTGACTTTTATGAACAAGTGACACATATGCCAGCAGAAGATTCTGATTATAGGTGGGCCTTAACGTGAATTGCGTTCTAACAGGATTATTCTGGCTGCTGTGAGGATAACATACTGTAGGGAACAGGCAAGTTTGTAGTTCATTGTCATAATTCAGGAGAGAGAGACTGGGGGCTTGGACTAGGGAGGTAGCAATGGATGTGGTTGTTTCCTGACAATATTTCTTTGTCTGCTTACTCTTGTTTCTCCATTTCTAGCAACAGTTACTAATTCATGGTGATCACTGACATTTCCTACACTTTCAGGAGTTTCTTGAGCTCTGTCTGTTCCCCCAGTTTCATTGTTATCAAACAGCTTGGCTGTGATAGACTGCTGATCTTCATCTTCATATTGATTAATTTTATTTTCACATGCATCACCCGTATCTCCAACATCTTCAGCAGTTTTCACATGATGAGTCATTTGCGAACGACAGATTTTCATTATAGGAGTCATCTTCCGGGTAGCACGTGTTGGACTAGACTCAGGTGAAATGTTTGCTCAGTTCTGCCTAGTGCTCTCTCTCATGAAATGGAACTTGATGGGTTTTTTTTTTTCTTTCTAATTTTTGAATCCGACCACTGTCAAAATAATTACAAAACTGTTTTCTCTTATTTATTTGCTGATTGGCTGGGAATTGTGTTACTGTTTTACATGGGAAATATAATTCCAGCAGTCACTCCTTCTAAATGAAATGATGATGTGCTACATTTTGATTATATGACGTGTGCATTACGGACTGAGGGCCTCGGTCCTGTGAGTCTCGCTACTAGAGTGGGTAGGAAAGAGGAACCTCACTCCAGCTAGCCCTGAATTGGCTAGCAGTCTCTTATTTATGGCCTGGGTTGCAAATTCAAATAGCTCCCTGGGCCAGACAGCTGATATATGTGGGTGCATGAGGCAGGTGTAAGAAAATAGAGAGTGGAGGGGACAATGCCAAGTTGGAGTCTGCAGTGATGAACAGCGTAATTTGCTTGTCCCATTGGAATGTGGTCCCAGCATTGATAGACTTCCTTAAAAGAAGCAGGAAATTTGGGCTATTATGGACGTCTGACTTTTAGTTTCTTTTCACTTTCTGAGGAACAAAATAAGTCTTTGCGCTAGATCAAATCCAAGTTCTCTAGTTTACAAGAACACCTATGCCCCTCCTGTATTTATTATGCTGACTTTACTTGCTCCCAGTGATGATGACCATGTAGGGTTCAGCAGAGCAGATGCTTGTTATAAGTAACAGTAAAGAATCTGACTTGGGGAGGTTTACTAACCTATCTCCCCCCTCCTTTTTTTTTGTATTTTTTTTTTTTTTATTGAAGTATAGTCACTTTACTATGTTGTGCCAATTTCTGGTGTACAGCACAATGCTTCAGTCATACATATACATACACATATTCGTGTGTAACCTACCCATTTTTGAACAGCTGTTGCCTTCTGTGTGGACCGAATATTGAACCCAGGCTGAACGGACCCTTAAGCTCTTCCTTCTGTCCTTTGCTGTCCACCAGACGGTAGACGGTGTTAGTAGAATTTGAGCTCAGGCCTTGGACACCAAATCCTGTGCTCTTTCCATCTCACTGCCCAATGTCGCCACGTATGGGAAACCTTATAAGCAGAAAAGATAGTCTCACTCTCCCTGATTGGTTGCGGTGGGGGCGAGTGGGCGTGGCTCCCGGCTCCTGCTCGCCAAATCTCACGCACGGGTGCGTCACAAGCCCCAGAGCATGCGTAACCGGCCTCCTCAGTTGCGGAGGCCAGCGGAAGAATTCACAGGGAGTGCCGGTTGGCTCCAGTCGGTGGGCTTGCTCTGCGGGCCACGAGCTGCACTTCCACCACCTGCTCCTTGCTCCTTTTCAGCTGCCCCGGGCCAGGGCCATACAGCAAGTTAGGGGGGACCTGCGGCAGGCAGGGCTCCCCAGGAATTGTGTGTGGCCTTAGTTGGGGGAGGGGGTCCTTAGGGGGCAAGGGCCCTAGGGCCTTCCGGTGCCGTGGGGGTGGGGCTGGATACGATACAGGCACTAGCTGGTGGGACGGCGGAGGAGGCCACTATCTTCAGGGTGGAGTCTGTGCCCGGAAGCGCGGCCCTGGAGGAGGGAGAGGTGGCTGCGGGGATCGGGGAGGAGGCGGCATTGGTGTTGGAGGACATCATGGAGGTGGTGGAGGTGGTGGCCGAGGAGGAGCAGGACGAGCAGGAGGAAGAGGTGCAGGCAGAGGAGCGGGATGAGAAGCTCCAGGAACAGGTGCTAGCAGAGCCAGGGCAGGGACGCACGACCACTCGGTCCCTGCTGGAGGCACTGGAGGCCCTTCAGTTGGAGCTGGAGCCTGTGAATAAGCAAGCCAGCAGGGCCTACTCTCGACTGAAGCTCAGGATATGTCAGAGACGGAAGCCGCATCTCCAACACAGAAGTACCATCATCCAGGGCATCCTTGGCTTCTGGGTCAAAGCTTTTATGAACCACCCCCAGATGTCAGCCATGATGAGTGACCAAGATGAAGACATGCTTAGCTACATGACCAATTTGAAGGTGGAGGAACTCAGACATCCCACTGATTGCTGCAAGATCATGTTGTTCTTCCGGAACAACCCCTACTTCCAGAATGAAGTGATTGTTAAAGAGTATCTCATTAACATCGCTGGATATAGGGCATCTCATTCCACTCCAATTCAGTGGTACCAGGGTTATGAACGTGAGGCTTACAGCCGCAGGCACCACAATAGCAGCCTAAACTTCTTCAACTGGTTCTCTGACCACAACTTTGCAGGATCTAGTAAGATTGCTGAGATCATCTGTAAGGACCTGTGGCTCAATCCCCTGCAATACTACCTGAAGGGGAAGAAGAGGGAACTGAGAGGAGGAGAGGAAAGCCCAGATTTTGAGACGAATATGACGGAGCATCACCCTTGACCTAAGATAGTGGAAAACCGAAGAAGCTGCTTCAGATGAAGATGAATGGTCAACGTGGTTCTCATGCACAGGAAAAAAATGAAGAGAGGTCTGGTGGTGAAACGCACAGAGGGGGAGACGCCAGTAAACCTGGAATAATATTGGAAGATAAATAAACAACAGCATCGTGTTTAAAAAAAAAAAGCTACGAGTCTAGACTTGGACCCTAGATTGACCAATCCTGACTTATTGTTAGGCGGTTTATTTAGCCTCTCTGAATTCTAGTCCTCCATCTATATAATGGGTTTATATTACTGTTACTACTACTACTAATGTGCTAATAAAAATAATGAGTTAATATTGAGATAATTATAAGGGTTGTTTGGATGATTGAATGACTCTGTATGTACAAAGTGCGTAAGTGTACAAAGGGTATAAAATTAGTGTCCACAAGTCCATATGTTGACATCAGTATCATTCATCTCATGTGAGAAACACTGCACAGTGTCTGTCTGCACTGAGCGCATCACGGACATCATTTGCCTCTACTATTAAGACTCTGTGACAGGGAACATTTGCCCTTGATTTTCCTCACTAGTAGGACCTGCAGGTGAAGCTGACTCAAGGATTTGAAGACTTAGTCTTTTCTTTTAAGATCCAATACAAATAATCCAGCTGACTTAGGCTGGAAGCATCACCTGGCTTATAAGGAATCCTCCTTTTTGGATTATCTTTTCCTGACCACATGGAAATTACCACCATAAAATTTAGAAGGCAGGACACAGGATCTGGATTAAATCCAATCTGATCTAAATCTCACCTCTACAGCTAGCCTGTTCTGCAGCCAGGGCCCAGGTATAGTGGCTTCTGAGACTTACGCTTCAGTAAACTCAGGAAAATCTGTCTTGATCTATTTTTCTGTCTCTTCCTCTCTCCTCACCACTGTTGTTTATTTCTGACTTAAAAAAAAATCCTTAATTGTTGCCAGTTAGTATGAAAGTTACGCCAGTGAGACACAGATCTAGGAAAAGAGACTCCATCATTTTGGAAGTGAAAATTGACTTCATAAAAAGTGTGCCACGAGCTTTAAGCTCAGGATAATGCTCCAGAATGCATACTTTAAGGTGTGTGGGCGTTACTTTGAGATATTTAAAAATGCAGATTCTGACTCAGCAGATCTAGGGTGAGGCCTAGAAGTTTGCTTTTATTCAAAGTGCCCAGGTGTTGCTGGTACTGCTGGTCTACCGACCACACTTTGGGTAGGAAGACCCTATAAAAGTGCCAAGTTCATCTTCTCATGTTTCTTTTCATCCTCAAATTACCCATTTTCCTTCAAGCATTAATGTTCAGAATGAGAGATTGTTTTATTCAATATATGCATTTTTCTGTTTTATTTAAAAGTGACCACAATTTTTGATGGATTTATTACTTAATGGGGGGAAATCCTTATGCAATGTAAATGTATATCAAATAGTCACATTGTTCACTTTAAACATCTTTAAATATCTCACAGTCACATTTTATTTGTTAATTCTAAGTTGGAAAAAAAGTAACCACATTTAAGCTATGAATTAAAAAGGCTTTTTGTGTGAGAAAGAGTGGTTTTCTCAGGTACCAAACTACCATTGAGAACACTGTTTTCATGTTCAAAGATCTAAATGACCAAAATAATGATGATAATATAATAATAATAATGGTAATGTTTGTTGAGCATATGCTTTGTCAAGCACCATGTTAGCATTTAATTTAGTGAATGTTTTTGATCATGATAACCATATGAGTTGGGAACTATTGCATTGATCTGAACTTTATACATGATAAACTAAAGGTAGGAAAGTCTGAGGAACTCATCCAGGATCACAGAGCAGGTACATAGTGGAGTCAAGGTTGAACCCAAGACCTGGGATCCTTCAAAGTTTATGACCCTGTAGAATTTGGGTACATGCCAGCCATGCAGGCTGGGTATAGTATCTGCTCAATGAAAATGACAGCAGGAAGAGCTTTGTCTGTGTCAACCCTGAGGGTCATGGTCTTTTCTTATTGCTGGGTTTCCCAGAGAGTATCCAATCTCAACAGATCCTTCAGAGTATTGGGACAGGTATACGAGGACAGAAGTGACCACAATAGGATGTAGCAGGTGAGGCTCAGCCCCAGCTAGGAAGGAGATGAAGGTGTTGAGAGGAGGTTCTTAAAGGTGTGGGTGAATCAAAAGGAAAATCTGTAAGGCAGCATTTCCTTATCTTTCAATCTTGTGAAAAATGCAAAATGCTACTCAAATGTAGCTTGATTGTTGGGTTCCTCTTGTGCTAAGACAGGGATTGAAGAGAAAATCTAATCAAACTTCTGAAGATTTGGCCTTTTGAACGAGCTTCTAGATAATAGCTCACGAGTAGTGTCAGGTCTAGCGTATGGGCAGTATGAGTCCAGGGGATCCCAAGGATAGGACATTCAGAGAGTCAGTGCGAGGTATTAAAGAAACCTGAGGCTCCAACACCCACCACCATCAGCAATATTGGGAAGTGGTAAAGAGAGTGGGTTCTGGAGCTAGACTCAATTGTTAACTAGCCTGGGAATTTGGGCTCTTCTTAGACTTGGATACCCTCTTTACAAAATGATACAATGGTATCTTCCTTATAGAGCTGTTCTGAGGATTAAATGAGAGATTATTTGGTTATTGATTTTCTCCCTTCTTAGACGATAGATTCTAGTAGACTTCAAATAATCCCTAATTTTGTTTACTCTAATATTCCCAGACCTTTTGCTTCTTAATAACAAAGAAGGAATTAAAGAAATATCTTTAAATGAATGAACAAATAAAAACCCAGCCCATAAAAACACTTAGTACAGGGCCTGGTATAGAATAGGAAATCAATAGATCTTAGCTAGTATAAATATTACCTTCCTTACTTGGATACAAGGAGGACTTGGATTGGTACAGCTTGGATTTAAAGCCAAGGGGTTTGGCTCCAGAGTCCATACTCTTTATTGATTGCTGTCTATCATTGATGTTCATTTAAGACTGATTTTTCCTTGTTCTTGCTTTAAGGCCTCCAGGTTGGGAAGATTTGCCTCTGAATTTATATCTCTTTGGACCAACCCTGATCTCTATTCCAGAGAGAGAACTATCTCAGCAGGGCCTAAGATGTCCATGGGTTTGGAAAAGACTTTGTGGACTGAGTAGGAATTGTACTTTTTAGTATCCTTGAATAACCCAAGCAAAGTTAACATTTATTAAAATTAAGGCTCTTGTTTCATCAGCTGGAAAGATGATATATAAAGAAATCAAAAGATGGGTAGCATTTAGCATCCCTGATCATAAAAAAATCATGAAATACAAAATAAGAATATGAAAATGAATATATGTGTGTGAATTTATGGCTGAACTATTATGCTGTACATCAGAAAGTGACATAGCATTGTAAACTGAATACTTCAATTAAAAAAAAGGAAAAAAGGAAATGAAAAAAAGAGAAAAATATACTGTCAATCTTGCTAAATTATATGATGATATAAAAAATTCTATTAGATTGATTTTTAATTAATATAATAGTGAATGAAAGCTGAAAGATGATATTTTAGGAAGTTTTTATATTTTCCTTTGCAATATCTGTCTTTTTTAAACTTCTTAATAATAAACATTCATTATTTTCTGATGAGAAAATGTATTATTATAAAGAACCCTCCCAATATGGTAGTACTAGAGGAATCTTGGTTAGTGACTCCAGTCACAACTTGTAAATCTGAATAATCTGCAAGTTTCTTTCTTTTTTGAGGGGAATCATTCCATCTGACTTTGGATCCAATCTCTCCTACCTTTCAGAGACATCAGTCTATGCATTATATCCTTTCTCATCTCATTTCTCTCTTATCAGTTCCTTTTCATCGGCATTTTAACTTGGCCAAAGTCTCTGACATTTTAAAAATATTTCTCATGGTCCTATGTTTGCTTATGTTGCCCTATTTTTCACCCATACTGAATATTATTATGTACTATTAAAATATTTATTATTTTAAGATATCTTTCTTTTTTATAAGTGGATTTAACCCATTCATATTTATTAAATTGATTATTTGTATGCCATTGTATTATATCTTTTACTTACACGTGTTTTTTCTTTTTTCAAACTTTGACTTCCATTTGTGGATTGGCTTTTCTTGGTTTCAATTTTTCTCTAGAGTAGTTTCACAGTTACGTATCTTATTTAAATTTTTATGATGTTTATCTATAAATTTTAACTCATACGTATGAAGATACATTTTTCCAGCCACATGTTGAGTTAATTGGAGTTTATATCTTTCCTCTGACCAAGAGAAAAACTTTAACATGCTTTACTCTATCCTCCAGCCCTACCTCTTAACCTGCCACGTAGTTTTTTTTGAGGATTTCAGTTCTAGATTCTTATGAAAAGTATTTAGATAATTGATTAATTATTAAATCTTATGTTTTATTGTGACTTGTTTCCCTCTCCTTCTTGTATATCACCTTCCTCTGGCACAGATTCTTTAGTAATTTCCCTGTGGTGTATCTTCAAGACAATCGAAGGGACTCTGTGGATGGAAATGTTCCTGATTTCTTACATGTTAGAAAACATCTGAATGATAGTTTACTTAGCTACAATCTTCTAAGTTTAAAATATTTTCCCTTCTATATCCACTGTCTACAGTGTTGTCAATTAAAACTAATGACAATCACAATTTTAATCTTTTTAGGTAAAACTATTTTAGCTGTTTTTCTTTTTAGGTAAAACTATTTTCATATGATTTTTTTTGCCTTTTTTCTGAAATTTCACCATAATGTATATAGGAGTGGGTCATATATTAGTGTTAGTTTTTATCTTGCTTGATGTTCAAAGGCCCATTCAATTTATTTTTCTTTCTTCAGCACTAAGAGATTTTGTTATTTTATTTTTAAAATTTCTGTCCTCCTTCTAGAATTTCTTCTTGAAGAACAGTAGAAATTCTGAATCTACATTCTGCAGTCTCTGCCTCTGGTCACACTGTCTTTTCTTCTGTTGGTGTGGTCAAATCTCCCTCTGCCTCTCTCTTAAAGGAAAACTTGTGATGCATTTAGAGAGCACCAGGATAATCCTAGATAATCTTCCCACCTAAAGATTCTTAATTTAACCATATTTACAAAGACCATTTTTTCCATATAAGGTAACATGTCCAAGTTCCAGGGACTCGGACCTAATATGTTTGGGGGCCTTTAATCAGTGTATTCAGGGTTCCTTCTGATCCTTCTAATTGTAGACCTTGGGGCTAGAATTCTGTAGCTCTTCCAGCAGTCAGAGTTGTTTCACCTCTCTTGTTCAAACACCTCCTCTGTCTTCTATCCCCACCCTTTCCCCTCTTCCCAGTCTTTCCTCTTTCAACCTTTCCAACTCTCCCCACACAAGCCTTTTACCTTTTCCATTCATCTTCCTCACTCTTTTTCCACTCCTCCTTCTTCCTTTACACTCTATCCTCCAGTCTAATATCTCCACAGCTCCAATCAAATCTTCTCACCCCCAGCACATCAGGAATTCTTCCACATTTCTGGTTTGCGGACATTATTTTTTCTACTTCCTTTCTAGTATCATGATTTATTTAATTGCAAACAAGCAAACAAAACCAAATCAGTTTCTGGAATTTTACTAAGTTCTTGGAGGGAGGAAGAACATACTTTACCATTTTAATCCCTGAAATAGCTCTTTATCAACCATACTTCTTTAGATTGTGAACTCCCAGTAGCAGAGACTCTGTCTTACATGTTTTTATTTACTTAACGCCCAGCACATGATGTTGCTCTTTCTTGTTTATTAAATGAATGTCATTGTGGATTTGATAAAATGAATTGTGTATGGTTGTTTTAACTGATTACACAAATTGATTTGACTGCCATTTTCCTGCACAGAGAGGGTTCTCAGAAACCCAGTGATTGTTTGGACGATAATTTGAAAACCACACTCAAGTTTCTTTTAGTCCTGGTGGGTTGAACTTGAGAGTGCCGTTAACCCTTTCTCAGAAGAGTTGTTTGGAGGTGGATAGTGGCTTTGTGGCTTTTTGGTATGCAGCTGTTCACTTTCAAAACTTAATTTAAAACAATAAAAAATGTACATTGAAATCATTTTTGTCTCCCAATTTATTTAATATGATTTATTCTAAATGCATTTCATATCAACATAATGTATTGGAGCTCCACCACCACCTGTTATTTTGTAGGGGAAATAAACAAGACCTCTCTTATCAGATGAGTTAATTACACTGACATATTCACTCCTCCCCAGAGATATCATAAACTAAAATGCTGCAAGCCTTTAATTCAAAAGAGCTGGATAGAAACAAGAAGTATGCAGTGGTGTATTTTCTTTGGAAGAATCAAAACTCAATACAATTGATCTTGGGGGGCAAGATGGCTTGAATTTATCAAATGGAGTCTAGTTAAGAGTCACATATGAAATCTGTAGGTGAGTTGAGCTTGAACCCATTTCTCAGTATTTGGCATTGTCTTTCGGTCTCTGTGCTTCTAAGCATCATGTGGTCATTTTCTTTACCTGCTTCTTCCTGTCATGTCTCCCTCCTCTCGGGTATCTGCCTGGTAATGGTTGTATATGCAAAAGGCCATTGGCACCAGGAAGAGTGCAGTGCAGTCTTACTTCAGTCTTGGGGGAACACAGCCACCACCAGCAGTAGTCACAGTGGCTTTCATCTCTTAGGGAACTTAGGTGGATATAGGGGAGGCTGCTGTGAGTGTCTTAGGTCAGAATCCCCAGAAGCAAAACCTGAGATGAGGATTCACATGCGAAAGATTTACTGAGCGTGTACTCCCAGAAGAATTGTATTAGCACATGAGGGAAGCAGGGCAGGGAAGGGAAAAAGACCAAGCAAGGTGTGAGCTCAGGCAAATCCCAGCCTCAGCCTGATCCTCTGGGGGGCTCTGGAGTATCAATCACACCTCAGAGCTTCTCCCAACCTCCCAACTGGTGGCAAAACAACTGGATTTTTATGCTTCCCTCCATTGGTCACTGGCTGAGAGCCATAAACTCCCAGGAACTTCTGGTTCTCCTTCCTGTGTCAAAGTGTCAGTGTTGGCAGCCCCCTAAGAAATTCACAGTTAGGGGCAAAGCTCACAGAAACTCGAGGAGGGGGCAGTGCACAGGGCACAGAGAGACTACGTAAGAGGAATTCAGGGGGATGCGAGAAGAGCACAGACAGTGTCTGCTGCCTTGGGCTAGGGGAACCGAGGGCTTTATGTCTGCAGGCTGGGGGCTGGGGGAGGAGGATCCCCCCTCATCCATGTATCCTTGCATTAGGCACACTGTGCACAGCACCCATGGCCTGTATACCTTTTAACGATGTCTACAATATTTGAGACCAAAAAACAAAATGAATTTAACTTTAAAAAATTACCTAAAATTGATTAATTTATTAATTCAACAAATATGTAGTAAGCACATACTAATTTCTATTCTGTTCTGGGTGCTGATGTTATTTTTTTTTAACATTTTTTTTTGATTTATAATCATTTTACAATGTTGTGTCAAATTCCACTGTTCAGCACAATTTTTCAGTCATTCATGGACATATACACACTCATTGTCACATTTTTTTCCTCTGTGAGTTATAACATTTTGTGTATATTTCCCTGTGATATACAGTGTAATCTTGTTTATCTATTCTACAATTTTGAAATCCCAGTCTATCCCTTCCCACCCTCTACCCCCCTGGTAACCACAAGTCTGTATTCTCTGTCTGTGAGTCTATTTCTGTCCTGTATTTACACTTTGTTTTTGTTTGTTTGTTTGTTTTTTGTTTTTTTGTTTTTTAGATTCCACATATGAGCGATCTCATATGGTATTTTTCTTTCTCTTTCTGGCTTACTTCACTTAGAATGACATTCTCCAGGAGCATCCATGTTGCTGCAAATGGCATTATGTTGTCGGTTTTTATGGCTGAGTAGTATTCCATTGTATAAATATACCACCTCTTCTTTATCCAGTCACCTGTTGATGGACATTTAGGCTGTCTCCATGTTTTGGCTATTGTAAATAGTGCTGCTATGAACATTGGGGTGCAGGTGTCATCCTGAAGTAGACTTCCTTCTGGATACAAGCCCAGGAGTGGGATTCCTGGGTCATATGGTAAGTCTATTCCTAGTCTTTTGAGGAATCTCCACACTGTTTTCCATAGTGGCTGCACCAAACTGCATTCCCACCAGCAGTGTAGGAGGGTTCCCCTTTCTCCACAGCCTCCCCAGCATTTGTCATTTGTGGATTTTTGAATGACGGCCATTCTGACTGGTGTGAGGTGATACCTCATTGTAGTTTTGATTTGCATTTCTCTGATAATTAGTGATATTGAGCATTTTTTCATGTGCTTTTTGATCATTTGTATGTCTTCCTTGGAGAATTGCTTGTTTAGGTCTTCTGCCCATTTTTGGATTGGGTTGTTTATTTTTTTCTTATTAAGTCGTATGAGCTGCTTATATATTCTGGAGATCAAGCCTTTGTCGGTTTCACTTGCAAAAATTTTCTCCATTCCTTAGGTTTTCTTCTTGTTTTACTTCTGGTTTCCTTTGCTGTGCAGAAGCTTGTAAGTTTCATTAGGTCCCATTTGTTTATTCTTGCTTTTATTTCTTCTAGGAGAAAATTTTTGAAATGTATGTCAGATAATGTTTTGCCTATGTTTTCCTCTAGGAGGTTTATTGTATCTTGTCTTATGTTTAAGTCTTTAATCCATTTTGAGCTGATTTTTGTATATGGTGTAAGGGAGTTGGGTGCTGATGTTATTACAGTGAACAAGACACAAAAAGACCTGCCTTTGTGATGAAAGTAGAAAGATGATAAACAGAATAAATGAGATATAGAGGGGTCTTATGTTGATAAGTGCCACGAAGGAAATGAGGTGGGAAGTGGGAGAGCCATAAGGCACATGGTGGCGGGGAAAGTAATTGTACTTTTATATGGGGTGGTCAGGGAAGGCTTCACTGAGAAGGTGACATTTCAGTAAAAGCCTGAAGGAGGTGGGGAATTTGCCATGGAGTTTCACAGAGGAAGTATATTCACAGCGCAGGAGTGGCAAGTGCAAAGATCCTGAGGTAGGAGGATGCATCATGTGGAGAGAAGCAAGGAGCCCAGAGTAGCTGAGAATGTGTGATGGGGAGAGAAATAGGAAATGAGGTTAGAGAGGAGCACGGGGCTAGACAGTGTCAGGCTGGGAGACAACTGAAAAGATGCTGACTTTGTTTAACTTAACCATCATAAAATCTCCATTATGTTTTTTAAAATGTCTAATTTGATTCTCTCACTTCCCTAAAATCCCTGTTATTAGGGTAAGGACAAGCCCATGTAGCAGAGGGACCTCAAAATAAACTCTAACAAAATAGTTGTTTACGTCTCTCTTATGCAGCAGTGTGAGAGCAGGTGGGTGGTTCAGAGAGAGAGGCGGGATGAAGTCACGCAAGGGCCCAGGTTCCTTCCATCTCATTGCTCCACCAGCCTCTGAAGCATAGTCCTTGTATACATCATTGACCTTGACTGACTAGCTCCAGCTCATAACAAGAAGGAATGAGGGTAAAATAAATGTAGTCACTTCTGTCTAAGGAGCAGGATCTGAATGTTCATACGAGTCAGGCCTGCTCATACACAATTGACCAGATTTAAAAACATGGTTATAGTTAGAGGTACAGAAAAGCCTCCAGCTAGGTGACTTGTCTTCTAAAACTTGGGGTGGGGGGCAGTGAGAGTCTATTACTCAAATGAAGAATTGGAGAATGGAACTCGGGGGCAATTAGCATTCTCTGCCATACATAATGATGGCTGGGTACTTACAGCGAAAAGCAAATCAAATGAGTTACTTAAAGCTAAATAGGGATCTCTATAAAAATTCTTTTCACTCACTTTTAACAAAATAAATTATATATACAATGGAGTGGAAGTAGGGCCACATTTCAGGGAGCTCCATTCACAACTGGTTTTGTGCAATATGGCAGGCCTGGTAGTGTGTGTATTTTAATATACATGAGATAACTTGGGGTGGTGACTCCTACAATAAGTGTGCCCTGGGTTACAAGGTCTTAAACAGCCCTGCTCACTTTGGTCACACAGCGTTGCAGGTCTATGAGTCAAATGTCAGCTCACCCTAGGAAAAGTGGTGTTTGCAAACTGAACTCCTGGGAGGTGGCTTGATAAATCTGCAAACCAATTTATTCATTTACAGCAGGCAACATAGCCAGTACAATAACTCAACCAGTCTCTTTCCCGGTATTGACTTACCTGAGAAACCAAATTAATTATCAGAAGGTTGCTCTGCTAAGTATGGAATTAGAAATAAAGGAAATTGGATGGTCTTAAGGGATTGCTCTTACAGGCTTGGATAAATCCTGATAAATTGCCTTTAAAGAAAAAAGAATGTACTGCTCGCTGAGAACCTGGCTCAGCTCTAAGCACCTTCTCCTTGAACTCTGATGTTGACCCAAGTTTATCATCCCAGGCTTTTAGTGTACACTTGTAATCATTATATTACCTATTTTTTTTTTAAATCTAAATTGTATTTTACATCAATGCAATTTTAAATGAGCTGTGTTCTGGCTGTGTCTAGGAAGGTCACTTCATCTCATGGATAAGCAGTAATCTTTCATCAGAGATAATTTCCTCTTTGTGATCTTTCTCTTTATTTTTTGGTCTGTCTCACTTTAGGTCCTCCCCCTCGCCCCACCGCCCTGCCCTTCTTTTCTCATAACTATAGCATATGTCTCAAAAAGCTGGGAATAATATGCAGCTAAAACCACACCCTCCTTTCCTCATAGTGGTTAGGCGCCCACAGTCCAGCTGAACCCTGCCCCTTCCTCTTAGCGGCTGTATGGTTTTAAATAAGCTCACCTTGCCTCAATTTTCTTATTTGTAAAATGGGCATAATAATAACACTCATGTCATAGAGTTCTTGTGATGATTGAGTGTGTGGGGACAGTTTAGAATAGCAGTTCTCAAAGTAAGTGTGTTTTGAGAATTCCTAAAGGTCCCAGAGACTTAGGATCCACAATCAAATATATTTCCATAGTAATTCTAAGAGGCTCTCTGTCTTTTTACTGAGTTGACATTTGCAGTGATGATACAGGAGCAGTGGTGGGTAGACCTGCTGGAGCCTTCGTATGAATCACAGCGGAGGCATTTGCTCTGCCAGCAGTCATGGGCTCCTCCACCACGACGCACTTACAGGGGAAAATAAAAACCCAGTTTCACTTGAGGGTCCTTGATGAAGTATAACATGTCAATTTTATTAGATCTTGACAGTTCTAATATTTTGTGTGATGAGATGGGACGTGGATGTAAAGCACTGCTGCTATATAAGGAATTATGATGGTTGTCTCTAAGGAAAACACCTCTGTGATTGAGATGGGAACTGAAGTAGCTGTTATTTTCATGAAACATCATTTTTAGGAAGGATGACAAAGGACGGTTATTCAGGACCTCAGGATCTGGCAGATTTTTTTTTTTTTTTGAAAATGAACAAAATTGGCTATCACTTCAAGGAAAGTAAGTAGTGGTATTTGTTGCCAATGATAAAATTCTTATTTTCAAGCAAAAATTAGAATTTTGGAAAACTGAAATTCACCACTCTAAGCGTGACAGCTTTCCCACACTTAAATACTTTTCTGATGAGAATCATGGTGATAATTTGGTAAGTTGACATTTTCCAAATGACTGATGTGTCATGTTCTAAAATTGTGTGTGGGTAAAAGCCATTCAAATTGCAAAATAGACCACAGGGATGTTAATGTATCAGAGTATGAAAGCTTACTGATGTGGTCTCAGACTGCACACTGCAATCAGTCTTTAAGAAACCCTTACTTGTTGAGTTTTGGTGTGATATCAGAGGAGAATATCCATACTTGTCTGAAAATCTTAAAATACTCTTCTCTTGTCCCACCATATACGTTTGTGAGACTGGATTTTCCTCATATACTTATTTCAACCGGAAACACATAGCACACCAGTGTCTGTGCAGGAGAAGATGTGAGAATGTAGCTGTCTTCTGTCACCAGACATAAAAATGTGTATCTCATTACATATTTTTTGCTTGGAAACAATTGTTATGTTTTTGTAAGCATGTGGTGCTTATGTTAACATGTAATGGGCTTACTATTATTATTGTTACTAACTTATAACATGAATGAATACATATTTTAAAACTGTCCTGGTTTTAATTTCTATTATGAATATTGATTACTTTAAGCCATATAAGTAAAAGCTCTTTGGGAAGTTCAGTAATTTTTATGAGTGTAAAGACTTCCTGAGACTTTGAGAATCACTGGTTTAGAACATTGCTTAGCATAAAGTAAGAGACGTACAGCTGCTTATTCCCAAATTATGCTTAATAACAATGACAATAATAATAATTAATCATCATCATAATCATCATCTTTCATTGAATATTTACTGTGTGCCAGACACTGTGCTATTTGCTTTGTATACATTATCTAATGTGACTTTTAACAGAATGCTGTGAGATAAGAGTGGTTGTTAGTTTTATTTGATAGATGAGGAAAATGAGTATAGGGAGGTTTGGTAATTTGAACAGGATCCTACAGCTATGCAGTAGCAAAAATGAGGCCCCAGGCAGTCTAATTTCAGGGATTCTGCTCTGAATGAATTACATTTATATTATCCCTTCATTTAAGAATCTCTGAGTTCCCCATCAACGTGATTGTAGTTTCAGAGTCTACTCTTCCTTCCCAACCCAAGGCAACTGTTTCCCGTGTTTGCTACAAACCCCCCAGATAATGCCTTTCTTGGGATCACATTCCACCAGCAGCCACCCTCCATGCTCTTTTGTCTTCTCCTCACTCATGACACCACCAGCTGAAGGAGCTCAGCCACTCAGCTGATGGTGCCCTTTGTGTACAAGCCCCCACCTCTGTGTCTTTGGAATGTCATCAAGTGCTGGGCTCTATCAGAACCAGCTACATAATCTGTGAGGTCCAGTGCAAAGTAAAAATGTGAGGCTGAGGCCTCTTTTTCAAACATAATTAAAAATTCAAGGCTGCAACAGCAGAGCCTTTATCAAGTGGGGGGACCCCATGTGACCGCATAGGTTGCATGCCCAGGGGGGACTGGCCCTAGGTTCTGTGCAGAGAAGGGAAATATCATTGCCTCTCTGAATCTGCCCCCCCCAACCCCTTCATGCCCAAGGGGCATGATGGCCAGGAGGCAGAGGCCAAGAGCCAGTGTTCTCATACATGTCCTCATGGGAATAGGTCCTTCAGCTTTTGGTCTTTATCCTTCGAACCAGAGCTAATCAAATCTAGTCCATAGGGTTGGGAGGCACTGATCTCCTTCCAGTATCAAAACCAAAGCCCTTGTGCTTGTCTGTGGTGATCGGTTGAAGAGAGGTTGGGGGGTGCAGTACCGTTCACTCTCCACAGCGGTACCAGGGACCCGTGATATTCCGTGGGCATTCCCTGGGTGAAAAATTTTGATATGTAGAGAAAACTGAGGTTTTTATTTTCTAAAGAGCATGAAGCGTATGATATATTCATCAGGACTCCTGCACAGCAAGCTATAGAAAATCAAACTATCTTAAGCCAAAGAGGGGCATGTATGTATTGACTTATTTAACGAAACCATAGGAAGGATGGGGCAGACTGGTTTCAGGCATAAGTAAATAAGTAACTTTCTGAACTTGCATTGTGAGAGTCTTGTTCCTGCTTCTCTGACTGGCCTTAACTCTAGACCCGGGGCCATTCCAGGACCGACCACTGTGGCCAGAGAAAATGATGGGCTCAGTGGCCCAGACCGTGTCCACTCATGTGGTTGGGAAGAGGAGGGGGATGCTGTGACCAACACCCACCACCAGACCAAGAAGGGGGAGTAGGGGAGGAGTCATTTTCCCCAAGAAGGAATAGCTGTTCTGGGTAGAACCCTGAACATGGCAAAAACACGGTTCCCCCAAAATAATCCTTTGCAGAAATTTGAACCTGAACGTTGGCAAACCCTCAGCATAATGAAGGCAAGGGGGTGGGATGCAGTTTGAGAATAATCTGGTTTATTAAGAAATGTCATGTATAACTGAAAAACTGTGCTCTACACTAGAAATTGACACAGCATTGTAAACTGACTATAACTCAATAATAAAAAAAAAAGAAATAGCATCAGGTAAGTGCTGATGTTTCTATCTTAGCAAAATTAGGGGATGCAGAAAAGGAAAGGTGAAAGTCATTAGAGCCCTCCTGTCCTTTGAAAGACATACAGACTCATCCAATGGATCATGTTCACGTCTGTTTTAGGATTTCGGGGATCCTGGTAGTGTTTATCAGCGCCAGGGTGTGATAAGACAGTTTCTATTTCCAAACTTACAATTTCAGAATAAATTTTACCAAGATAAAGATAAGAAGAAACGATGACCTGGGAATTTTATCAGCCAAATCACTACATGGCATGTTCATCTGTTGTGTAAACACATCAAATGAAAAATAGAAAATATGCAAAAGACACTCACTTGAGTAATGAAAATCAGCTCTCCTCCGTGAACTAGTGGCCTGCAAACGATAAACTCAAGGAAGAATTAACATACTTCTATTTATGTATGTCCTGTGTTTTGCATCAGAGGGAGTGTCTTTGCAGGAAGTCTATGTGTGTTCTCCCAACCCCCCCACCCCCATGGAGAGAGCAGATAAAATAGAGGTCTAACAGGAGAGGGGAAGGGTCACTTTCTTAAGGGAGGGTGGAATAAATGAGAAGTCTGATTTGCTATGGTTCAGTGATTTCTTAAAGTTCGTTGCAAGGCTGACCTATTTCTAATTCCTTGAGCCTATAGTCTGAAAGGTCATAAATCTGGGCTAGGTTCATGACGCTGAGGCTTAAGACTTCTATTTCTTAAATGCCAAAGGTGTGTCAGATTGCTTTTCGGAATGTTGGTGTCTCTATTCAGGCGCGCAGTGGTTAGTAGAGAGGTACACCAGCATTCCCTTTCTCGTGGAAACATTCGCTTCACCGAAAGAGCCACCCCTGTGGGTTTTTTTTTTTTTTTTTTTTTGACCCTTTGGATCTTTGCCATGGATTAAGAAGACAAACCGATCTCCCATGCACACTTTCTTTTTGTCAAGTACAGGGACAAAAAGGAAGGTTGACAGCATCACATGTACTTCCTAGGAGTGAAGCTGGAGGAAAACATGAAAATGCCAACTTTTTCTTGTCACTCTCCTCTAGATTCCGCCCCCCCCCCCCCCCAATTTTCTTTAGGATGAAGTCTGAGCTCTTTGTTGTCACATATAAGGTTCTGTTTGGTTGTCTCTCTGTTTACATCACTAGTCTTATTTCTCTCTTCTCCCCAAACTTTCCTTTGACCACTAAGAACCTTGGTTCACTTTAGGGTCTTTGTAAATGTCCTTTTCCACCCGCTTACCTGGCTGCTTCCTACCAGCTTTTCAGGTTTCAACTCAAATATTCCTTATTCAGGAGGCCTTACCTGATTCCTAAGACCGAGGGTGGGACTCCTCTTGGTGTGCCCATAGCTTTCTGTAAGGACACACTTCCTCCGAATTTAATTGCCTGTTTACTTGCCTTTCTTGACCTACTGTTGCCTTTTCTTACTTCTTTCATTTCTTCTCTCCCTCATCTCTTTCTCCCTCTCCTTCACTTGAGTGAAGTGCGTTTTCTTTGCACAGCATCGAAACATCACAGATAAAGAGTGTAGTCTTCTTGGACCACGTGTTACATCTCTCTCATTGGTTTCTCTAGATCCACATACTAGCCACCCGGCTCAGTGCCCTGGGAGGCTGACCGTAGTGTCTGCACTGATGAGCTCTTTGCCTTCCAGTTTCCTGTTGGATTTGGCCGTTAAGGCCACCAAGTAAGATCAGAGGGTGGGAGAGAAAGAGTATGGGGTACCGTTCCCTTACCTGCCCCACTGCTGCATGTCCGTGGGCTGATTGCCACTCTAACAAAGGCTACAGGTTCCTTCAGTGCCCCTCTTCATGCAGTCACCTCACTGGCTTCTGTTCTTGTGCCTTTAGGCCTGGGCTTGTTAATGGTTCCCCTGTCACTGTATCAGATGTACAGTTCTGTACTGTGTTGCTTTCCTTATACCTTGCTTTATTTAGTCTGTGTAAGCAGTCCCTTTATTAAATGCTCCTTGAACTATGCAGTTGGAATGTGCATCTCTTTCCTTTTGAGACCCTGCCTGATATGGACGATCACTTCCAATCCTGGTTCTTGCCGCTTTCCCCAGAGGTCACCGCAGTTATACCTGTGTCTCCCATACCACTGCAGCCCTAAATTGTAGCACAGGGCATCACACACACAGGAGAGCTTCAATAAATGTCGGCTAAATGCTATTGTTGAATTTTGAGCTCCCAGGAGAAGATGGGTCAAAAGTTCCTAATTCTAGGCAAACTCTTGTTTCCTCAGCACATCATGAAGATGAGACAGGATCAGTTATTAGATTGGAAAATTCCTTCGCAGTTGTGGCAGCAGATAGCCATTTTGTGTTCCAATGAAAAGACTCAGGAATGGGTATAAAAATAATCCACTGTATACCATCAAAAATTGAAAGCACATTCTTTTCCTTTGAAACAAGATCGGCTTTTGGAAGCTTTTACTCCAACACCCATCCATCTAAAGCTTCTCTCTAAGGACACGGGTAAGATGCAATTTGTTTCATAATAAGCCTCGGGAGTTTTCTTTAAAGGCATGATTACCCAGAAGGCCATGAGAGCTGTCTACAATTTCTTCTGTTTCAAGAATATTTCTATCCTAAGGAGAGGCAGGATAAGCTCCAAAGTTTCACTGGAAACTCTGGCTTGTGAATTATACAGAAAACAGAAATTTTGCTTATTCATGATTTATCCTGGCTTGGACCTCATTCCCCCAGTTAGAATGTTCAAATATGGAGCATGAGGTCCTCTTGGAAGCCCACTTATCTGTTAGACCAGTAGTATCACCGTGAACTGTCAGCCTTTATTCTACCCTGGCTTCATTGCTGGGCTCAGTGCCTATTTTAAAACCAAGCTGGGACGTTTGTATCAAGCCATGATCATGGCTGCCATTAGTGACGTCCTCACCATGTCCTTTGCATGTGTTATTTCACCCCATCCATCTATCCGCACCATGAGAAGACGATGCTCTTTAGCACCTCTTCTTACAGATGCAGACATCGAGACTTAGTGAGAGAAAGGAACTTCTCCAGCATTGCTTCCTTTGCAGCCCAGGTTCTTTGTTCCTATGCCTGCTGCCGTCTAACCCCGTCCTCTTCGTCTGAGTGGAGGTAATCAGGGTGAGGTCTGGCGTCCCTCTCCTCCTTGTCACTCACTTCGACTTTTGTACTTATCTCATTGTGTTGTAAGGATTTGCACTAAAAGGTCATAAAACTGGGCATGAGCCCTATTTGGCCCATAGACTACCTCCCCTCCAAGGTCCTTAAAAGGTGTAACATTTTACTGAATCACACTTCAGGGTTACTCCTTAACATCTCTGATTATATGTAATCCCCTCTAGTTTAGGTCCCTACGTAGGACCTTACTGAAAGGAGCAACGCATTGCCAAAGAATCTGCTGACTGAATCCCCATCTGTCCTCTTTAGAGTCATGGAGTAGACACTCTAGTTAGCAGAGACTGTTTTCCAAAGTCCCACTTCTTCCCTCTCACCAACTTTCCCACGTCTGATTCTTCTCTCCCTTTGAAATGTCCTTGTTTTCCCCACTGCATCAGCTGGTTGCATTAGGCCACAGGTGCCCTGACTTGCAAACGCGAGGGATTTACTTCACTACCAGGCACTGCTTTGGTGCAGTTTACCTTATTTCAGAACACACACATTCCCCAAAAATGTCTCCAGACATTGCCAGATGTCCCCTGGGGCCAAAATGTTCCCTATTTGAGAACAAATGGGACAGGAAACATCAGCTTGTTCTTATATGCCACGACTCCCTGGAACATGCTCCAAGGTGACTATGAGTCTTCTCAATGAATGAGGCAGTTTGGAGCCCCCCAAGAAAGGATCTCAGTGAGCTTTTTTTTCCCTTTTTGCATTTTATGCCCATTAGGAGCTCAGAGTCTAAGCATGTTCATTTCTGCATGGTTGGGGTTTCAGGCTGCAATAAAATCTCGTAGGGCACTTGTCTCTGGCTCTCAGGTGGTATGGCTCAGTGCATTGGGTCATTCTGTCTTTAACTCCACAGATGGCTATCATTATTATTTTAATAGATGAATACACTTAGAGGGGAAAGTCACATGTCAAGGTCATATAGATAGTGGGTGACAAAGTCAAGACCTTAGGCTAGGTCTTTTTGATTCCAGGCATCGCTGGTTGATCACTCTCTGGCATTGAGAGAGGGTTCTCTGACTCTTCTACTTGAGGAAGAAACACAGTAAGTAAAATGAGTGGTGAAACTCAGCTCCTGGTCAGCACATTCAGGAGGCTGGCTTCTCGATAACCAATAAACTAAGGGCAGTTACCTTGACTGTTGTCGCTCCCAGAAAACTGAAAGGGGCCAGATAACAATCCTTCCTTCTGCACATCTGCCTGCCAGTCTAATCTCATCATTTCATTTTCCATCTAAAGAGTGGGCGGGCTTTAGATGCAATTGTTCCATTGCTGTTAGATGAACGTTGGCATCTAGTTTGCTGTCACACATCTTGTTTCGTAGGCTATGTGAGGGAAGGACAATGTCTATATGGCTCACCACTTAGGGCTCTCGGTGAGCACTCACAGAATGAATGAACGAATCAAGTAATTAATGGATAATCACATCTTGAAGACGAGTAGACTAATTTTGACTTTTATTGTTTTTCTCAGATTTTTAGTCCATGAGCAGGAATTAGCAAGGGGCTTCAAGATAAGTGATCTTAACATGGTTTCTAGGTAATTGATGTAGAACCTTAAGTGTCCTGGAGGTTAAGTCTGTGTTCCTAGCATACATCTCTTGACTGAGAGCAGAAGGTAATACGGTATTTCTTAAAAAAGAAAAAAAATGATAAATAAGTATTGTTTGGGGGTACATTCACTCATCATTAAATGGCACTGACACGCACTCCTAGCGGGAAAGAACTACCCACTGAACTCTCTTTAGGTTCTCCTGCTTGGGCTGGGGAGAAAGTCTCACTTGGTGCTAGTATAAAACTTCATATCACTTTATCGCTTGTTAATCTCCTTTTTTTAATAAAGCGAGAGCACACTTCAGGCTCAGACTCTTCAGTGGGTAAGTCTAGATAAAATTTAATAGCATTTTTATGTTTATATTGTGATATATTCAAGGTGGTTATGTATTGAAGGCAAATGATGCTTGGTGCTTTACCTTTATGGTTTTCATATAACATTTTCATTTAAATAAACTTAGCTAAGTAAAAACAAAAGGGAAATTGATTGAAAGAAAATTATTTCATATGTTTATAACAGTTGTTACACAGATACGACAAAAACTGTATATAAGGTACACTAATGGATAGAGTTTGAGAAATACTGTCATACGTGTTAAGAACAAAGATGGAACTGGTTTTGAATCCTGAATTTACACCTCGCTAGTAAGTTGGTCTTCAGAAAGTTTTTTTTTTAAATCTTTTCCAAGTCTTGGTTCTCCCCAAATAGAAATGGGGATACTGTGCACATTATAGTTTTGTTATCAAATTGCAATGAGATAATACGTGTAGAACACTTGGCTTACTATCTGGCGTATAGGAAGCACTCAAAATGTGGTTGCCATTTGTTGTTATGATTATATTTTATTTCTCTATGAGCTGATATCATTATTAGTTGAGCTGTGGGCAAACCCTGGTATTATGGGGAATTGAAAAATAAGCCTTCTCTTATTCCTGAACTGGTCTGGCTTCGTTATATCAACCCTGGAGTTGCCTGAATAGACAACAGCTCCTGCTAGTTAATTATTGTCAGATGGATGGGCAGCCGACCAGCTATTCTAAAACTATTATTTTTGGCAGACGTTCCTCAACATTTTCCTGGTGTATAAATAATGATCCCATACAAGAAGTCACTTCCTTTAGTTTCTTTGGTGTACCTTTCACAAACGGTTTGTTTTGGCGGATCCTCTGGGAAGTTGCATTATCACAGCTACAGGTGGTTTATTAAGATTTCATTTTGGTTGAGGAGGGCACCTGGTTACGTCTGCCTTAAATATTTTTGAGGCTGCAAAGATTTGGGAAATGCTAGATTCTCTTGGGTCTTGACTGTCTATTCTGTATCTTGGGACAGATTCAAAACACATTTCTGGGTTAAATCTTAGAATTCTGGCTTTGGGACTGGATTGTTCTAGCTTCTTTTTAGTTCCTGTCTTCGTCTCAGCTCCTCTAACACTCCAAGAATAGTGTCTGGTCGCCAGGGTTGTAATGGAACCAACTGGCGAGAGAGAATTTTAAAGTGCTATCAACAAGGAGAGTATCACAGAATAAGGACACCTGGAGAAAGGGAAGGTGGTGCTTGGGGGAGGGACCTTGGATGCTGGGGGCCCCCTCATCACTTTTATGGGGACAACAGATAAAAGGGTGGAGTCAGAGGGTTGCTTAATGGTTGGGTACGTGTCCTCAGGGGTCAAGAATTCCCTCCCAGCAGTGGGCTGTATCCATTAGCCTGGAGGTCTGCCTGGGTTTTCAGAGACCCAGTATGACTTTGGCTTAAACAAGAGAGCAATTCATTTTCCTCTAAGCCTGGGGCTGGTGTGGCAATCCCACAGTATCTGTCACCCACATACCTTCTTTCTTATTCTTCCTGCATTACTCGGGCAACTTCCTTGTCTTTCTGGCTCAAAATGGTTCACCACCATGTCCACATTTCTGCCAGTGGGGAGAAGTAAATGGAAAGCAGTGGGCAAAGCCATTCCTTTCAAGGTCATGACCTAGAATTTGTACAAATCACTTCTACTCACAGCCCTTAACAGACTTTTATCAAGTACCTTGATCCTAGGCACCATGAGTAACACATATTGAATTTCCACCTCTGGTATGGAAGGTCAGCTAGCATTTTTCAGGGAGTATATTCTTGTTTCTTAGCCAATGAATGTTTATCACATTTTGAGAAAAACAACGTCATATATTCAGTGTTATGTGTGAAGAAATGAGCTGAGTGCTGAAGCGGCAGCAACAGACAGCTGGACAAGGTCCTCCCCTCATGGAACTTAGAGTCTTCTGATAAACAGCAGTGAGCAAGAAAATGAGAAAATTTAAAAAGAGATGACAAACTGTGGCAAGTGTTTTGAAAGAAAAAATCTGAATGTTTATACAGAAAATAATTGGAAAGGATATCCTTTCAACAGATGGCAGCCAACGCTCTCTGAGAAGGTGTCATTGTAGGTGTCATTGATCCCTCAGAAGGAGTGAGCCAAGTAAAATGAAGGGGAGAGAATAAGACAAAATGAGGACTAAATAAATCCTGCTATTGGAGACTTACACAGCAGTGAAAAAGGAAAGAGCCACAGCTACATGCAACAATGTGGATGAATCCTACAACTGAGTGATAAAAACATATTGCTTACATACAGTAGGGTATTGTTTTTATTAAACACAATCAAAACTAAGTAACATGTCATTTAGAGATGCATATGTATGTGATAAAACTAAAAGCAAAAAGGAAAGGAGAATGATAAACACAAAATGCAGGACACTGTATATCTGAAAGGGAGAGGGAGAGAGGAAATAAGAATATATTCAAGGTCATGTTTCAGCTTTAAAGTTAGGTGGCACATCCATGGAAGCTTTGTTATGCTTCCTAAATTATATATGTGTTGAATCTATTTTTAATATATCAAATATTGCCTAATATAAGACATTTTTAAAAACACAGGGTAGGGGCACAATTCAACAGCCTTCAGAATTCTGGCAGGCAGTGTAAAATGGTAAGGAGCTGGGAGGGTCTGTGGTGAACAGCAAAATACTTCCCTGCTGACCAGGGGCACCACCACTCAGCCCCAGCTCACAGTTACCACTCAGGCTTTCTGGCTTAATGCATCCGGGACTGCCGATTTTTCTAGGGAAGCATGACACCTGTATTTTTATGAGCAGTATCCCAATTTTTAAATGTTGGTAATGATTCCAAATTTTAACAACTCTGCAAGACACACAATACCTTTTGGGGAACATATCGATCCTCTGAAAGAGGTATGTGGAGTTGAGTACCGACTTAGTGTCCATTTTCAAAGAAAATGCCTAAATTTATTTCTACCATATTCCCTGCTCTGGGGGCAGGCAGGCAGGCAGGTGACCCATCCTCTCTGTGTCTTCAGGGCGTGCTATTTCCAGCCCGTCGCTCTGCTCTTTTCCTCTGCATCTCTCATCTGCGAGCTTTCACCTCTAAGTTTGGAACGTGTGAAGGTGGTGTGAGAGCAGCTGAGATGGATGGGAGCGCCTTGGTCTGCGCCTCTGCCCCCAGAGCTTTCGCTCTGCGTGGCGCCCTCCCTCTGGCTTCCAGACCCAGCATCGCAGAGTATTTGCAACATCCCCCACCTCTCTCTAAAGGCCGTGGGGAGGAATGGGCTTTCCTGAGCTAAGATCACTGCTGCTGGGAGATCTGTTTCATGCTGCACACTGTTGGGACTGAATGCTTTCCATGGAGAAATATATTTTTTTCTTTAGGAAATAAGAGTTTCAATTGTAAGGCACTATTTCTACTAACACCCACCCATGACATCGTTGGCTATTTGTTTTCTCATTAACACAGCAGTTCTTAACTGGGGGCGATTTTGTGCCCCCAGAGGATATTTGAAAATGGCTGGAGATATTTTTGGTTGTCACAGTTGGAGTGGGGGCACCTGGTAGAGACCAGGGATGCTATTAGACATCCTGCAATGAAAAGGGAATCCGCTCGCCTCAAATTATGCAGCCCCAAATGTCAATAGTGCTGAGGCTGAGAACTATACTCTCCACTTTTACAACCCCCCCCCCCCACTAAAAAACAACGGTAGGTAAAGCCATAGTCTGGGCCATTCCCTGTGAATTATGGAAGGTGTGTATATTTTTTGGGGGGGGTGGTGGTGGTATGGTGAGGGGTATAAGCAACATGAATTTACCAGGCATGCCCTTTAGCTAGAGCTGGGATTTGTGGCCACTATTTTGGTTTTTATTAAAGCATAATGCTCACAAGCAGAAGGGGAGATTTGTTATTCTAAAGACAGTTGTACACCAAAGCATGCTATTGTATAATCTGGCATTTTCCCCACCAGGGAGCTATGGCACATTACTCACAAGTGACAGAACCAACGAGCTTCATTTCCCAAAGGGCTGGTGCATCCATTTAAAGGGAGCAAGTACTATGCAGACCCGCCCCAGCCCCACCCCTATGCAGAGAGCAGGGTGAAGGTGAGCATCTTTTCCATCATGGGCAGGATGAGCTAGGCCAGGATTTCATGCCCACCCCCACCCCAAAAAGGGATGAGTCAAGTCTAGTTGTGTTCTGATAGCAGGATCACAGTTGTAGGAGACAGGTGCCTGGATTTTATTCTAGGCTCCATCTCGATAAATGCTGTTAGGGAAGTCCTGGCTTTCTCTGTGCCTCAGTTTTCTGGAAGATCATGCCTCATGGGGCTAGAAGCCTGGGCTTTAGGGGTTCGTCAGGCTTGGTTCAGATGCAGGGTCAGCACTTAACAGTGCATCTCCTTGGATCCTGACTTCTCTCAAAACCTCAATTTTCTCATCTAAAAAGTGGGGATAGTCATGCTTGTCTCATAGGCACACTGTGAGGATAAAAGAGGCAAGGATTTTAAAATACTCAGCACTTGCCAGGCAGGGAGCAAGGATCCAATAAATGTTTGCTACCAATGTACCATTCTAGTGTTCAGATATCCAATGAAGTCAACATGTCTTCCTTCTGTACCTCACAGAACAGCAGTGAATTGAAATGAGATCATGGATGGGAAAGCACATGGAAAATTTTTAAATACCGTATCAATGTAATGTAATGAAATCAATGTAAATATCAGTGTTAATAGTTATATTGTTTATTGTGCTGATCCTAAGAAAATGGAACAGTTATCACCCACCATAATTATAACTGATTAGATGTAGAAGGATATTAGAGTTGCTTTAGTTAAAACCTTTCATTTTACAAAAATGGAAGAAATTGTTAGAGGTGAAAGTTCCACCAACTCCAGTCCAGTGCTCCTTACGCTCCTCATGAGGTTAATGCTGGTTATCATTTGGCAACCCAGATGAAATGTCCCTAGCTAATAGTCATAAGCCTTAGTTTATTCATCTCTAAAATGGGCATGATTGCAAAACCTAATTCCCAGAGCAGTATTGCAGAATGAGATCCTTCAGGTAAATGGCTGGTGCATTAAAACTCCTCCAGAAATGGGAATCATTGTCTTATTAATAATAGTAATGATGTATATACAAGCATCTCTCCCAGAATCTGACTTATTCTGGGGGCCGATATACATTCACTTATCTGTTGGTAGTAAGAGTACCTCAGGACTCAGAGAAGCATTAGGGTGGGGCAGGGGGACTCTAGGTCCTCCTGAAGGATTCACCATCATACTGTCTGGTTCCTGCGCATCACAAGGAAGGTCCTGGACAAGCTAATGGCATCTTTTTGTAGCTTCAGAAACAAAGAAGGGTGTCCAGCTGGTCTAGAATGTTGATAGTTGTAGAATTCTACAAGCCAAAAGCCTTGATGCTCATTTTATTTTGGACTTTGAGGACTTGTGAGCATTTAGGGTGAGCGGTGGGTCTTGGATCACAGGTTCAGATGACCCTACAACAGTGGTTTTCAAACTTTGACCTGCATCAGAATCGTCTGGAGGACTTGTGAAAACACATGTTGTTAACCCCACCCCCTGGTGGATCTGGAGTGGAGCCCTGTATTTTGCATTTCTAGCAAGATCCCAGGTGAGGCTGATGCTGCTGGCTTAGGGAACACATTTCAGAGTCACTGTCCTAGAGCAGCATTTCCCAACCTAAGAGCGGTTGATATTTGGGGCTGGATGATTGTCCACTGCACTGTACGATGTTTAGCAGCATCTATGGCCTCTGCTTCCTGCATGCCAGTGGTGACAACCAAACATCACTGGTAGAGAACTGCTGCTCCAGAGTAAATAACCTGGAAATTGATCCCAGTCATTCCTTGTAATCGTGGTACGACCGCAGTCGTGTGATTGTGCCTCTGCAAGCATTGGCTTCTTCATCTACTTAACGGATACAGGAATGCCCACCTCATAATGTTCAAGTAAGGCTTAAGAGATAATACAGGTAGAGCATTTAACAGAGTGCCTGGGACACAGTGAGCAGTTAATACATGTTAGTTATTACTTTTAAGCCTTCTACATCTTATCCACTAAATGAAATGGTGTGGGTTTTTGTTTGGTTTTTTTGTTTGTTTGTTTTTTTTTGTTTGTTTGTTTTTTTTGCCTATCAAAAACTTTTCACATAGAAAACTAGAAAACATCAGTTTGGGTGGTGGTTGAAGTGAAGAGTTTGCAGGCTCTCATCTGGAGCCAAGCAGCTTCTAGAAAACTGTATTAAAAAACGTCCATTCAGGCAGAGGACTCCAGTGTTCTGAACTAACATCCAGCTTTCATCTAGGGTAAATAGCCCCCAGTCCTTAGCTCAGACGTGACTGGCAACAACACCTATTCCAGCTTTGAGTCTGTCTCCTATTTATTTAGCTAAGGTTGGTGCAAGAAAGACCTCTTTCCATTTTTTAATCACTCACATTTTATTTGCCAACTTTGCTCTAGAAGTGAACTTTAAAATCTGGAATGCTGCTGCATTATGAGCTTCCAAACAACTGCTGTTGAAGAGTGATATATGCTGGCACACACAGGGGATCATGGATTTTTCTTTGGCTGTCAGCTTTTGAAATTACCCAGCAATCCCAAAATGAATTTCCACTAATCTGACAGTTTTGCCTCTCCTGACGTGATGTACTGTATATTTAGTGGTCAGCAGGGACTACTTAATTGCAGTTAAGCCCATGCTGTTCACTGTGGCATTTAAAATAGAGCAGTATGTAATGTGGTTAAACTTTCTGACTCTCCAGGCCCAGATGGGTGGGTGGAACATAATGTTTTTTTGGAAACTTTCTACCTGGTAGCACTTACACTGAATTAAATTTAACTGGCTAGCAGCTTTAATTCATTTACTTTCAAGATTTATAAAGATTAGAATCAAAATGAAATTCAAATCCCCTTAGAAGGTAGAAGGGACTGGAATATCAGATAAAACTGATGTTGAGTTAAAGATGCATCAAAAACTCAAGAAAGGAAAAATACAATGATATAATACATAACACTTTTCGAGTACTTACCATATGCTTGACAGTTTTCAG
This sequence comes from Camelus bactrianus, assembly GCF_048773025.1. NCBI lineage: Eukaryota > Metazoa > Chordata > Mammalia > Artiodactyla > Camelidae > Camelus > Camelus bactrianus. Next base: position 25,191,462 of record NC_133557.1, read on the forward strand.
GTATTATCTCATTTTATTCTTAAAGCATTCCAAAGAAGTGGGGACAGTTTTTTTGGCCCCCATTTTACAGATGTGGAAACTGAGACTTAGAGAAGTTAAGTAACTGCCCAAGATGTGTGCCCAGATCTGTTTAATAACAATTTATATTCTTTAGCACTACACTAAATTCCCTAAAGATTAGACATGTTGGGTTTAAACTGCTTATTTTACAGGTGAGTAAACTGAGGTTCAGATACTTTAAAAGTGATTTGCTCAGAACTGCTACCCCAGACTTGCAAAATTAGCCTGGGGTTATTCATAAGTCTTATTTCTAATAGTAATGTAGTGCTTTGCAGCTTTGAAGTGCTATAACATCCATTGTCTCATATTTAATTTTGGTTTTCAAACAATTTTGTTGTATGAACTGATAACTCAAAAAGAATTTTGGCCAGTACTTTTCTTTTCTTTTCTTTTTTTCTGTAGTTGAATCTAATATATGTATCTGTAGTTTAGCCACAAAAATGCTCCTGAAAAGTAAAGACTTAAATGGATCAATACTATTTCAGCAGATACTATGAAGCTTCTGTTAAGTGCCAGGCATCATTTCAGGTGCTGGAAATACAACAGGGAGTAAAAGCAGTCAAAAATTCCCTGCTCTAAGAGAGCTTACATTCTAGAGGGCAGAGGAAGATGACTGACTAGATAAAAAGCAAAATATATATAGTATGTCAGATGTTAAGTGGGAAGCCATGAAATAAAGCTGAGGAGAGGGAAAAGGAGCACTGGGGGAAGGAATTAACTTTTTAAGTAGAGAAGGTGATATTTGAACAAAGACATAAATGTCGTGAAGAACAAGCTTTTAGAATATATGAGGAAGAGCGTTCTAGGCAGAGGGGATGACAAATGCAGAGCCTCTGAGCAGTAGGTATGGGAAGTACTATGTTTAAGGAACAGTAAGGAGACCAAATGCATGAGAAGTTTGAATATTTTTTGTTCTTGTTCTCAAAGTACATTTTAAAAAATTGAGATATAATTGATATTCAATTAATTGTACATATTAAAGTACATAATTTGATAAGTTTTTACACATGTATGTACTCATCAAACCATCATTAAAATCAGGATAATTTTATCATCCCCAGAAATTTCCTTGTGCCCCTTTGTACTCTCTCCTGTTTTCCTCATTGTTCCTTTACCCTCATCCCCATGAAACCATGACCTGCTTCTTGTTAATATAGTTTAGTTTGTATTTTATAGAATTTTATGTATATAGAATTATGCAGTGTGTACTCTTTTTTTTTTTTTTTTGGTCTTAACTTCTTTCACTCATCATGATAATTTTGAGATTCACTTGTGATATGTATCAGTAACTTCTTTTCATTGCCAAATAGTGTTTGAATATATGGATATTCCGTAGTTTATTCGTCCCATCATTTGTCTGGGCCATTTTCAGTTTTGGAGGGACTACAGACAAAGCTCCGTAAACATTCAGGGACAAGTCTTTGTGTTGGCATATGCTTTTATTTCTCTTGAGAAGATACCTAGGATTGGAATGGCTGGATCATATGGCAGATGTCTATTTGACTTTTTAAGAAAATGCCAAACTGTTTTTCCAAAGTGCCTAGATCATTTTACATTATCACCAGCTGTGTATGAGTTCTAAATATGGTCAGTTATATAATTTTAAAATAATTATGTAGTAGTCCTTCACTGAGGTCTTAATTTGTATTTTCCTAATGACTAGAGATACTGTACAATTTTTCATGTGCTTATTTGCCACCCTTCCATATATCTTCTTTGGTGACATATCTGTTCAAATCTTGTGCCCATTTTTTGTATTGGTCTGTTTATCTTCTGATTATTGAGTTTTGAATATTCTTAATGTAATCTGGATACAAGTCTTTTATTTGATGTACAATTTTCAAATATTTTCTCCCTATCAAAGGCTTGTCTTTTCAGTCTCCTGACAGCATTGTGCTTAATTCTGATCAAGGCAAATTTATCTGCTTTTTGTTTAATGTACTGTGCTTTTGGTATTGTATCTGAGAAATTTTTGCCTTTGATTATTTTCAAAAATTGATTTTCTCATCAAGTAAAAGAAATTGTCCTTTCAAGTTCCTGCAAGTATTTCCATATTACCTAGGCAACCAAGTTATTTATCAATAAAGTGACCACTTGTAATGATTTGTTGATGAAGACATAAAAATATTACTTTCAAAATCTGAATCTGCTTCCAAGACCTTACCCCTTTTATTACCAGCATAGCTGGGACCGATGGAAGAGGGAAGTTGTGATGTGGTGGGAAGGGCTCTGTGGCCTTGGCAGCAGAGACATGGATTTTCCTCTCTGCTGTGCTGCTGATCAGAAGGTCATCTATGGACCAGTCATGTGCCCTTTTTCAGTTAGGTTTCCAGTTGTAAAATTATGGCGCTGTGCTAGATTGTCCTGTCTTCACTTCTCATCCTAACACTAATAAATGAGACGTTGACACTCAATTAATACACTCCACAGGGCTTGGAACAGGGTAAGGCAAGAGATGTGTCTAGGGCATAAAGTCGAAGGAGAGGCTTACTATTCGGGTTGTATAAGTGTTAATCGTGCATTTTCAGAACCTGAGGAGGAAGCTCTTGCCTGATTCTGAGAATGAGGCCTCCTTAAGTCCTATACCCTAAGTACCTCCTCCGGTCTCAGCCCAGTCCTGGCGCTGACCTTCAGTGAGAGAGGTTGCACAAGCGGTGGAGCTGGGATTTGAACTTGTCAATCTTATATTATTATTATTATTATATCATACTGGCTGGGTGCACATAGCCTAGAACTGATGGCAGTCATTTTTGTAAACTCACAGAATGAGTCTCAGTGAGAAGGTATGGACTTAGAGTCAGTGTTTCAACAATGGAATTTGAAGCCCCAGATCTAACCTTACCCAAAACCTGGAGTTGCCCATTGGATATGCCAACTGTGGGAATAAAATTTACTCTCTTTTTGGTTTAAGTGAGTATGAATTGAGTGTTTTCATTTAATTTTTTTTGTATCAGAAATATTCCTGAAAAAACAAAACAAAACAGAAAGAAATATTTATGATTAGTATACAGTGTGACCTTGGGCAGGGCACTTCCGTTCTCTGGGACTCAATTTTCTTATCTATAAAATGAGGGGTCTGTCAGCATTCTTTGGTTTCAGGTTATCTATAACATTTTTTCCAGCCTTCATCAACCTTATCTAAGCCTTTGTTTCCACAGAACAAAGCCATTTGAGGAAGGAAGACAAAATGTCATGGAATCCTACTGTTCATAGTTCAAATCCTGACTGCATTATACTTACCTTGTTCGTTTCCTGTCTCTCACTACTAGAATGTAAACTCCATGAGGGGAGGCAGTTTTGTCTGATTTTCTCACTGCTATTTTCTCAGGATCTTGAACTATGTCTGACCCAGAGTGTGGTTTCAAAATATATAAATATATATATGTGTGTGTGTGTATATATGTATATATGTATATGTGTATATATACATGCACACATTCTTGTACTTTTTATGGGCAGCAAGCTGTTTTGGGCACAACTTTCAAGCACTAGTTCTTATTCTAGTGGGGAAGTGTTTAGGATTGACACCTGTCTCTATCTGCTTCATGATTCTCTGCTTGGTTTTTGACTTTATGTTACAGAAAAAAAAAAAAACAACCCAAAAAACAGAAGGAGCAAGCTGAATATTCTCCAAATAAAACACAGGCTTTTAATGCTTCTTAAAGCCTGTAACATATGATCACCTCTCGACTCACAGTAAGCAGTTAAGTTCTTATGATGGATGGATTTCCAGTTTGAGATGATAGAAGAAAGGGCTATGTCTTAACTTCCTTCCTATTTTACTTATATTTCGATATGTTAGTGGAGCTATTACACGAAATTGATCCCCCCAGCTTTAGGAAACAGGATATTGCTGACACTGTTATGTGCTATTATATAATGTACATTATTTGTCATTTTGTCATGACATCCAGCCCAAGCTTCTCTTTCGCTAATAAACCTCCATTTTGTTTTGGGTGGTAGTGGGCTTAGACTCAGGCAATAATCATGCCTATAATAGCTACAACTTAAGTATATCTTAACTGTTTCAGGCACTGTTGCAAGCCAGTAACTTGAATTTACTCATTAAAATGTGAAGGCAGTGGATTAGAATTAAGATCATCCAGCCCCACCATTGCTGCCTCTGGCCTTCCATACAGCTAAGTGTGTGGCCACGGTGCTACCCTCTACCACAGTCAGACTGCTGGGAGCTTTTGAATCCTATCACCTGCTCCTGGCTGCATGATCTTGAGTAATTAGTTGTGAGAGGGCTCAGTTTCTTCATTTATTGAGAAGGAGGCAAAAATAAAACAGACCTCACAGGGTTTGTGTCAGAATTAAATGAGATAATACATGTGAAATTATAATAAGCCCCAAATATGGTAAGCCTTCATCAAATGTTAGCCTTTGCAATTATTCAAAATTAGCTGAGGGAAAGGGGAGGAAAAGGGAGCAGGCACAGAGTATTTCATGATTTGGCAAATTTCTCTCTTGCATGTCACATGACTCTGGTAACTGGGGCCTTTGGATGCTCCTTGTTTTTCCAAGTGCTTGAACAAATCTGAAGCACTTTTGGAGCAAGATACAGACCCCATCTTTATGCTCTGTGAGTCTTTCTTTCAGATGGGTAAGCTTCTTTGAGGCTAAAATCAGAACAACCCAAATGTCTATCAACTGGTGAATGGATAGATAAAATGTGGTATATCCATGCAGTGGAATACTAGTTGTCCATAAAAAGAAAGTAAGTCCTCATACAGGCCACAGCTTGGATGAATCTCGAATACGTTGTGCTACGTAAGAGAAGCGAGACACAGGAGATAGTGTGTTGTATGATTCCATTTGTGTGGAGTATCTGGAAAAGGCAAATCCAAAAGAGACAGAAAGTAAGCTAGTTTTTGCTGAGGGTGGGAAAAGAGGTGAATTGTGAATGTGCGTTTGGGGTGTCAAAATATTCTATCAGTGGATTATGGGGAAAGTTGTGCAACTTGTTAAATTTATTAAACATCATTGAAATAGGTAAATTTCATGTTACATGAATTAGAACTCAGTAAACTTATTTTTAAGAAGATGCTTTGTGGCTGCATTAAATAAATTTTTGAGCTCCTAAATTTTTATAGCAAGCAGTTAATCCTGACTTTGAGACATTTGGTTCCTAGATCTGAGTCTTTGGCAAAGTCAAAGGGAACATTAGCAGCTTAGTTAAACTGAGAAGTAGCTTTGAATTAACTGGGAACACCTGGTATTTGAAAGGGATATTAGACATTTTGCATCACTCTACTCCAAGATTTCTGACATCTCCCCATGTTACATACTTTGGACAGCATTATCTCATCTACCTACAGAAATCCCTTCTCTGAGTTACTGTTATGAAGATTGTTGAGATAGAAATCCATATTGCTATATTTTGTTTTTAGTATAGCTATATTTGAAGACATTGGCTGTTCGATTGCTTGAGGTCCCTAAAAAATAGATCCATGTGAACATTTCTTTGGGGCCATGAAAAATGAAAAACTTTTACTTCTGGTGCATTTGTATGTGTTGTCCTATGATGCAGTATGAGACATATATTTAAATATGTTTTCCTTCTTATCTTTGCTATGAGGATCAGCAAAGTTAAAGAATCAGTGTAGCCACTGCTCTGATGTATGGTCATGTCTGTCTTATTGCTCTTTTAACTGTTTTTTTCCCTTCATGATTGCATATATAATTGTCTTACCTACAGTATGCCTAGTTTAGTAAGCTTCCTTATATTTTAGGCAAAAGATGGATTACAAGTAAAAGTAATGAATGCATCATTTTGTACATTGTATATTATCCTTTTGTGGTTTTGAAATTGATCACCATGGGCAGCACTGTTTGCTGCTGTTGCTCTGACATACACATACATCTGTACCTGTGTGGATCTGTTTTGATGTCTAGATATAGATGTAAACATGAACCCTCAGCTGAAAAATTTGAGCATATCGTCAAAAGTTGTGGCTAGATTGAAATCTGCAGAAACGGGTCTTTAGAAAGGAAACATTGATACAAGGTAAATTTTCCCAGGAAGAACTAGGCAATATTTCTTCTGTTATAAACCACAGAGCATTATAAGGGGGAGTTAAGTTTAGATTACTTTAAGATACTTGTAGCTGCGGTTCTGTGATTCAGAAACAATCGGTTCTTTAAAAATTATTTCTCATGACCTCAACAGAACTTCAAGGACATCTAATGCCTAAGGAATCAGATCAAAGATGCCACTTGAAATTTCAAAATACAATGCTGAGATATTCCACGGTAGCCTTCTGGCAGCAGATACACGAGTTGCGTTTCTGTCTTTGAAAATCGGCCTTGCTGCCTCATAAAGAACAGTGTGAAATTGAACTTGCAATTAAAAAATAAGCTTCAGCTGTACCCCTCTCCCCACAGACTGCTCCCCACAACCAAACTGAGGGTCATCAAGAAACAGAAGGAAGAGAATTTTGTGAGATTTCAAAGATGCCTGGCAGGAACATTTCTTAATTGAGCCATGCTTTCGAGCTGCGTGGAATTGTTCTTATTAAAAATTAAGTAAGAACAGCAGAGAAGAACATGGGCGGCTCTGTGAGATTAGAGCTTCATCAGATTTACTTAAAAGGCTTTCATTAGGCACTGGGGGCTCTGTAGCATATTAAAACCTCACCTGTACAAAATATGTGGTGCTCTGGCTTTTAACCCCCTTTCCTAAGAAGTACGAAACATTGGTACCTAAAACAAGAAGAGGAAGAGGCTGTGTTTACAGTGTTCATTGAGATAAAGTGTTTATTTTCAGACTGTGAAATAATTAGCCATTTCACTCTTTTCTTCCCTCCCTCCCTCCATCTCTCCCTCCTTCTTCCCTGCCTTTGTTGATGCAGGTTTTTTCAGACCCCATCTGTGGGTTTTGTAGTTTATTTTGTTATTACTGTTTCTAAAAAAAAATCAATTTTCTGTCTTGGATGAATGGAGGAAAGGTTTTCAGCAGTGCTCCTCAAACTGTATGTAATGTGCACATGAATCACCTGGGAGCTTTTTGAAATGCAGATTTTGATTCAGTAAGTCTTGGGTGGGACCTGAGGTGCTGCATGCTGCTGGTCCTTGGGCCGTTCTCGGATAGCAAAGAGCAATAAGTAGTCCCTAAATTAAATTAGATGGATCAGATTCCTATACATGTAGGGGATGGACTGACTGGAGGAAGAGTGAGGATTAAAAAGAAGAAGAAAAAATGATAACAAGCAAAAAAAATATCCACCAAACACAAACAACCTAATTATCCACATCTATTCCACATCTGTTCAGTTTGGTGATTTATCGTTCTTGAGTGAATGATACCTATGATGCAAATTTTGTCATGTCTTTCTAATGCAACTTGGGTTTTGGCAAATCAATTGGAGTTCAAATAAATGAGCCTTTGAGACACTGCATACACTCACTCTCTCTCTCTCACCCTTCAAGATGCTCCCAGTCAGAGCAACCTACTCTTTTATAACATACAAGGCTGTATAATTTTCTCCAAGAATACAAAGAATCTTGTCACTAAGCATAACAATTTTGCCATATACACAACAGGAGGTAGAGACTTGATACGCAACAGAAATTTCAGCCTTATGAAGCTCAACATATGCTAGGGCCATCTACCTTAATTTAAGACCCAGGGTTCAGGAGGAATTCCTTTGCCAATAAAACCAATAAGATTCATTTGAAAGTATTGGAAGTATTATGCAAACTGTACAGTTTTAGGTAAGTCCAATTTGCTATTTTTTTGGAAAAAGCAATACTTTCTTATCTTTTATTTCATTAAAAATATTATTTTGAATTGTTGATTCATGCAGTTCATTTTGATCATATGTCTCACAAGTTGATGTATGCACTAAAACTAAAAGTTAAAAGTGGTCATATACTCCAACCTAGCAAATCCACTGTTCGAAATTAATTCTACAGAAATACTCATGCAAATGTGGAAAAATATATGCATGAGGATGGCCACTGCATTATTACTTGAATAGGAAAAAATCTGAAAATACCTAAGTACCTTTCAATAGGACTGTCTCAATGCATAATAACCCGTAGTGTGAGATATTCTGTAGCTGAAACTCCCCGAATGAAGTACATCTGAAATGTGGGCATAGAAGGGTATCCTGAATATAAATCTAGTTACAGTTGAAAAGAAAAAAAAGAAAAGAGAGGAAAATATAACATTTCCTAAAGTTATCTTTCAAGCTTTCTTTTATTAGCCTAGTAAAAACTTAAAAAAAAAAAAAACCACACTAAAAGCTTAACAACAGTGATTGAAGAAAGGATTATAAGAAACATTTCATTTCTATTTTCAATACTTTTGAGCTTTTTCGTGCAGTAATTCTGAAAGCAGAACATAGAAAAGAGGACAGAATAGGTGATTAGAAGACTTCGATTTGGGTTGCAGAGTGACTCTGGTCAAGTTACATAGTGACTCTGAGCATGTATGTCCTCAAACGTACAGTGCGGGTTGTGACAATACCATGTTACGGTTTTATTATTATTTTTTTGAAGTCTGAATGAGGTGTGTAAAGCACTCTGCCCTCTGTAAAGAGCCAAGAATGTTGCGGTTTCTTTTGTTGCTCGAAACATCAGGATATGACGGCAGGGCCCCAGTACTCAGTGCTGATAGTGTATCTAGTTCAACACATTCGAAACCAGGGTAGAGGGGAAGTGCTTGGAGCTCAGTGCAGCTCTGCCCACCACTTCTCCTTGACCCCTAACCCCTTTCGAGACACTTTTCAGGCTTCCAGTGGCACCCCGTAAGTAAATGTCACAAGGCCTTCTGTTGTCCACTTTTATGCTTTTGTATAAGCATAAATCAATGTGTTCTTTCTCCCAGGAGCATTTGCAATTGTATGTTACTTGACAATATCTGCCAAAGGATGTTGTGATTTTATCCCAAATGAAAGGAGTCTCAGCCCCCAGCAGACAAACCAGGAGAAATTCAAGCAGGCAAGATTCTTCCTGGAATCCCTGGAATTATATAGAACAGTATTTCCCACTTGTTAGTCACTCGCCGTCAATGTTGCCCATCCATGTGCCACCTCTATTATTTCACTCTGTTCTCCAACTCTATTTCTGTTGTGTATCAAGTCTCTACCTCCTGTTGTGTATATAGTTAACTAGCTGAAAAATCTATTTTAAAAGGAAATAAAAACGAATACCCTTATAGAAAGTATGTATTGATAAAAAATATATATATATGACTAATAAAATTTTAAAAGTGTTCATCTGTGCCTCACCTAAAATGGTGCCATTACAAGAGGGGAACATTTACCACCCTTAGGGCAACAAAGGCATAAACTGTCTCTGTTTCATTACAACGAGTTCCTTTTAGCATTTCTCTGTGGACAAGAGACCAAAACCTATTAAGCACTTTATGGATTGTGGCAGCAAGACAGTCCTGATGGTCCAGAGTGGGACAGTCTCTTCCCAGAGGGGTGGGCAGTTGTGCCTTCTTCCCTGCTATGTCCCCAGTGCTTAAGTGTCTGGCGAAAAATAAATGCTTAACAGATTCTGGATGAATGAACGGAAAAATGAATGAATGAATGAATGCAGTGTTTCTTGTTCAATGCTAGTGGCTTTAAAAACAAATTTCCTATTCATTTCTTTTTAAAACAAAAACAATTTTCATTTGTCATATATCAAACTCCTTTTGTCCATCTTGGAGTACCACATTTTTTAAAGAGCCGAATCCAGTTCCTCCACGATCACAAAGCTTGAGTTTGCACAAAGGATGAGAGAACGGAGACTATGCTTGGCTGTTAGTGGAGTTTGTAAAAGGAGAGAATTAACTGTACATCCTATATATATATTTGCAATAATGTCAGTACTAGACGCCTTTTGTTCTTATTTAATTGTAGAGTCTGCCTGACTGAAGTACCATGCAGAAGTTGTCAGTTATATAAAATCAAAGGACCTGAATCCTGGCATCCGAAGAGCTGTTTAATTTAAGACCGTTGGAACTCACATAATATCATTAAGTCCTGTCATGTCTCGACAATGGATTTTTTGCTAGATCCAAGTGGATCCCAGGCTAAAACCAGGGAGAACTGAAGAATATACACATACGTGTATATATGTATGTATGCACACTGCTGTAAATCATACCAGAATATTCTAGTTTGCAACAAATATGCACAATATTAGGCTGTGAACTACCAAGTATTCCAAATTCGGAGTATTATAATCCTTTTCTTAGTATAACTGACATAATTATTGTTTTCAGTGAAATCAGAGATTTTCTTTATGCAATCTATTTTTAAGAAAGAGATAGATACGTGCAAGCTTACAGCACACACACACCTATCATATAATTATATTCTTTCTGAATTTTTATACTCTCTGCTGTGATTTCCTTTATGTCTTATTGGGGTTTTCATCCAGCCATTGAATGACTGGAGGAAAAGAAATAGAAATGCTTTTGTCATAAACATCAGTGTGCCTGGATTACACTACTGTATATAGAAGTAGGAGTTTTTCAATTTTTGCATTCCTGACATCCTGCCATTTCAGATCCCTACTGTCTTCCCATATCTGAGTGTTGCAGATATGCAGTTTGCACTTTCTATGACTGGCTGTTGTTTGAAAAATTAAATGTTTGGAGAGGACATCTGTTTGTGTGTATGTGTCCCACCCTTCCAAGTATCCATTCACCTGTTTTTGGTAAGACAGCCCCAGAATTTTCATTTAATGAATCACAGCTCCCACCACCCTCTCAGCTCAAATGTTTATGTGTGATAGGCCATAAGTAAGGTTGTCCTAAAATATAGGACACCTAGTTACATTTGAATTTCAGATAAACAATGCATTTTTTAAGTGCAAGTATAGCATGGGAGACACATGGTACTAAAAAACAATTCATTTTTTATCTGAAATTCAAATTTTACTGGATATCCTATGTTTTTATTTGCTAAATCAGGTAACTTCTAGCCCCAACTCTTAGCTTCGGGCCTGGGCCCTAATTGATGTAGGCTAGATCAGCATTTCCCATCTCAAGTGACTGGAATTTTTATTGGATGCCCAAGGGAGAGACACACTTTCTTTCCTCTGGATTTGAGGCTGAGGATAGGATTGTCTGGAGCTGTTGCTGCAGCCACATTGAGCCATGGAGGGACAGTACATAATGGTAACCATAATATCTACGGTCTAGGCACTGTTCCAAGTAAAACACATTCGCTCATTGTTCGGTCTGTTGTTTTGTGCTTGACTATAAAAGTGAAGGTTAGGGTTAGATTTATTAGGTTGAACCATAGTTATTTTCTGGCTCAACCTACCAGTTTTCTCTCACAACCAGGTGTGATGGCTGAGTGATGACATCAGGGACCCGGGTTTCTTTGTTTTTGCTCATCTACAATCCTCAGCATGTGGTTTTCATCTTCATGGTCACAAGGTGGCTGCTACTCCTCCAGGCATCCTTTTGTCATGTCAGAACAGTGGGGGAAAAGTCAAATAGCTTTTTCCTGGTGAGGTTTATCTTCTATTCAGAAAACATTCCTGAATTTTGGGGCAAGAAACTACTTTCTTTACTTCAGTCTCTTTCCCCTTTTAGCAATGAAGCACCCAGAACACGGATAATGTAGGTAACCTGTTCAAGGCTACACAGCTAGTGTATTTTTCAGGGTTTTTCCAGAGAAACACAATCAATAGGATATGTATGTTAAGGAATTTGTCCATGCAATGGTGGGGCTGTCAAGTCTGAAACATGCAGAGGAGACCGGCCAGCTGGAGACCCAGGGGAAGAGTTGATACTGCAGCTTAAGTCCAAAGGTCATGTGGAGGCAGAACTCCCTTTTCCAAAGGGGACAGCCGTCTTCTTTCTCTTAAGACCTTCAACTGATTGGATGAGGCCCACCCACATTATGGAAGGTCATCAGCTTCAATCAAAGTCTACTGAGTTAAATGTTAAGAACATTTAAAAGATACCTTTACAGTGACATTTAGACAAGTGTTTGACCCTATATCTGGGTACTGTAACCTAGCCAAGTTGACACCTAAAACTAACCATCACATTCAGTACCAGGGGAACTAGAACCAAATCCTGGCAATGCTGTCATGGTCCAAACTCTTACCAGGCCACATTCTCAAGCCTCACTTGGCTTCTTTGAAGAAAAGTATTCAAGGAAGGGAAGGCAGTTGTTATCTCTCATGGGACAACTAGTCAGCAGATCTTTAGTCATTCTCTGTATGAATCACTTGATTTTACCTTTTCATTTTAAGATAAAACACAGAAAACCACATGTAGGAATTATATAGCTTAATGCAATAATATAACCTGAACACTCCTTTTAATAAACCACTCAGCTCAAGAAACAGAACTCTTCACCTCAGAAACCCCTTCATGTATTCTGTTCCCAGTCCCAATTCACTTTCTCTCCTCCAAGATAACCATGATCTTGACTAGGGGCTGGTCTGCCCCTATTTTTGTAAGTAAAGCTTTATTGAACACAGCCATGCCCACTTATTTACTTATTGTCTATGGCTGCTTCCATGCTGTAATGGCAGAGTTGAGTAGTTATGACAGAGACTACTGGTCCGCAATGCCTAAAAAATAGTCCTGGAAGAGTCCTAATCTCTACTCTCACAATGGTAATTTCCATGAGTTTTTAAATACTTGTATCACTCAGGTGTTCATCCCTAGCCCTTGCCTTTTTTTGGTATGTCTTTTAGGTCTTTTAATTGACAAGTTCCCCCTCTATTCCTTTATTTTCATTGCAGTTCATCTGTGAACGACCCAGGCGATTTAACCTGTGGTTTCAAACAATCTGGATTTTGGAATTGCATCCTCTTGGTGTAGCTCAGCATGTTCCTCTGTTTATTGTATTTCCTGCAAATTGACAGATGAATCCAGAGACTTGATCAGACTTGGATTGACTTTCTCTGGCAAGACTCTTGGTTGTGGTGTGTTCAGGAGGTATAGAATGTCCGGCCATCTCTCTGTCTATGACATCACACCTGTTGCTGCATGATACTTACATCAGATAATTCACTGTAGCTTGAGAAATGTTGATACTCTGATTAAATCAGTACATTTTTTATGTAATACTTTATAGAAACAGATACTTTGCCTCATCTTCCATTTGAGTTCCTGGAAGTTCCTTAGGAAAGGCAGGATGAATACTGCATTCTTCCTCTTTATAAATTTTTTAGACACTAAATTTGTTCTCTAGCATCTTCCAAAGGGTACTGCTTAGTTTTATTATTGTGTTTATAATGCTATTAATAATGAGATATGTGATGGGTTTCAGCCCATTGCAGTTATTGTCTTACTGAAGCACAAATCATTCCATTTGGGGAGCCTTTTTCAGTTGACTCCTGAGTCCTTCTGACATGACCCTGATTAATCATTCACTTTCTGGTACAAGGTGTTCTAAACTCATCTACATTTTCTGCCCCAGATCTGGAGAGATCCTTCCAACCCTTTTTAAAATGGTATTTCAAGACCACAACGTGTATGCTAGGAATGCTCATTTTTGGTTGGCTGGTCACTGGTTTTAGGTTTTTACTGTATAGAGAGGCAAGAAGAAGATAAAACACCTTATGAATTCCTATTGATACTTCCAAGTCAGGATTACAGGGTTTTGCTGAACCTCTTCTACATTATATCTATATTTTCTTTTTTTCCTTGTTGAGAATTTTGCTTGGGTTCATTGGAGGTGATAAAATGAGAATTCTCATTTGCTTATATCAGATTACACACCAACCTTGGAATAACAATACCAAAGCCACTACCATCAATATGATTACTTAAAACTGCTGAAGTTATTTTCACCTTTTCCCTCCATTCCACACTCCCTCCCCTTTTTATGATTGCTGTACTGCATGATCTGAGCAGGTGGTCATTGTGGACTGTATTTCTCCTTTATCTTTCCTTTATCTTAAACCTGTAAGTAACAGTATGTTTTATCTCCACCCCAAGTTAGTCCTTGTAGATGTTTCTAGTCATTTTGATCATCTGAAGCTCACTCGCTGTTAGATTCTTCAGGAAATACTCAGGTTTGGCAGATGACCCATTTTTTTTCCTGCTTCTTCTGTGCAGAGTCAGAACCATGATTTGTAGTTTGTGGATGTTCTGAATTTTAGCCTGAGTTCTTGCATGTAGATAATGGTTCCCTTTATACTTGGAGGTCAGTTTTGCTGGATATAAAATCCTTGGCTCACATTTTCTTTCCTTGAATATCTTAAGTATGGGACTTCATTTTCTTCTGACATGAAGTGTTGCTGTCAAAAAGTCTGATATAATATTTTTTCCTTTATAAATAACTTTCTCTTTTTGCCTAAATGTCCAAATAATATTCTTTTTGCTTTTAAGTCCATTACATTTTACTTGAATACATATTGGAGATTATTGATCCAGGATGCTGTTCCACAGGTACAAGGTGTTTGCTTTCAACATTTAGTTTCAAATACATATTTTCTAATTTCAAGAAAGTTTTCCTAAATTACACATTTTGGCATTCGTTCTGTTCCCTTGCATTGGTATTCTTCTTTGCTAAGTCCTCTTTTCCATTGATTTTTGGATCTTCTCTGCCTATCTTTAATATTTGTCCTATTTTGTGAAATTTTTCATCTTTTTGTTTCTTTTTGATTTTAAAAATTTAAAGTCTTACTTGTCTTACAACACTATATATTTTGCTAATTCTTATATTTATTTTAGTCTTGTATTTTTTCTAGTTTAGCTTTCAATTTTAAATGACATTTTTCATTTGTAAATATTTCTTATGTTCTTTTACTTGATTTCTAAGTTATCTAATTCTGATCTGTGCTGGTTTTTTTTTTTTTATGATCTGGTATAATTTTATTGTATAATGTTGTACACTACAGTTCTGATCTGTTTTGTGGGCATGTCTTTCTGGCATCCTTTAATCTCTGTAAGAATGTTATTGGTTCTTGGTTTTCTTTTTTCTCTTCTAATTTTGCAAGGGATCTGACCTCAGTACTTTTCTGTTGTCATTTTTGTGTGAAATTAGTTTTCCTGAACTTTTAGAAGGAAATGTGATTCAGGATAATTTTTCTAGTCTCATAGAGCTTCCTCATCTGTTGTTTTCATGTACATCAGAAGTATGGTGGCTTACTTTCTGAGATTTTTCTGGCTCTTATTCCAACTTCCTCCCCCGACACATACACACATACTCTCTTTTATCTGAACTTTCAGTTTTGATTCTCTTCCCATCAGTTTCTCCTCAGCGCAGGGCCAAGTCCTGGAAGGGAATTTTGGCTGGTCGCCACCGAGGGTTCATGGAGCCCAGATAGGTCCTGCCTCTTTCAGAACTCACACTGGCCTCTTGCACTCACTGGCTGTTAGAACAGTCATAGCATTCCCAGTTCTGTCTGCTGCCTCATACTGGCCCACTGTGCTTTCCAGTGAGTCCTTCTTGTCTGTTTAGAGTTTCTGCTATTCTCAGGTCTATAGACATCCCATTTTTTTCCTGTGCTTCCTCTGTGCAGTCTGACCCATTGAGAATTCAGGGCTGTTTCCTCCATCCTCACACTTGAAATTTGGGGTTTGTATAGATGCTTTGTTACCTGCTTTTGTTGTGTATGTTGTCAATGTTTTTGCTATTTAGTTGCTCTATTTCTTTTTATGTAATAATTTCAGGAGATTAAAATATTTTGCTGTTGCTGCTACTGACATCTTTCCCAAGTCTCCCTTGTGTTGGTTACCCATCATGTGTGACAAATAGTCACAAACTTAGTGGCTTAAAAGAACACCTGTGCATTATTTCATAGTTCTGTAAGTCAGAAGTCTGCGGGGGGGTGGGTTCAAGTGGGTTCTGCAATTAGGGTCTCACGAGATTGAAATTTAAGTGTTGTCCTGGCTTGGGGTCTTATCTGGGTTCTTATCTGGAGTCCTTGAGGAAAAATTCTCATACAGGCTCATTCAGAACTCAGTTCCTTGTGGCTGTAGAACTGGGGTCTCTGCTTTCCTGCTAGCTGTCAGCCGGTGGTCACTTTGAGTCCTAGGGACCACTCTCTGGTTTTCTCCTGGCTTCCTCCATCGGTATAGACATACAATGGAATATTATTCAGCTTTAAAAATAAGGAAATCCTGCCATTTGCAATAACATAGATGCACCTGGAAGAAACTTATGAATTTCAATTTATGCTAAATAAGCCCATCACAAAAGGACAAACACTGCATGATTTCACTTATGTGAGGTATCTAGGGTAGTCAAATTCGTAGAAGCAAAGAATACAATAGTGGTTGCCAGAGGTTAGAGGTTGAGGTAATTCAGTTGTTCCATGGCTATAAAGTTTCAGTAATGCCAGATGTGTAAGTTCTAGATGTCTGCCTGCAGTTGACAATGTGATATTATGCACTTCAAACCTTGTGAGGAGGGTAGGTCTCATGTTAAGTGCGCTAAAAAGTGAAAAGCTCGAGGAAGATTTGGAAGGTATGAGTTATATCTATTACTTTGATTGTGGTGGTGGATCATGTTTGCATATGTCCAAGCTTATCAAATTTTATACTTTAAATTTGTGCCATTCTTTGTATATCAATTATACCTCAATAAAGCTATTAAAAAGTCAGTAAAGGGGTGCTTTGAATCATCGTTGTGCTTTGAAACTCTCTGACCTCCCATTCTACTCTCAGCTATGGAAAATTCTCTGCTTTTAAAGTTCTCGTGTGACTACATTAGGGTCGCCCCCCCACCCCCCAGATAATCATCCTATCTTAAGGTTGATGGATTATTAGCCTTAATTATATCTGCAAAATCCCTGTGTCACGTAAGGTGTCATGTAAGGTATCATAAGAGCAGGGGATGAAGGTCATGAGGGCCAACTCAGAATTTTGCCTACCACATTCTCATTCCCTTATTTTCTTTCAATCCCAGTAGTTTATTGAGGTCCTACTATGTTCTAGATCCAAAGCATACACCAGTGAACAAGACAGACGTGATCCTGGTTGTAAGAGGAGAAAATTAACGCTGAATGATTAATGAATGAGCAGGTGGATAGATAGATGTAGGAAGGTCTAAATGCACATTTAGAGAAAAGCAGCAGAAGACTGAGGCTCAATATTATTGAGTACGTTTTAAAGGTCCATGTATCATCTTGAATGGAAATGTTGCTCAACTTCTGATGAGGAGCCTAATACATCAATATCTCTGTTATCACTGACTGATGACCTCGCATAATAAAAGATCTTGACTTGCGTGTATGTTAACAATTAATGGATTGTGTAATGCATCACACAGAGTCTATGGAAGGTAATAAAGAGGTGTAAATGAGAATTACACGGGTTAGTTGGTGTCATTAATGGTTCTTTTGTTCTGCTAGAGCAGCAGTATCTTATTCAGGAGACAGGGCTGCAGTTCTGGTTGACACAATAACTTAAACATACCCATTCAACTATGATTGGTTCTTCCAGGATGCTCTCCATCGCAAAAGCCCCTCACTCAAATGTATTGGCCACACTGTCCACTTCTGACCTCCCCTTTTTCCTGAGCCTTGCAGGGGCTTTAGTCATGTGGAGACATGTACTTTGTCAGAGTATGGTTCCACTCCTATCATTCTGTGTATGCTCTTGACATGGTTCTTTATTTCCTAGAAAGTTTCTAATCTGGTATCCAGCCCCTAATGAAATAAAACCATAGTGATCAGTTTTACAATAGAAGCTACTACATGTGGGACCCTGCTTATTTATTCAGAAATGTATGTCATAAAGATTGAATGAGAAGCTAATATTCAGAGCTGGGAAAAGCAATACTGTGTGTTAGGAAGAATCAGCATTTGTTAGCATAAGTAAGACTCTGAGTCTTGATTATAAGTGTCAGTATGTTAAAAAACATTGACTAAATCCAGTGTGAAATCACAAGCCTGTAATGCAAATATATTTGGGGATATGCAAACACATTTATCCACGGATTAATTCATTCACTCAACAGCAGTTTATTGAGTGCCTACCATGTGCAAGTGCTCTTCTAGGTGCCAGGAATGTAGTGGGAAAACACTCATAAACTTGTAATGCCCTTTGAGAGCTTATATTCTATTATAAGGGACTAGAAAATGCACAAAATAAAGACATCATTCCATTATCATTTATTGATAGACAGTAATAACTTTAATGTTAGCAAAGAAGTTTGGCTGAAACAAACTTGGAGAGTCTGTAATAGAAATATAAAGAGATTTGCTCTGTTTGCATATGTATTCGTGCTGTCTCATGTGGACATTGCTAAGAATTGTGTTATCTTGGTTGGCCCACACATTTTTCGCATTCATTTCAAGATACAAAGTCATCATTTAGCTGAATCTATTTATGTTGGTACTCAATAAGTGTTTATTGAATACATGGATATTACTGAGTTTAATTTTTATTAAAAATAGTTATTATAATTAAATTTCACAAATATTTTTGAATTATGTATTTTACACTAGCCTACATGAATGATGCTAGTGTCAGCACGACTAATAACTGCTACAATTTAATTTTTAGTTCTTAGCTTATTTGTCACCTATTTTAGAAAGATTTCCTTGGTCATTCTATCTACCAGGTATATGAACTATTACTTAATACTGCATCCTTCTAGTTTCCTTGATATTTGTTTTCTCAATGCACGCACACAGTTTTATTTTTATGTATAATTGCTTATCATCTCTTTTCCTTAGTAGGCTGTAAACATCAGAAGGGAGGGGTTAAATCAGTTTTATCTGTGAATTCCCTTCATGATAACTGCCACATAGTAGTCCTTCAAGAATATTTACTAAATGAATGAAATCTATTCCCCTCCTTTCTCCTCCTGCTCTTCCCTCCTCTATCCTCGCTCCTTTCCTTCCTTTCTCCTTCCTTCCTTCCTTCCGTTTTCTTCTATCCATTCACTTCTTATTTCGTCTTTTCTGCAAATACTTATAGAACAATAATGGCAGCTAGTTTATTTATTGAGAGTTTATGAGCTACCAGACACCTTGGAAACAGATTAGTGATAATGCCTTAAAAAATGAAAGAAAACTAAATCTTATTGAGTGCCTACCTTGTATCAGGCACCATGCCAGGCTCTTTCTGCACATTGTTCTCAATCCTTAAAAACCCCTGCACAACAATCATTTTCACTCCATTCGACAGGGAAGAATCTGAGATTCTGAGAGGGCAGGTTGAATGCCCAAGATCTCACCAGAGAGATCAGTAAAGGTCAAACTAAGATATAGAAAAATCTCTCTGAATCACAGCTGGTGCTCTTTGCTGTCTCAAAGTAAACAAGCAATTAAAAAAATTTTTGTATTATGAGCACTAAATGATATGTTTGGATAAACAGGAGTGCTGAGGTATAAATTGACATTGCTCTTATGAATAACACTGCAACTTTTGTTCTTATGTTCTCAGTGTAGCTTCAAACAAAAGAACATCATCTGATAATTGGAATTCCACCATCTGCTAATTGAGAGGGCTGAATGTTCCCAGAGGAGTTAGAGAATGAGACTTTGGGCTCCAAATGAATACAAGTGTTGGGACTACCTCCCACTTTAGGTCATTAAAGATTACATCTTTATGTCTCCACTTCTTTCCTTGTCTTCCAGCAACATGCAGGATTCCATTTGAGGACTCAGTTCTTCCTGGACTCAGTCCACTTGTCCTGAATGAGGCTTCTTCCTCAGCGGCAGGGTTGATGCCTCAGGCTGAAGCTGAGCAGGGCATTGTATTCCTTGAGACACTAGAATGACTCAGTTCAGAGTGAGCTGAGCTGGCCCAATCATAGTAAATCCTGAGGTCTGTGTAGGTATCACCAGAAAATAGATTTTCTACTGCTCTGGATTTTTCCATGGGAAGATGGGATCTGGAAGGGCTGCAGTTATTTTGTTACTGGAAGGAGCCTGGGGCTTCTCTGGACAAGAGCTGGAGAGAATGTGATTCCTGTTTACATTGTTTAAGCTCTGGATCCAGATGTGTCTGGATTCCCTTTTTGCTCAAGCCAGTTTAATCACTTTAATCTGATAGTATTCTAATTGGTTTGGCCAGAGTGGGATGATTAGCTCTGCTGGGGCAGTGCTGGCCAATGCTGAAGTCACCAGCCAACCCTGAAAATAGGCTAAATAACAAAAAGGTACATTTCTCACTCCTGTCACAGTCTGCTGGGGGTTGAGTGAGTCTCCTACAGGGCTGTTCTGAACATTAACTTAAGATTTGGGCTGCTTCCATGTTTTAGCTATACATCTTGAACATGAATCCTCTGGGGGCACCAGGGGCAAAGAGAGAGAGGGCAACAGAGGGTAGAATGGGTCATTATAAAGTGCCAGACTCCTGGGCAAACACAATGCCTGGAAAAGGCGAATTTTACTCATCTTAGCCCAGCCACATGGCCCCAACCTATCTGCCAAAGAGGCCGAGAAATGCTGAGGGTCACACAGATATCGGGTGAGCAATCACAGCTTTTGTAACAGCCACTTTCTCTAGAACTTTGGTGGTTTCTGTGTTTTATACTCTCTAGTCAGAAGAAAGGTTGTTTAGGAAAAGATTCACAAATCTACCCAGAGATGCTCCCAAGAGAAAATGCAGGAATCTCCTTACTTCTTGGATGGTCAGGCAGCTTTGTGATGCCATCCAGATGGTTCCCGCCTGCTACAGGAGGGTGCATCACCTGTGAGTCATTGTAACATCTCTACCACTCAAAGAGCTTCTTTGAAGATCTCCTACATGAGGATGCATTTAGCCCAGTATTCTTCCATATTAATTTGGTACAGTTTTTCTCTTACTATGTGTTCTGATTTCATGGGTTGCTCAGCTGCTTGTCTGTGCTGTCCTTCCTTCCTCCCTCCCACCCTGCTCTCCCTCCTTCTCTCTCAGCCCCGTTCTCTTTTTCTTTCTTTCTTTTTTTCCTTGCACAGTTTAAAGGTATAAACGATTTCAATGTATATGGCTACTCTTAGGTGATGGCCTTTTTCTCCTTTCTCTCCTGATCTGTAGAGCTGATATCCATACATTAGGGCCATGAACTATGTTTCAAATCCACAGTCCTTTCCTGTGCCTCCATGGCTCTTTGTCCTCAATCATCCTCTTGAAGTTCTTCCCCCGACTTCCTTTTTGAGCTGGGTGCCTGCAGCAACCCTGTAATTCTCCTCCTCTCCTCCCTGCATTCTGTTTAGAGATATCTAACAGCAACTGACTGGGTTTATATTAGTTTTTTGGATACATTTTCCATTTCTCAAGGATCTTTCATCAGGGGTTCTTTGCCAGTAATTACCATGACACTGAAGACTTGAAGGAGCTTCCTCTCGGCATTGAGTGATGGGATTTCTTAATACTACTTCTTTTTATTTTTAGAGGGGAAAATGAAATTAAATGTGCTGCTGCATACTAGGCTTATTTAGTCTGCAAAGACACTGGAATAATTCTGTTTAAATGAGTTTCAGCCTTCTCAACCATTCTGTCCAGTCGCATGAAAATAAAAAAAAAAGGTCTTTAGTGGTGTGTATCATTTCTCTAAGGATATTTGTACAAAGTCAAATATAATCATAAAGACCATTGGTTTTGAGGATAAGCCACTCACTGGCATTTTATCTTCATCAGAGTTTGGCACATTAGGGCCTTTGGGCCAAATGCACCTGCTGCCTCTTTTTTGTAAATAAAGTTTTATTGAAACACAGTCATGCTCATTTGTTTACACATTTTTTAAACCAGGTTTTGCACTGCAACAGCAGAATTGAGTAGCTGCAACAGAGTCTCTGCAGCGCACAATCTCTAAAATACTTATATCTGGTTCTTCACAGAAAAAATTAGCCAGTCCTGAAGAATCCCACCTTGATGAACAGATGCATTTTTTTAGTAAGCATTTTAGGATTTTTGCATATCTAATTGTTTTTATAGGAAATACTGTTTACCTGAGCAATTTCACCACCCGTTGGCAGGCTTAACTATGAAGGTCACGTGTAAGGGAAAAGAAGTTTGTTTACAAGTTAAAGGCCTGTAAATAGTTCCTGGACCCAATTCTAGCATGTGCATGAAGGCTTCCTATCACCAATGAGCAATTCTTGGATGCCAGCAGGGTGTCCAAAGAGTTCAACTCAATTTTAACACTGTCTACCTGGAGGTAGAACCAGATTCCATAGGTAAAGAAAGGCTTTGTCCTACAAGACACCCTCCACTTCAGATGTCAGTTGCAAGCCCAGGTTGTCACATGTGCTTCTGAATGACTGACTGTAAATCATGCTCTCATGATCCTCTCCTTGGGTTTGATTTGTTGGTTAGAACCAACCACCAGATGAAGAGATACATCTGATGAGTTCTTGAACAAAGGAGCTTCTGTCCTCCTGGAGCACAGGGCCTGGTGTGGTGGCACATGGAAATGTTCTGGTTCTTCAGTCAGAAGCTCTCTGAAAAAGAAGGACCAAAATGCTGTCCTTTGGGTTGTTATGGAGGCTTCATTATGTAGTCATGATTGACTAAATCATTGAACAGGGGTGATTGATTCAACCTCAAGTCCCTCCCCTCTTTAGAAATTGGAGGATGAGACAGCCAGCACCAATCCTCTAGTCACCTGATTGGTTCTCCTGGCAACCAGCCTCTGTTTTTAGGTGCTTATAAAAGTCATCTTATTCACATAATCAAAGACACCTTTATCACTCTGAACACTTCCAAGAGTTTTGGAAGCTGTGAGCCATAAATTGTAGGTGAAGACCAAATATATATTTCTTATAAATCACAATATTGTAGGACCCATTTATATTCTTTCATTCATAACTCTTCCTCAGTTTAAAAACAGTGCAAAACAAAACCAATTATGGAAGAGCTAAAATTAAATAATTTTTTTTTCCTGTACTCCATCTCATTCCTTATTTCTGATTCTCCACAAGACTGCTAATTCTAGCATGCAAGTTGGAGATTACCCTAGGGCTGACACTGAGGACATGGTTTATTTTAATTAGAGTGATTTTTCCCTCTTCTAAAAGATGCCCAAGTAGTTTTTCTGGCTAAAACCTCTTTAATCTCTGGTATCTGGCACTCAGCAATCAGCCTAACAATCATGCTGAAAACTTACCACTTCATGACTATTTATGTCAAAAACATGGATGCTTTAAGTGAAGATCAGTTTCACAATTAGATAATTGGTATGCGTGACATTCATCTACTGTTTCATTTGGAAATTGACTTGAAGATGAGAAAAAAATGAACCTTTTTTTTTTTTTTTTAAAAAGGGCAGATATTAGGAGATTTCCTTAACACCTAGATTATTTGTAGTGTAAGGTAGAAAGACTTCAGGGGCCTTGAGCTCACCTGTGAGAAATTATGTGGCGAGAGTTACCTTATTCTTTATGAGCAGGAGTGAGAAATAGTAGTAATCACATGGGGGGAAAATGGCCTTTTCTTTACCTCGCTGAAGAGAGTTAGAACTAACATTCAGGGTGTGGATTTATCTGCCTGGATCATGGTGAGTAAATAATAATGACATTAGTGATGGCTACTATTTGTTGAACCTTTACTGTGTGCCAGAACTGTGCTCGTGGTTTACATACCTTATCCATTAAATATTCCGCCAACGAACTCTTTAAGGTGGTTGATGTTTATCCCCATTTTAGAGATGAGGAAATGGCAGACCTGAAGTTTAAACCCAAGTCTGTCTGACTGTAGCCCAGAGGTTTTTAATTGGAGGTGATTGTGCCCCTTTCCTGCCAGGGGACACCTAGCAATGACTGGAGACATTTTTGGTTGCAATCTGGTAGGGGAGGTGCTATAGACATCAAGTGGGTGGAGGCCAGGGATGCTGTGAAACAGCCTACTGTCCACAGGACGGTCCCCCACAACATAGGGTTATCTGGTCCCTAATGTCAGTAATGCCGAGATTAAGAGAGCCTGCTCTAGAACTTGCACAACTAATACAGTCTTCCGAGTCTCTAGATTTAGAAGATGTCACCAGGGTTCTAGCTTCTCCATAATCCCAGGGAAGCAATTTGTGACTTTCTCTATCCATCTTTCCTGATTTGCCTCTTTCTCTTAGAAAAAAAAAAAAAAAAAAAAAAAGGCAGTATTTTCCAAATAGCCACCAGATCCACGTTCTGTATACAGTGGACTAGAGATCTCTTATCCTTCCTTCATGTGAATTCCACAATCCCTTTTAGGGACTTTCAGTATAATAAACACAGATAACTACCTTTAGAGAACAGAAGTGCCATTACTGTGTTTCAGTCAGTCATGCTTCTTTATCCTTCTATCAAGCCACATTAAATGTCTTAACCTGTCAAATGAATTTTTTTTGCCCCAAAAAGTGAAGATACATTACAAAAAGTGAGAAACCAGAGGCCAGTGCTCTCCAAACATAATTCGTGGTTCTGACAGGGTAGATGGTCTCACGTGCAATGCACCAGTCTATGTTGATGTCTTTCTCTTTTTATCCAGGTTTACCTCCCTGTGGCTTCAATCTTTTATCCACAGTCCACCTTCAAACCTCACATTGTGTGAACATCTAATTTATCTAGGGCCACGCCAGGCAAGCAACCTTTTCCTTACTGGGCTTCTTTGAGCTGTTCCTTCAGAGGGGCTTAGTTCTAAATCTCTGATCTCAAGCCAGATTAGAATTTCGGAGCTAATGATCAACAGTGCATCAAGCTTATTTCACATTCCATATCTGATTCTACTCAAAGTGTAGTGGTTTTTTTTTTTTTTTAATAGAAAAGAGGCTTCTAGAAAAGAAGCTATTAAAAAACAGAATCTTTTTTTTTAAGAAAAAGTCTCCTTTCAACTCCTCTACTTACCTAGCCATGAGGCAACTTTATGTTTCTCTCAGTTCTGACAAGTGCATTTAGGCTGCCTCCACAGCAGATCAACATATAGAGTGCCATGCTGTGGGTGTGGCGTGCTGCCAGGCACTATGGGGGATCCACAGAAACAGAAGGAAAGTCTCTGCCCTCAGGGGTTTTACACTGTGGTTGGGGAAATGGGACATATGTACACACATGGAAACTGAAATAACTAAACAAGAGGTAAACAATAATACAAAGCAATAATCCAGGAGGTAGCAAGAAGTATATCTGCTTTAAAAAAAAAAAAAAACAAAACAAAAGGTACAGCCCATTGTTCAGGAGGAAGCAAGTTCTCTATGGCCTGGAGCGTTCTGAAGTCTTCATGTAGAAAGGGGGATTTGAGGAAGAGAACATATTCTCAGGGAAATTAGAAAAAGAGGAAACCATATATAACAGAGGCTGGAGAGAAAACATGTAGGGTGGGTTCCAGGTGCCATGTGCCTACCAGATACAGTGCAGGACCATCCAGGACTATGTAGAAGTAAACCTAATGGGGTAGCAGAGGCCAGAATTTAGGAGACCTTAAACGTCATGTGATAGAATTTCAGTTTTATTCCATAGGCACTGGGGAGTCATTGAAGCTTGCATCCAAATTAAAACAGCTCCCTAACTACCTTGGCTTTTACTCGTGGCCCTCATCTAATCCACTTTCCAAAAGGCAGACAGACTTATTCTTTTAAGACAAAAATCTCATCATGTTGTTCCCTCACTTAAAGCCATCAGATGGTTTCCTATTGCAGTTGAATAAAACCCACATGCCACACTGCAGTTTCCATGGTCTTGTGTGATCTGGCCCCCACCTCATTTTAGGCATCTTTGCTCCTGAATCACAGTGCCCCAGCCATACTGTCTTTCTTGAAGACACAAATCTTGTTTCTACCAGAGGAACCATCTACTTGCTAGAACTCTGGCTTGAACTTGTCTTTTTTTTGATCCTCCAATGGTCAGTTCCTTCTTGGCATTTAACCCTCAGCACACACTCTACCTCCTTTGAAGTATCAGGTATGATTCTGGAGTATTTTCTTCATAGCTCTTACCACTGTCTAAAATTATATTATGTATATGCTTTGTTTGTTTGTACCCACTAGTAAATCTGTCTGTTTACTCCTAGCTTATCATGGGTTCATCCTGATGCTGAGTATGGTGCATGGCATAACTAAGTTTCAATACATATTTGTTGAGGGGATGGATGAGTGGGGTAGAGATTGACATAGAACGGTGAATTATAGAACTGTTATAATATTGATTCATCCATCAAATATCTATGGAGGTCTTCTTTACTAGTAGCTTGAGGATGCAGCACTGAAGTCCCTCGCACGATGGTGCTGACAGATGAGGGGACCAGGATTTAGCAAGTGATGTCAAGTGTGGTGAATGGTACCCGAGAAGAGATGAGGTTAAGACGGCACATCCCAAGGGAGGCTGTCCTAGACGCTGGGGTCATGGACTTCTCCGAGACCCACATTATGGGAAGGATTTGGGTAAGAGAAGGAGGTAGGGGGAGAGGAAACTGTTCTGGGTGGAAGGAATAGCATTTGTGGAGACAGTGAAATGGGAGATTGTGGATGTACCTCAAGGACCAGAAGATGGCCAGGATGGCTGGAATGGACCAGGAGTGGAGAGAACAATATCATGAGGTCATAGAGTCCATCAGGGATCAAATTTTGAAGGAAGACATGAAGAAGATTTTAAATTTAATTAAAAAGTCACTGTGGAGGGGTTTGTAATCAGATCTGGCTTTTTCAAAGATCTTCTTGTATGGCTTTTGGATAAAAAAGGATGTGGGATAGTCAGTTAGGACGTCGTGTAAAATTATTAAGGTGGTAGTGGTGGTAGTGCTGGAGAAGATACTCATATTTGGAGGCAGAATTTTTCTTGGTGATTATCTGGATGTGAGTGATGGGAGACATGGTGTTTCGCCCTTCTAGCTGGGTTTTTGGTTCTTAGGAAACAGATGGACAGGTAGTGTCATTCACTGAGATCAGCATTTTCCTGGGAGGAAAGTTAGTTCAGTTTTGGGTATGTTGAATTAAGATACCTCGAGATATTTGAGAGTTACCATTTAGAGAAATGCCAAAGAGGAAAACAATAATCTAGGAATAGAGTGATGGTGGTTGGCTCATGAGGTGGCAACAGGAATGGCAAACAAAAGACACAAGATTCATTTTCTATCCCAAATGCTTTAAAATATCCTTCTTCCCCATCCCCCCCCAAAGACTTAGCTGCAGTCTTAGATATTAAAAATATGGATAAAATCCCAATTGCGAGTTGGCTGCTGGAAGAAGGGAAGAAATTCTGAAAAGAGCCTTAATTCAGTGTTCACGTTTGCACCAAATTACTGTATTTAAAAGGAGAAAATGTGATTTTACAAATTATGAAAAACATCTCAAGTGTCCTTTTTAAACTGTAATAGATTCTCTACTCCAAAGACCATTTTTGCACTGCAGAAATTAGTATAAATGTTGCTCTGTTTTATGGCATGGGGAGACAAGGAGATGTGGCAGTACCAGGATTTTATTAAACTCTGGACAAATTGGGGAGGATGTTTCCTGCTATTTGAAAGAAGTGACTGATCTTTTTTTTTTTTTTTTTTTTTTTTTTTGATTTGGAAATGCTAAGAGGAAAGGAAAGCTGCAGAAATGGCTTAAAACAGCTCTGTGGTGCATTTGGCAGGAAGTTTAGAGTGTGTGCGTGTGTGTGTGTGTGTGTGTGTGTGTGTGTGTGTGTGTGTGTTTATCCCAGGGAGAAATTAGGGGGAAAAGGTGACTTTTATTGCTGAAATTAATTTTATTGTCATACTAACTAACCCTCTTCCTCCTCACTCCTTGCTATCACACAGAGATAAAAAGGTGACGAGAAATGCTTTTTCAGACACCATGGTTTCTCACAGTGTTTGGGAATTCTGGCAGCCGAATGTTAGGTTTGTAAATATGTCCCAGAAAACTGCAAAGCTACAAACAGATACATAAAGAATGAGGAATCTGATTAAGAAATGAGCATTTATGTTTTTACTGGATTTTACTTTTAACATAAAACATCTTGGAAAAAGTTTTATGATTTAGCATTTATGAATGACTAGATTTTAAGAGAATTGTAATATTTTTTTAGGGTATTTCAGCTCTATGAGTTATTTCTTGTAGATTCAGATAATGACATTATAAATCTTTCTGTGGAGGCAATTACTAAGGCAGAAATGGCCTATTCCCCATTGGCTTTTAGGTTCAGCTTACTGACATATTACAAGCAGGCTTACCGTGGTCATTAAAAACTGATCTGGGATTTATTGTACCTCTTTAAACTCTCAGTACTTTGAAAAGTATTGAACAGAAAGGAATACAAAGTGAAGTTACAAAGAGGGCCAGCAAGGCAATCAGGAGAAAAGCAGATTTAATTTATCCATCCAAGACCACCAGAAGTATGAAAATACCTGAAATTGGAGCATGAGGTTCGTAACAGAGGCAAGGACACGCTTGCTGAGTGAGGATTTGAAACCCGAAATGGTTTCAAATACCATATTAGAGCTGAGAGTTAAAGAGACGTTGGTGTACGATACTGCACAAAAGGTGAAGTGGGTTTTTAACCTTTGTTGAGAAGTGGCCCACCTGGAGACATAGAACATTACAGAAGAAGAACAATGCTCTCTGGCTGGCAGTGCATCCACCTTTACCACAATGATAGCCACCTACAGTATGGGTGGAAGTAAACTAGAGCTTTCTAATACTCTGAATTCCCTCATTCTTTTTTTTTTTTTTTTTTTTTTTTTGAGTGGGTAAATTAGGTTTGTTTATTTGTTTAACCAGAGGTACTGGGGATTGAACCCAGGACCTTGTGCATGCTAAGCACATGCTCTACCACTGGGCTATACCCTCCCCCTCCCTCTTATATTATTCGCTGGTCTTGATCCTTCTGCTTTCCCACAAATGATATTGGAATACCTTTTGTAGGAAAACATATCCCCAGCAATATTCTAAGCAGATGTGTTATATCAGCACAAAGGCAGGAAGGTGAGAGAAATCATAATTGGAGACAAGGGAAAGCAAGGAGAAAGACTCCCTAAAGAAAGTAGGGATTTAGCTCTGACCTTTAACCAGAAAAGTCAGGGCAGTCATCCAGGAGTGGACCAATGCTTTCCTTCTTTGCAGATTTGCTTATTGAATGAGATGGAACTTGCTCCCTCTTTTGAAAGAGAATACAAGAGGACTTGAAAATGCTTTTATCACTTTGCGCAAGGAACAAGCTGAAAGTTTGTGTGTTTTTCTTTTACTATTTGAGGTTTTCTTAGTATTACAGCCCAGCAACTTGTTCATCACCTTTAAGGCGATACGTTACTAAAATAAAAGAAAATCAACCAAAATCACCGCACTGTTCTGTTTGTCTAAAACACTTTGTTTCCCATGGCTGGTTTTTTCTTATTATTCAGATTTCAACTCAAATGCCGCTGCTTTACTGAGCCCTCCCCAGACGTTATATTCAACTCCCCATCCCTGACACACGTCATCTGTCACCCTTTCTGTTTCTTCTTAGAGCCAGCAAACTTTTTCTGTAAAGACTCAGAGAGCAAATGTTTTAGAATTTATGGAGCACATGATGTATGCCCCAAGTGCTTAACACTCCACTGTAGCACCAAAGCAGCTACATGTGAACAAAGAAGAACAAAAGAGCACGGCTCATCAACCAGTTGTACAAGGGTTAAGTCAACCCCGTCTCCCCAGCAATCTCCCACCAACAGTGCACCCTGAGGGGGATTCAGGATGAAAAACAAGACGAAGTACTCTAGATAAAGGCGCCTCTAGGTAGTTAGGTGCATATCTCAGGAACAATTTTAATGACCCCAGATTCTTGCATCTTCCCATACATAGAAAAGTGCAAAAATCATTAACTTCAAATGTGTTCCTTGTGATTAACAGCAATTTTTTACCAAGATGTATGCTTGACTACAAGTATTTCCTAGCCAAAAAATTCTTATGTGTACTGGCTCCTCCTACCTCTTCGGAGCAGTTTCTCAGAGCTGTAGTCCCAGGCTATAGTTCTCAGAGACCCTGAGTAAAATGTAAACTCATAACTCTTGTGCGCGTTTTTCATTAAGTTGACGCACAGATAACATGTAAACGTTGTTCTGATAATACTTTATTTACAGGAACAGCCTGTGAGCCATAGTTTGCCAACCTTTGTTTTAAGAGAAACTTTTGTTTGAAACTTTTGTGTGCATTTATGTATTTTCCAAGTCTGCACGTCTCTCTCCATTAGAATTTGAGATTCACAAGGCCAGCAATATAATCTCCTCTAAGTTTACCACTACATCGTGAACGCTAAAAGGGTAGCACATATTAGGTGTTGAGTAAATATACGATGAGAAAATGAGCCAAAATGTCTCTCTTAAGTAGTCATTGTGCTGTTTTATTCTACTGTTTTAAAGTACAAAGCAAACCTATAATTTCTTGGAAAATGGTACAAAGTAATTTTTTTAAGTGAAGAGTTTTGGTGTATTTGTAAAATGACATGTTGGAGTTAAAACATCTTGAATTAATTTGGGGTTTACCTTATGGATTTAGTTCAAGCCCTTAGTTCAGATTTCATTCAGACTAGACTGAATGTGATTTAATGCACTTCACCCCACTCCACATTGTTGTTTGATGGATTCCATGAAAATATTATAGCTCATGAGTTTGCTGTCACCTGAGTATATAATCCATGCTGCAATCAAAGGGCACTCAGCACTGTAGAATATTATGAATTCTGGTGGACTCAGTCACTTATTAAAGAGTTCCACTTCATTCATTGTCAGTGTAATTTGCCAGCAAGTCCATAGTTTGACTGTGGGGCCTAACCTAGCCAATCAGTTTGAGTGGTTCTGTTTCCTGACACTTTGGGATGTTAAAATTCTTCCCACAGTTTCAGACATATTCTTTATTCCTAATCCTGGTACATTCAGAACTGGAAAGCAGATTTCCAGTGTCTGTGTAGTGGTTGTGGAGGGTTGGGGGAGTTGTTTGAAGCAAGTATCATTCCAACAGAATTAATTTGCAAAGTTCATTTTGCAAAGTTCCTTGGCTGAAAATCTTCATGTAAATGCAGCTATTTGTACAAATTGTGTTCTTTTCATTTGTGAGCTGGTTTGGAAACCAACATTTGGCATTTTTTTCACAACAGGTTTCCCAGACTCCTAATCTAGGTATCACTGAAAAGTTGTAGATTGTCTTTTAGCAGAAATCACATGAGATGTAATCAAATATCACCCTTTTCTTGGACTCAGTTCACCTTTAGGAAGCCTAAATTCACTAGAATGGAGGAGAGAGTTTTTACAGAGTTTCAGTGATGTGGAATGTTCAGATTTGCTGCCCTTCAAAAATCACTTCTAACTGAGGAAGGCTCTTGTGGATCTGAACTCTCCTCGGCAGCCCTCTAGGACAGGGTACTTGAGGAGTAGTAAGATTTTGCTACTGTTGGTAAGTATCAAATTCATTTCCTTTTTTATTGACTTTGGACATTTAGGAAGCCATTGACAGTTCATAAAGAATGAAGACTGAAGGAAGGTCTTTAGTATGAGCTCAACCTAGGCATGAATGCAGTGTTCATATGTTGATTTTTATCTTCCTATCTTCCCATTGCAAGGTATTCTGGTGAGACTTTTAATTATGATCATCCACTCTATGAAATGGGACCCCCCAATGGGACCTTCATAATAGGACTCATTATCTTTATCTCTCTGCTTGGTCTAGGCATGAACTCCTAACTAGATCAGCTGTTTAGAGTCTTCTCTGGAACTGACAAGTAGACAGTGAAGAGAAGAAATTCTTTTTCCACTGGGGTTGATAAACTTCAACAGTGGATCCTAGGGAGGAGAAGTATGGGGTCATTTCCTCTATGAAGAACATATCCAAGCAAAGGTTAGCAGTCCTAAAATGCAGGAAATGAAAGAGACCAGATGTTGTTGACAAGCTTTTCCTAAAGGCAACCATACCCTGGTCTTCCCAAATTTATGAGCCAATCAATCCTCCTTTTTTAACTTAACCATTTGATTTGGGTTTTCTGTCACTTGCAACCAAAAGAATTCTGGCTAATATGGCTATTTTCTATCATTCTTAATCTTCTCCCCAACCTACAGCTCTATGATACATACTTTTTACCCTAAGAAATACCTTTTAAGCAACTTAACAGTTGAATGAATGGATCTGTAGTTTTATTCTACATACTCATTTTGTGGGGTGGTCTGTATAAAATGTAAAAGCATAGTTTAATTCCCCAAAAGAATCTAGCATTTCTGTAAAACAGCTTCTTAATTAAAAAGATATGCCAGAGTCTTTTTGAGATACTGATTATTTGATTTATTTGGAGTAGACCAGGCATGCCTGGTTGAGAACTACAGCTCTATAGCTTTGATGACTTAATTATTAAATGTATTTTTATTGATTCCTGGGCTTGGACCTTACAAATTATTTTCATTGAAGTCTTTTTTGATAGAAAAGTCTCAGGGGCAACTTAGCTTGGGGCACGTGCCAATTGAAATATATTCACTGTGGCCAGAGGAAAATAATGCTCTATTTGGTGGGACCTGGGTCACCCATCTTTGGAACAAAGAAAAGATGTCATCCCTATCCCCTCTCCCCCCATGAACTGAGTAAGATCTATCTGTAGTGTAGAGGAGAGCTGTCTCCAAAGAATGGGATATTGGGGAAACAAAGTAATAAAATCAGGAATAGCCAAATGGAAGGGATGCATAGGGCAAAATATGGGGGAGGGTGGCGGCTGAGCTTCCATAGCCTCTCCGGGCATGTCACTCTCCCAGTATCTCCATATGTTCACTAACCTGAAAACTCTCTCAACCCCTTCAGTTAAGGTTTTTATGGAGACTTCATTATGTAAACATGATTGATGAAACCGTTGGCCACTGGGGACTGAACTCAATCTCTAGGTCTTCTCCTATCCCCCAAACCAAGTAAATGGATGGGGGAAGCAGGCTGTGCGTTTGCAGAATTTCCTCTATTCTTTGTCTCACTTATGCCACCTTCCTCTCTTCCCTGTCCGTATGGTAGACATTTCTGCCTTAGATTCACGGTCTCAGCATTTAGAATGTAACTGTCTTGAGGCCCCCTCCTTCCTTGTGGTTGCAAACTAGTAAGTAAATACCTGACAGGTGTCCTGCATGAGTTCAGTCTGCCCCTGCTCCTTGAAAGCCAACTTTATATTTCTATCATCCCCTCCAGTATTCAGTTGTAAATACATAACTAGGCTTCCTTAAGATATAGGAAAGTTTTGCAAAGAAGTACATTCTGCAATGGGAGTAGATGGGGCTGTGACTCAGGTCATGTTCTTGGATTTTAATATGACTCTTCTGTTGATTGTTCATTTAAGAGAAAAGAGAATTGAGAGGGAGGGACTCTCGGTTACTAGACCAGCACTTGATATCTCAGTATCATAAGTCACATTTTCAGAAAAATCACATCGTTCATTTTTTCTAAAATATTTATTTGCACTTACATGTCACATTTCACTCGATATTACTTTGTGTAAGAGTAGCAGCATTCTTGCCCTTGTGGGGCTTGTAATCTAGCTGGGGAGACAGAGCAAAAACGGATGAACACAAGACAGTTGATGAAATGGTTATAAATGGTGATTACTGCTATGAAGGAGGAAAAGAGGACACTGAGGAGGGTGGTCAGGGAAAGCCTGTTTGGGAAAGTGACCTCTGCACTGAGACCCCTCCATGGAGTAAGGGAGAGCTAAGTATTGCGGGCAACAGAAGAACATGTGAAAAGCATCCATCCAAATGACAGCCAGGAGAAAGTGAACGTTCTTCAAGTATATTATTCAACAGCAATTGCAATTATGTGATGTTGATTGGCTCCAAAAAGAAGTGGCAAGAAGTCTGGAAACTCATCCTGACAATGAGCTTCTCGGTGCCACGAATTGTGCATGTGTGTTTGTTCAAGCAGTTTTGTTTTTCCACTTCCTCATTTTCCTAATGCCGTCATGCAGCTGCCTCACCTGAATGCCAGTCGCTAAATGAGGCAGCAGCTATGGATCCAGGGAAACAAAGGGGAATGTTGCCATAGTAACAGAGGCCAAGGAGAACAGCTCCTCCTCCTGCTCTCCGGAGTCCCTCTCGCAAGGGGAGGCTGGGGAGACGTCCTCAGCTAGGTGCTCCCAGTTATGGGGCTGGCAGGGCCTTTCTCAGCCCTCAGTTAGTTTCCCAACCATCCCTTTGAGCATTTTAGGAAAGTTACTCAGTCCTTAGTTACCAAACATGGAAGAGAGAAATGAAATAGCTTAGATGTTTCATTTAGACTGGATTATAGGTTAGACTGGCTTTTATTCCTTTGGAATTATTTTGCATTTCTTCATTCCTACTGCCCCTTTCTCTTCCTATCAGTCTCCATGCACATAAAATGTACATCAGCTGGTATTTGAGACACGGTACCCTGACTCCATTTACCAGGCAAAATTGTAGTGCTCCCTGCAGTATTGTAATATGAGTAGTTGCCCAAAGTTCTATGACATATCACTGTTCCCACTGTTGGAAAGAGTGATTTTTTGAAATATTCATCATGTTCTGATCAATTTTAACAGATCATGGTATCTGTAAAAAGATAATACTTGACAGCAAATGAATTGAAGCTGTTTTAATTGGACTGAAGTTCCCTTGTGAGAATTTAATGTTTTTTTTATTGACATTTCCAGGAATCTATCCCAGAGAAATTGGAATCTCCTTATGAAATGCCATCCTCACCTATCTTTTGCATGCTCAGAAATTGCTCCTATTTCCACATGAAATTGAAGTCTTAATTTATACAGTTTTACCATTCTACTCCTTGGTCATCTTGAATGCTCTTCTGCAATTTAGATACCACTTCTTGGTCCATCATTAATTATGTTTTCAGTTGTATCTGGAGACTAAGGAAAGAGGCACAGGTAAAGAGGATAGAATTTGGAGTCCGGTGGGATGGTGTTCTAATGCTAGCTCCATCGCTTACTGTTTGGAGTTGGATCTCAGTCAAGTTATTTACCTTCTCTCGGCCTCAGTTGTTGCGTCTGTAACATGGGTGTAAAAATAGTATCTATTTCCCGGGATTATGGTGAGGATTAAATGAGTCAGGTTGTCTAAAGTGTTCAGTGCATGGCCAGGTATAATAGTATCTGTTGCTAAGATGGTGATAAATGTAACGATGGTGGTAAAGATGTTCACCTTATCTGCCCAGCAGTATTGTAGGCTTCCCAAGGACAGTAGTCAGTACCTCTCTCTTCTTTCCCTCCTTTCCAAATAGCATGTGGCAACAATAGACAAGTAGATAACAACAAGGGATAAAAATGTTGTTTAACATAATTAAATTAATTCCATTAATTAATCCGTCTATTTCTTTATCCCAATTATCTGTCATATATATATGTATATGAGAGAGGGGGAGAGAGAACAAAAGATGAAAGATGAATACTTTAATTATGGAAGCAAATTTAGCTAGGAACAGTAGACCTACCACAGTCTCAACTTTGGTTATGATTGGAATTTTTTTTTTAAAGTACAATAATAGGAGTTGTGGTAGCCATGCTCCAGTGTCCTTTTAGGCTACAGTTAGCAAAGTGCTTTTTTATTTCTTGCCATCACCAATACCAGGGATTCTATTGCTGGAAATAGTTGAGAACTCTCCACTCCTTGTGGAACTTTCCTCATGAGACTTCCTAATACTGCTGTGCTCAGCAGTTTTGAATTGCTGTTTCCATGGAGAGTATTCTTCAGCATGAGTGAAGAGTGATGCTAATATGTGCATAAATATATATGAACTTCCAGAAAATACTCTCAGTGTAATGTCTTACTCTTTGGAAAATGCTTCAAATTGTTACCTGGTGGATCTTAAATACAAGGAAATCTCTTTCAAAAACGTTCTCTTCTCAGTGCTGACATTGGTAAGAACTCTAATTAGGAAGGAAAATGTGAGGTACAATAATCAAAGACAAGATGGTTTTGTGAAAGGAAGGCTTTTTTCTACCCTGGTACCAGATGAGACAGACAGTTTGGTCCATGACAGATGCCTGTTTCTCTGACTAAGGGTTCAAAGACCCCTAGAGTTCTGAGAATGTAGCCTCTGGATTGAGTGTTCCCAGGTTTGAGATACTGCTCTAGTAAATCAAATTCTCTTTAGAGGAAGTGGTTGGAAATGTGTGTGTAGGCAGTGGTAAAGTGTTGAGGGAATCATAATGTAGGCCTTAAATATATTGCTTGAATTTATTTTACAATGTGGTAGAGTGATATTTTCTTTGTTATAACTAAAAATAAATAAGTATATCATTTATGTGAAGCTCAAATAATATTAACTGGTGTTTATTTGAGTATTAACTTCCAGGTGCTATTCCATATTTTATTGAAAAATACTTACATACAATAAAACATACAGGTCTTAAGTGTATTGTTCCATGAGTTCTGACAAATGTGTACATCCAATACCCATGTATAACCAATACCCTACGTAGAGCAGAGTTTGGCAAACTGCTACCCTTGGACCAAACCCAGGCTGTGGAGTGTTTTTGTGTGGCCTGTGAACTAAGAATTTTTTTTTTTTTAATATTTTTAAAGGGTGATTAAAACAAACAAACAAAGAACACTATACAATAAAGACTGTATGTGAACCTAAAAGACTAAAATAGTTACCATCTGGTCCTTCACAGAAACCTTTCCCAACTCTTACCAAGTACCACCATCACTCTATAAAGTTCCTCATGTTCTAACCCCCAGAGGCAGGGGCTATTCTGATCTCTATCATCATAGATTAGTTTGCCTGTTTTTGAAGTTCAAAAAAAAATGCTATCATGTAGCATGTTCTCTTTAGGGACTGGATTCTTTCTCTGAGCATTAAAAAAAAAAAATCACTGGGAGGATATAGCTCAAGTGGTAGAGCACAAGCCTAGCATACAGTAGGTCCTGGGTTCAATCCCCAGTACTTCCTCCAGAAGTGAACAAACCTGGTTACCTCCCCCTGCCCAAATAGAGTAGTTAAATAATACAATGATAGATAAATTTAAAAAAAACACACATTAAAAAAAAATCACCTGTGTTATTTTGTGTATCAGTAGTTCATGCCTTTTTATTGCTGAGTATGATTCCATTACGGGAACACAGAATTTGTTTATCTAGTTGACTGCTGATGGACACTTGGGATGATTTCCATTTATTTTTTCTACTACGAATAATCTGCAGTGAACATTCTTGTACAAGTCTCTCTGTAAACATAAGTTTTCATTTCTTTCGGGTAAAGACGTAGGAATGGAATTGCTGAATCATAAAGTAGGTACATTTAACTTTTTAAGAAACTGCTGAATGTTTTTCTGCAGTGGTGACATAGCTTATGTTGACATCCTCATCAGAGAGAAGTGTACAAAAGGCCCAGTTTTCCCACAACTTCCTCAGCATTTAGTGCTGCCAGTCTTTAATCTTAGCTGTTCTGGTGCATGCCAGAGACCGCTCTTCCTGTCTTAAAGTTACTTAACCTGCCCACCCCGCTCCGAACAACTCTGGGAGGCCGATGTTATTCTTGTCCCTGTTCTAATGGTAAGAAAAACAAGGGCACAGGGGTTAAGGAATGGCCTCAGGTCACACGACTGATAAGGGACCCAATTAGTCTGGCTCTTAAGCAGGCATATTGGGTTACTCCATTAATTACTATACCCAGTATTATTTAAGATTCATTGCAGTACCGGTGCTGTACAGCACATGGCATGTTGTAGGCAAGGGGTGCTGCCTACGAGAGCAGAGCCTGGGACTGCCCACGGAGTGAGCGGGGCTCAGCTCATCATGCAGCCCCAGAAAGGACATCCGTTTCTAATCTGCGTTAAGGCTCTGCATAGCTACCTGTGACCCTTTTATGGGAGGCTCAGTTCATATTAATTGGGTTAATACCTTATACAGAAATGCATAAGTTGCAGCTAGTAAGCGTCATGGAAAATGGGAGGGTCTCCTTTTTGCTGTTGGTAATAAATTCGGAATAAATCCAAAGGGAGACTAGTGAGTCCTACCTTCTCATTAAGATCAGTGCTTTCTGTTTATTTACTCTTATTGAAGTGACATTCACATAACGTAAAACTGACCACTTTAAAGTGAACATTTCAGTGGCATTTAATACACTGACAATGCAGTGCAACCATTACCTCTATTTAGTTCTGAAATAGTTTATCACCCCAAAAGGAAACCTTGTACCCATTGGCAGTCACTCCCCTATCTGCCTGCTTCCAATGCCCACCTTCCTGGCTCTTGGCAACCACGAGTCTGTTGTATATCTCTATAGATGTACCTATTCTGGATGTTTCCTATAAATGGAATCATACAGTATATGACCTTGTGTCTGACTTCGTTCACTTAGCATACTGGTTTCAAGATTCATCCATGTTATAACATGCATCCCTTTTAATGGCTGAATAATATTCTATTGTATTTTATTATCTGTTCATTGGTTTGTGGCATTTTTGGTTGTTTCTGCCTTCTGGTTATTGTGAATAGTGCTGCTCTAGACATGCCTGTACTTGTATTTATTTGTCCAGATATTTGTTTGAATACTGTTTTCAATTCCTTTGGTTGTAGATAAGATCAATGTTTTTGAACCTGCATTTGATGGTGATATATGAAGATACTTGGTAGTGGTGGTGGTGGGAAGGCTCCAGAAGCCCCTAGCTTTGAGAAGCACTGTAAATTTCCTTTATACAAAATGCAGTAGTAGAAAAGCTTTTTGAGGTTAATGCGAAGGAAACATCATTTAAAACTTGCTTACCCATGTGGGAAAAAAGTGACCAACAGTTTATTTCAAAGCTCAGTGAAGCTTTTAGTAATCTGCTGAATAAAAATGTTCCACTGAGAAGCACAGACACCAGAAGGCTTCTACATATGGTCAGTTTCCCCAGGCTTTGTAGGGCATTTTCTCCTGACAGTTCATGTAATGCCCTCCCTGGGGTAAGTGCACCTTCTTCCCATTTTCTCTAGAGCTTCAGATGAAATGCAGGCTGCCTGTTTCCATTTGAATTTCAGATAGGCAACAGAAAATTTTAATATAAGTATGTCTGAAATGTTGCATTATTTGTTGTTTATCGGGTATTCAAATTGAACTGGGCATTTTGTATCTTTATGTGCTAAATCGAGCATTATTTTTGTTTCACTGAGAGAGAGGGTATCTGAAATGCAGTGAATTGTAGGGGATACTCTCTCTCAGCAGAGATGCTTTGCTCACTCATTTTCCTCTGAGAGAACCATTTCCCTTTTTGTATAAATAATGTAAAAATTTGGAGATAAAGTATGTGGGGCATAAGGAAGGTGAAATGGAGCCTTTACAATGTAAAGTGCTTTCTCCCTGGCCCTAGTTCATTAGTGAAATCTAGCGATTTAAATTACCCAGCTAACCTCTTCCGCCACTGTAGGATTATAAATCAAGTAGGTGGCTACTACCTGAAGGAGTTGTAGAATTTTTGCAGGAGGTTCTCCTCAAGCTAAGAGGGGGCAGAAATCTCCTATTACTGTGTCATGCGTAAGTGGTGATGCTTGCACCACCACTTACAGTGTATTACTATGCAATTCACTTGCTAAAATAAAAGAAACAAAATAGGAACATATTCAGTGCTTTCCCTAACAGAGGGATTAATAAGATGTCTGGGATCTCTGGGCAAATAGGTTGATGCTATGTAATGCTCCTAATACTGCCAAACAGGCAGACTCATTTGGATACAGAAAAAAATGTTAAAGATATTTATCTGTCTGTCTTTCTCCCTTTATTTTTGTCTGTCTCTGTGCCTGTATTTTGTGTGAAATTTTGAGAGATGAATTCCATTTTCTATTAATTCAATGGCTGTCATATTGCATTACATCATGCAGCTTGGATCACAACAATGAGATGTTAGGGTTTAAATTAATAATATTGCAACCCATCACTTGATAAAGCAGTGTGCTTAATCCTATCTAGACTGCTCAGGTAGCCTGACTTCTGCCTGGTGCCTCGAATCTGCAGATTGCAGTGGAATTACCCAAGTTTAATTGCAAACAACCTATAATTGTGAGCTGAGTCCTTGAGCTTTCATGGTAAAAAGCATTAAGTTAATATTCTGGTCAGATTTAACAAGCCATGTATATTTCTGTATGTGTATATATATATATGTATATAGTAGTTGGGGGTGGAGGAACAGGGACTTTTGAAGTTTCTGAGTGCATCTTTAGTCCTAGAAATAGATCCAATAAATACCTGTTCTTTGTAGAGTTGCCTTATATCCTGTTAGTTAATATCACCAGGAAAATGGAAGCTAAGTGGGATGTATTTCAGAGAAGACCCTCTGAGATCTAGTGAACCATTCAGAACACATTTTCAGAGATGTTAACTTGAAAGCCACCCCCCCACCAGACACCCCCCACAAAATTGAAGCTTGAAGACCCAACCCAAACCGTTAACGGGTTTGAAAGAGATTAATTTCAGATGCCCGAAGAGGAAAATGGGTCTAAAGCACATTAAAAAAAAAAATCCTTACCCAAAGCAGATTGTTCTCAGAGGGCTTTTTTTTTCATGTGCAGATGCTTTCACTGTGAAAACAAAACAAAACAAAAAATAACTATTCATTTTAGGAAGTAAGAGAGGCATTTTGGAAACCCAGATAATTAGTCCGTGGGCACGAAGGGATAAGTGCGCAAAGAGCAGGCTCTCTGAGTTATTGTCTCGCTCTGTGCCTCTGGGAGTTTCCCCCAAGGCTCTTGGGAGGGAGCCCCTGCTACCGACTGTCCTCAGGACGTGTCCATTCCCAAACACCGCCAGCATTGGGTAAACAAATGGAGGATTTGTATGTGGCCTTCATTAAGGTGGGTTGCCAATTGTCAAATTAGTTGCTGCCCTACCTGCTGAGTGCGAATGCAAATTCACCACCCCTGGCGCTGCCTCATTTACAGCTATTGATTCATGTTTGCAAGTTCAAAAAAAGTTGTCTTTGAAGCTTCCCCATCTACGCGTGGCTTCCTGGGTCCAGGTGCCTCCTGGATCCCTGGCAGTTATTTTGATCTTTGTATTCAGAATGCCAAGGAGGGTCATTCCAGGTAACTTAAAAGCAAGATACAATCAGAGAGGATTTGGAAATGAAGTCTTTGCCTTGTCACATTAATGTGGTCCTATCAAGTGGCAGTTTATCAAGAGCCACCTCACAAGGTTTTAATGAGCACGCTGCCTGTTCTTATACAATACTAATTAATCCCATTTTTTCACACTGCCGTGATTGCTTCATGAAACCCACATTGTTTTATACTCAGTAGCAAAGCGGCTCTTACTGATTAAATCTCCTTGCCTGCGATGGAGCCTGACAACTGAATTATACCTTGCTCAAAGTAATAATGGGTATCAGCTAATAAATACGGTTTAACACACACGAAACTATGCAGCCAAAATCACACCACAAAATAGGAGTTTGACTTATAGGCTCAGCAGTGTTTCATTAAACATCTGTATTATAATTCACTGGTTTTCCAACTGATGTAATAACTTAATTGATGAGAACAAAGACAAGCTTATTTATTCACCCAATTGCTTGCTTCTTGACTAACGTTTTTCCTGGGTGTTATTGTGGAAATAAATATGCGATATTCTTTTTATAGAAGTCTAATTTAGGTCCTTTTTTTCTCCTATTGAGAAGTCAGCATCACCATCTATAACTGACAATTTCCTGCTGTTTTGCAACAGAAGCGTTTTGATAAGGTGGATTCTGGTGTTACCCTGATGTCCAGACTGGCTAGCAGAGGTGAGAGGGAAAGGGCTGTCCAGCCATTCGCAGTGCATAATAACTGTTCACTGACTTCCTTCACCAAGGCGAGAATGCGCTCTCATTGAAAATAAGGGCACACACATACACTTCATCCAGTGCCCTCAATTCTACCAATGCTGAGATGATTCTGTACAGTGCTCATGAATGACACGGACACTCTCATCTCCGTTTTCTTCCCCCACCCCCA
The DNA here is from genome assembly GCF_048773025.1 of Camelus bactrianus. NCBI lineage: Eukaryota > Metazoa > Chordata > Mammalia > Artiodactyla > Camelidae > Camelus > Camelus bactrianus. Next base: position 25,233,193 of record NC_133557.1, read on the forward strand.
TTTAAGTGGCACCAGGAACCAGTAAATTTGGTGACAAAATCATGTGTGGCATTTTTTTTCTTTGTGTAGGATGTATGTTAGCTGGAGACAGAAGTGAAAAATGATGGGAGTTTCATCATCCTTTCAGCTTTGGGTTGTGTGTCTTTCAGTACAATAATTTAACAAACACGCAAAGAGAATAAACTCTCTTGTTTCTCTCTGTGAGGTAGGGATTTTATAATGGCTCTTCTTTCAGTTGACACGTCAGGTGTCACCTCTGTGCTCTCCTAGCCTCTTGAAATACTCATGCTGGTCACAAGTAATGCTGATTTCCTGCTCCGAGTTCTGTTCACCCGAGGCTGTAAGCACTGTGAAGGTGGACACTTTCAAATAGTGTTTACTGGGGCTTATTAGAGTTCAGGAGCCATTCTAAGCCTTGAGGATACACTGGCTAACAAGAGATACTTGAATGGGTCTTGTATTCTCTTGGAGGAGATATACAAGAATCAAGCAAGTACAATATGAGATCTGGCATTGCCTGCGTTCTGAGGAAGAATAAAGCAAACGGAGAGAGGTACTGTATATGCTTTTCACTTGGTAGAAACTCACCAAATGCTGGTTGGATCAGTGCAAACTTTGTTGTATTGATTGCACATTCTTGTGCGGTAGCTACTCTTCTTTCATGATATGGTTCAAGAAGAAGTGATACTTTCAAGAACATTTCCATGGACACACCGTTATTCCATTATTCCTTTGCTTTAGCTTCATCAGATCTACACTGGCCATGAGCCTCTAACTGCCTGTTATGTATCTGTTTTCTCTGATCTCATTGTAAAATTGTTCAGTAGAAGTTTATCTCTTCATCTTCTGAAGCAGTTTCTGCAGAACTGAACATTTTCCCAACATCTGCATCTCCTGCCTTTTAAACAAATCCTGTTCCCTTGTTTCTAAGTATCTACAAGACTACACTGTTGTCTAGTTTAAATAAATTTCTATGTTGATCTCTTGTGTCACCATCTCCTGAAAGATTACAACACAAAACTAACAACTTCCATGGTTTCTAATGATCCTTATACTGCAAACCTCTCATCTTCCAGTCATGGAAGTTAGAAAATCTGGAGGAAATTATGATGTGGAATAAGTTACATATCTTTATTTCTTAAGTCCGTTCTACCAACAAATCCTGTTGCCCTTTTGTTCATGGATCTCACCCCTTTCTTTATGTCCCTTCTGCCTCTGAGTTGACAGTGACCTCATTATTTCAGTCCAGACTGAGATTCTAGCATCTTCTCCCTTAAATGCAGTCTCCATGCTATTCTCCAAAATGTTACTTTCAGCAAGTCTCTCTCCTACTTCAGAACTTCTTCTTTTTTTTTTTTTTGCTTCAGAACTTCTGACTATGTGTGAGCACGAGCTTAGCATTTGATTGCCAAAGCTTCCTTTTTTTTAAAGTCCAGAAATATATATTTATGTGTGAAGTTTTATGAGTTTTGAATGTTGGAAAGTCATTGAAAATATTTTAAATCTTATGCAGTTCAAATAAGAAGTTTCGCTGGACCACAGGTGATGAATCCTTGCTCTATGCTTTTGCTTGTCTTGTTTTCCTGTCTTAGACCTGTTCTTACACTCGTGTGAACTCAGCCATCCTCTCCAGTACTCAGTTCATCTAGGAAAACTTTTCCATCTCCTTCCCGTCTCTCTGTAGCCATTTGACTTAAGATCATTTCCCTGTAATGCATCTTATGAAAAGTAGGCTTATTCTCATTGGGAGTCACCTACCCTACCTGATCCATAAGGAAAGGTTCTAGATGGGAGGGGTCAAGAACTTGGGTTTTGACGTATGGAAGATCTGGTGTGGCCTTGGCTCTGCCACTTACCTTGTGCTCGTGGGTAAAGTACCTCCATCCCACAAAGTTTCAGTTTATGTGTTGGTAGTTGCATCCCCATGGTGTCTTATAACATGTGCCTCATCTCATAAAGTTCTGCAAGAACTCCATGTAAACTAACATTCATAGTGGCAAGAAAGTAAGCATTCATTAATTATTAGCTATTATTAATATAATTATTGGTGTTACATTTAATACTGAATATATCAAAGTAACTGCTCTTCAGCTGATAAATTCACTGTTGAAAGTTTATATTATGACCAAAGGATGCACAAGCAAGAAAATCCAATCCAGGAAACAATGATTGGACACATGTTGTGACTGCATTTGATCCACAGATAGCAAAATTATGGTCAGAGTTTGCAATGTAGAGGAAACAGAAGAAACATAAAAGCTGCTTTTAACATACAGGGAATTATTAATTTTTAAGTTTGTTTTTGTAATTAAGACTTGTAAACACACTCACAGTAGAACAGTACCATGAACTTGTATGTACCTATCACCCAACCTCAGCAATCTTCAACTCTTACTCTATTTTGTTTTATCTAAATTTCCACCCACCCAGGATTATTTTAAAGAAAATCTCAGACATATTACTGTTTCATCAGTATTTCAGTATATATACCTATAAAAGATGAGGACATTTCTTAAAATAACCATTATCAACTCTAAGGTAATTAATAATAATTCCTTTATATTATCAAGTATTTAGTCAGTGTTCAGTTTATTTTAAAAATTTGTTTGAATCAGCATTCAGGTATAGTCCACATGTCACAACTGACTGACTTGTCTCTTCAAGTCTCTGAATCTTCAGCTTTCTCCCTCTATTTTCACCCCCTGAAATTTACTTTGTCATTTATTTTGCAGAGTTTGCCCTGTAGAGGTTCTCACATTCTGAATTTCACTAATTTTATCATCATAGTGTCAGACAACGTGTTCCTCTGTCCACTGTATTTCCTGTACCTTGATTGATAAAGAGGCTTAATGTAATCCAGGCTTGCCTTTCTTGTGAAAAGCAGGACTATTTTAGGGGTAGCATTGGTACATCCAGCAGGAGACATAAAATATACGGTTGTATCTATTTTTTCCTGATGGACTAGCCTCTGATTGATCCTTGAGTAGATTCATTCTTTTTATTCTTGCAAAATGGTGATAGTCTAATTCAAGTGAAGCTTTAGAGATGTTAAACCTAAGCAAAATGCTTTATTATTTCTGCATTTATGTCTTGAGCCAGCCTAAATTTTTTACCAGTAGATTTGCCACGAGCAAATTCATTCCTTCATTCACATGTGAAAGGAGATATGCTGGTACCTAGGGTGGATGCACAGAAGAAACTATTTCTCCTTTGGAAAAATACCAACCAAAGGGGTAGACAGGAATCAGTGGGGAGATGAATGTGAGAGCAAATAATTAAAATCAAAATTACTTAAGAACTTGAAGAAGTATGGAAGTAGGGAAAAAGAAATGGCTGAATTTGCTTGTAGGAGTCAAGTAGGTTTCGCAGAGAAGGGCTTACACAGATGGATCCGGAAGTGCAAATGAAAGTTCACTAAAGGAAGAGATAACAACAACCCCAACAGTACTAGTGTTCAGCACCTACTAAATATTCCCCTAAGCACTATGCAAGTGTCAACTCACAGAGTGCTTCCTACAGCCCCATACTTTATCTGGTAAATTAATTGAGGCACAGAATGGTTAAGCTTCATGTTCAAGGTCACATAACTAATTGGAGACAAAGGTTCAGGGAACTATTTCTAGCTTAGAATGAGACACTCACAATTCACATACGCAGTCTTCTCAGAGGCAGCCTTGTTATTTAGGGTCAACTTTTTAGAAGATTCCTAGTTGAATTTGGTTTCATCATGGTCAAAGAGATACTGTCAATTTTTGCCTGATCACCACAAGCCATATGAAATGGCATGAACAATAACTATAAAAAGTGAGACCAGCAAGGGGTCTGGACTTACTAATGGATTAGACATTGTTGCCCCAAATCACAGGCTGAAAAAGAATTTGGACTTATGTGCATGGCAGTGTTTCAATAATCATGTGAACTGTAATTCATTGATTTTTATAACTGATATAAGAACTTAATTGATGAAAGTAAAGGTGAGCTTTAATAGCATTCATCCATTTGCTTAATTCCTAATTTAACTTTTCTCCACGGTTATGGGGGAAATTTATATGTACTATTGTTGAGGATGGGGAATTTAGATTATTACATGCCACAGATATACCTAAGAAGGTGTGTGGAATGAGAGCTTAAAAAGTTTAGCAACAACAAAGTCAAGAAATAATGGAAATTTGAGGTCATTTTGTCCAGTCTTCTGCCTCTAGGAAGCACCATTTACCTAAGATCCCTCAGACTGTAGAGCTGTTCTCATTAATCAGAAAATACATATTATATTTCTGTTGCCATGAACCCTGGGAAAAATAGTGTGTTCACCTAAATTTGCACTTAACCAAGTCAAAAATGTTAGAGAAATATGTGACAACATTTGATGAACTTCAGGGAGGCAGCAATAAGCTCCTTTTTCCCTACGGATATTCTTCTCATTTTTCAATTTAGGCATTAAAGTTATCTGTGCACTTAAAAAATCAGACTTAGAAGTCTTAAAGGTAAAAAGAGCTTTTTTTCCCCCTCTTTAGGTAGTTGGACCTGTTAAGAAAATCTGCAAAATGTAAAAGAGCTGTATAGGAATCACCCAAAGCACCCATCGCTATCGTTACACGTTTAATCACACAAAGTTGCACTGATGTTAAGGGAAAAAAATACCATTTCATTGTTCAGGTTCCTTTCCTTGAATTCTGTTCGTTGATTATAATTACAACGTGTGAAGTAATGAGCCCATACATGATGGACAAGAGAGAAAGAAGATTTATTGTTTGGGGAGTTTTATGCAGGAAAAATATGCAGACAACAGGGCATTAAGTCTCAGGATATAATTTATTAGGCAGGATGGGTGTCTAGTCTCTTGACTTGACAAGATGCGGTTGCCTCCTGAATGATATGGTTTGATTTAGGTATTTTGAGGCTAAGATATACATATATATATATATAAATATGTATAAATGTGTAGATATTCACTCCACTCACAGAAGTGCCAAGGACAACTTTAGACTTTACGAATCAAAGAATTACTGAATAAAGCTTTGGGAAGCTATGGGGGTTAGGAAGTAGATTGAGGGAAGGTAATGTGTCTCAGCTTTATTGAGAAATAGTACTGAGGCCATGACTGTTGCTCTGTATTTGGAGGTACCGTCCAATAAGGGTCCACGTAGACAGTGCAGTCCATGTGATGGTCATCTCTTCTCATTATTAGATTTGACTACCTTTCAGTTTACCCACGTTCCGATCAGAGAACCTGATTTGGAATGATGGATTTCAAGCCTTCTCAGCAACCAGAAAGTACCCATTTCTGCCTCCCTTTTCCTCCCTTTGCACATCATTGAAGCATTTTGTCCTTTTCACCTGCCATACTTGTATGAACTTGAAAATAATAGTAAAAAAAGACTCCTATTCATGCTTTCTGAAAACGAGGTGAAACAAAGACGTTCAGTTTCATAATTAAGTGGGCTTGTGCTTTGTCGGTTACCTGTGGTCCCAGTGAGTGGTGTTCGCTGACATCCTCAACTCTGTAGTTTTCTGTTTCTACTATTCTCCATCCCACAGGAAATCCATCATAAAATCTTACAGACCCTTATACCAAAGCACATCACAGAACCTTCTCTCCTGCCCCTGCCCACTGTCACTGTCAGCACTTAACCCCAGCTGAGCTCTGCTTCCCCTCTTGCTGCTCGTAATCTACACACCGCAGGTGTCTCATCAAGGGTTACCCAGATCAGACGTAAGCGAGATCACGTAAGCCCCCTGCTCCGGATGCTCCAATTGCTTCCTGCTTCAGTTCAGATAAAATCCAAACACCTTTCTATGGCCTCCAAGATCCTGTAAACTCTAGTTTGCACCTCTCACAACTCTTCCCCTACCATTTCCCTCTTGGTCTTTCTGCTCCAGCTATTCTTTTATTTCTGTCCTTCCAACACCAAGCTCCTTTTTGTCTTGGGGATTTTATATTCCCTGGACACTTCCCTTAGAATAGTCTTCCCACGGCTGCCTTCATTTCTCCATTCTTGTTTCATGTCTTCCAAGAGAGGCCTTTCCTGAGCAATCAGTCTAGAGTTTCTCCCTCCTTTGGTTACCTGCGTTCTATTAATCTGACATTATTACATGTTCTTAGCTTTCTGAAGGCAGAGTTTTTGCTTATCTTGTATCCTGCTCCACCCCAGAGCTAGAAATGATACCTGTTATGTGGTAGGGACTCCGATGTGTGTTACAGAAAGAAAGTATAATTCTGATTGATTATGGAAATCATCATCCCTGGACTGTTCTGAGACATTGTGGCATACTGGAAACAGTATAAGGACATTCAGACCTGAATTTGATTCTAAACTCAGCTACTTGTTTGCCACATGCTACCTTGTTTAAGCGCTCTGTGACAGATTAAATATGGCCACAGATTCCTTGCCACAACTCTCATTAAGAGACAGAACCTAAGTCCCTGTCCAGATTAATTCTGGCCTTGGCCATGTGACCTGCTTTGGCCGATGGGGCATCATTGTCCATTGTGATGAGTTGTGCAAGCTGAGGCTTACCAAACACTAGCTCACTGGGGCTTGCCCTGTTGGAATTCTGCCCTGAGACCACCGTACTGCCAGAAAGCCCGTGCGGCTTACATAAGTGAACGTATGATGGAGAACCGAGGTGCTGTAGCTGATAGCCAGCAGGACCTGCTGAACATATGAGTCAGGGCAATTTGAACATCACAGCACACCTGCCTGCCTAGTTGAGTGCAGTGGTGTGAATGCCAGATAAAACCACCAGAGACACTACAGCCAACCTACCAAGTTGTGAAAATATTACATTGTTGTTTTTTCTTCTTTTTTTCTTCTTATTTTTTATTGAAGTGTAGTTGATTTACAATGTTAGTTTCAGGTATGCAGCAAAGTGATTCAGTTATATATATGTATTCAGTTTCTTTTCCATTACAGCTCATTACAAGAAATTGAATATAGTTCCCTGTGCTGTACAGTAGGTCCTTGTTGTTTATCTATTTTATATATAGTAATGTGTATCTGTTAATCCCAAACTCTTAATCTATAGCTCAACCCTCTGGTAACCACATTTTTTTTCTATGCCCATGAGTCTATCTCTGGTTTGTAAATAAAATTGTATATGTGTGTGTGTGTGTGTGTGTGTGTATTTAGATTCCACATATAAGCAACATCATATGATATTTGTCTTTCCCTGACTTACTTCACTTACTATGATAATCTCTAGGTCCATCCATGTTGCTGCAAATAGCATTATTTCATTCTTTTTATGGCTGAGTAGTATTCCGTTGTATATATACATATATATACATATTCCATGTATATATATATATGTATATATCACATCTTTATCCATTCATCTGTCAGTGGACATTTAGGTTGTTTCCATGTTTTGTGGTGCATTGTGGTACATTTGTATTCTGTTTTCTGGGATGTTTTGTTATCCAGGATTGTTGGAAGAGCAATGAAATAATAAAATCAGTGCCTAGTGCATTTTCAGTTCATAATAGGAACCCAATCCTTCACAGTTCACTTTCCTTAGCCCTATTCTGAAGTTGAGTGTTGAAATTTTTTTAGTCAAGAATCTGAGTGTGCCTTCTGCCCTGATATGACCATGCAGACTAATGGTATTTGCCAAATATGTCTGGGGATTGATTCAGTCATGCATAGGAGAGGTCTTTAGATCAATTAAACTCATTCCATGACCAGTTATTAGGATGATTAAGGTGGAGAACTGAAACAGGTTGAAAATACATGTAATATAAAGTATCGACTGCCATTTATTGAGCACCTACTATGTGGCTGGAATCATGCTGAAGTACTATGTATATATTGCCTTGTTTATCTTTAACATCAGCTTGTATTTTGCAGAGGAGAAAACTGAAGTTTATATAAATTAAATAATTTGTCCATAATCTCACAGCTAGTAAATGGTAAAGCTGGAACTTAGACCCTGGTCTGTCTGACTCCAGATCCATAGCCTTCAATAAGGGGTTAAAAATCCCAGTGTGAAAATGGGGACAACCTCTGCCATAGGGATGGGACTGCTGAGATGACAGGTTACCAATGCAGATGATGTATGCCTCAGAGCCAGTAAACACTATATCAGTTGTAAGTATTACAGAAGATTAAATAACGGCAGTTTTGGTCAGATTGTTCAGAGAAATTAGGGCTCTAGTCTTGGTTCTACTGCTTTATTTCAATGATGTGAAAAAAATAAAATTATTTGCTATGTGATTTGGGGCAAGTTACTTCACCTCTCTAACGTACAGTCTCTTCATTTGTAAAATTTTATTAATTGTAATCACCTCATCATGAATGAAAGAATGAATGAATGATGTTTTGAGTCCTGTTTTGCCTTTTGGAAAGAGAAGATCATTTGGGAAAATGTATCTACTTTGAAAGGGATGATTGGGAAACAAACATACCTGGGTCCAGGGGTATAAGCACTCTCCTGTCTGCAAAGGCCAGCTCTGATCAACTTTGAAGGTCATTTCCACATGTGCAAGATTGGTTAGGATACAGAAAAGACTGTTGTTATAGCAGATCCAAAGTTACACTGGCTTAATCAAGCAGTCACTGACCTCTCTCTCATGGAACATTCCAGAAGGTCATCCAAGGTTGATATGACAGCTGGAAGGTATCAAGGGTGTGGCTCTTTTTATCTTATTGCTCTGCCATGTCTAGGGTGCAGCTCACATTCATGTGATACGAATCTCATCCTCATAGCCAAAGACAGCTTATGACCATGCTGCTCTTAGGAAGACAGAAAGGGAGATAAAGGAGGGAACCCACCTTTCTTGCTAAAGACATGAAATGGAATTTGGAAACTTACATTCTGCTCATGTCTCATTGGCCAGAACCCAGTTATATGGTTACTGTGAGGTGCAAGGGAGCCTGGGGAACATAGTCTTTTGCTGAGTGACCTTGTGCCTAACAAAAACTACTGTCATTATTGAAGAGGGGGAGAGGGGACAGCCACAGATTCTGCCACATTTATCATCCCGTATTAGAAGGAAGTAACACACATTCATTAGCTCCAGATCTGTTCTTAGTTCTGGGTTTCAGCCATTCCTTGGGCAGCCAAGTGGGCCCGCTTCCATCTGGCCTCTGCTGAAAATCCTCTTCCCTTTGCAAAGAGCATTTCATGCATGTGAAGCCCAGAAAGCCAGGGCCATTGGCCTCTCCTGGGTGTGTGTGTGTGTGTGTGTGTGTGTGTGTGTGTCCCCAAAATCATTCTTTGGTGGAAGGCTACCTCTTTGCAAATAACAGTCCCACTTATACTTTGTATTAGTTTCTGCCTTATTTCATAATTTTTTTAAGGAAAATTCTCCTCTCATGCAGGAAAATCTAATTATGCAGTGACAGCAGTTGGCTGACTCGGGCACAACACAACATGTCAATTTTCAGTTGCTTACACGGTCTCACAGAAACTGTTAGAAATTGTTTTGAAATCTGGCATACATTTCAGTCATGTTAATTCCTACAACTGTGCCAAACTTGATGAAATTTGGCTCCTTCATACTCCAGGGAAGGTGGGGGATTGGGAAAGGAGAGCTTTTTTTTTTTTTTTTCCTGGCAGTGACATCATCTCCTCATCCTCCCCTTATGATGAACGGTGTCCTCAAACAAGCCAAGTAATATAACTTTATATTTACAAGACTGTGTGACAAAATGACTACAGGAGACTGGAGCTGTGCTATAAAACGACTGAAGAAATACAGATGGCATCGTCGGTTTTTTTCTTTTTTCTTCCAACAGATTTGTGCCAGATGTGTGAATATTGATAATTTCTCTGGGGCTCAACTCAAGGCACAATATAGATTTCTGTTTGATGAGGGAATGAGAGAGTGAGAATCCATCCCAGCGATGGTATTTACAGGAAATGTTTTGCCTCTTCTTCCAAATCTGTCAAAGCAGAACCAGAAATCCCAAATTTCCAAATGAGCCTCTGAGTCACCCTTTGTTCTGGACCCAATTTTTATCTCCCCACTAATTGACAGACTGGAAAATTCATTTGTGAAAACATGTGGCAGAATTCTAAAAGTGGAGTCTCTTGACTAGCTGAATCTGTCTTGGTGCGTCAATGCAGAGCATGGGTGGTAGCAAAATCTTAGAAAAACATCTTAGATAGGTGTGCATTTTATCAGAGCGTCTTTTCCTTCTAAACTTAGTAATAAAAATAGTTTAATGAAATAGTAATTTTCAGTATTTGCAATGAGAAAACTTGAAAAAAAAAAACATTTTCAAATCTTCTCTAATTCCTTTTTTTAAAAAGAAATTATTATCTCTAAAATTATGCCTGAACCCATTTTAAAATAAGATTCTGGGAGCCAGAAAATTTCAATAAGTTTCAATTTCTTAATCCAACTTTGATTTTTCAGTATCAGAGAGAATTATTGAAAAGATTTAAAAGGAGAACAGGAATATTCATCATTCCTAGAAAGGTTCAGCTTTGATCAAATAATTAAGCAAGCTGATTTCAAAATCAGTATAAAAATGTTTTTTTGTTGTTATTTGTTTATACCTTGGATCTTCTATGAAGTATTTCAAACAACTTCAAATAGAGAAAGACATAGTATAATGGGGAAAAGTGTGAGTAGAGCAACAGAGAAGGCAGGAGAAAAGGCAGAATAGGTCAAGGATTAGAAAGGGTTAAACGGAAATGGCTCAGGACTTGGGGAATACTTACCTGCTAGAGTTGAAATTTAAATTTGTCTTTGAGCTTCTTGGTAGCCACAGTGAAAACACGTATGTAATTTGTTTTTAATCAGAAAGAAGGTACTGCCTCAGTTCCTTAGGGGATGAAAATCTACTCCTAACATTAGGTTATGATGCTGGTTTTTAGCTGAGGGTGATATTGTCCCTCAGGGATATTTTGCAATGTCCGAAGACATTTCTGGTTGGTACAGCTCAGGGTTGTCCTATTGGCATCTAGTGGGTAGAGACCAGGGACGCTGTTAAACTTTCTTCAATGCACAAGAGGACCCCCTACAACAAAGAATTACCTGGCCACAAAGCTGAGGTTGAGAAACCCTGGGTTGTAAAGTCAGTTTTGTGTGGATGTTCCTAATGTTCCTTGGGAGGTTCCCACAGCACATGGGATTGTAGCAAGGCAAATTCGAGCTTAAATCCATGTTGCTCCGCTTACCAGCTATGTAACTTCTGGCACATTATTTAACCTCCCTAAGTCTCATGTCCTGGAGATAATTATGTATATCCCTCAGGGTTGTCATAAGGATTAGCAGGAATAATGTTTACAGAACATCTAGCACAGTACTTGGCACATTGTAAAAACTCAATGAACGTTAACCTTTAAAATAGTCCCAGAGGCAGAGAGGGTAACAGTGGAGCGTTATTCCCGACAATAATGGTTTGGGTTGTGGATGTGGGATGAAGCTCTATTGTAAGCTGTTTAATCTATTGGTGAACTTGAGGAAGCCTAGACGTGTGGGTGAAATGCATGTAATGACCTACCATAAAAACCCCCAATGTGTGGGTGTGAGGCTGAACTCTGTGGTAAGAGTTCAGAGTGCTGTCACTGGGAATTATTGATTGAAGGCTGTACTTACTTCTCTAGAAATCAGGCAAGCAGGTGGTAGAATGACATATTAAATACCTATCTGCTTGCTGCCTTTGCAAGGTGTCGGTGTTCACACAGACAGTCTCAGTAGACTCATAATTTAATACAAACAAAACAGAACCAAGTCATATTCCACCTTTTGGAAACATAGTCAGGGGTCATTATTTCAGAATGTAGGAGATTTCTTGTGAAAACAACAACAGCAAAGAAATCTGGAATTCCAAAGGGAGAACAAAAAAAAATCAATAGTTTTGCTACTATTTTACTCACTTACAATAAGTCATGTTATTGGTTGAGGTATGACTAGCTGCTGAAACCAATTTCAAAATGTCCATAGCTGAACACAGTAGAAGAGCATTTTCACGCATGCAACAGACCAACCTTGGTGGTTATGGTTAGCATGTGGATTACTTTATTCGAGGAAGTGGTTCAAGATCGAACGATAACTTTTTGCTTATGGCTCAATCATTCAGTGCCTCAGAATCCTCAGTTTCTAGCAAGAAAAAGAGACAACAGAGAAGACATATGGCCTCCATAAAGCTCCTGTATGGATGTGACTCTGCTCACATTTCACTGGTCAGAACATGTCATCTGGCTGTTTCTAGATGCAAGTCTAGGGAACAGAGAGCCCTGGCTGGCCAGATACCACCGCGTGGAAGGGGAGAGCCAATTTCAGTGGACAATACACCTTCCACCACTACCAGGTGCTGGCACGGTTTTGTTAATCAACTTCTGCTTGGCAAAGCATTTCCATTTTGAAAGCAAGAATAAAATACTCATGTCTAGAAACCATCCATATGATTCAGTTCAGCCCTTTTCTTTTCAGCAATAGGAAAAATGTAAAAAGTGGACATGTGACAAGTTTGATAGACTGGTAAAACTCTAAAAAGGCCATTATTCAAATATTTATGGATCCTTTTAGCTAATGGATTCAAATTTATAATGCTGCACTTGTCAACAAGATAATTTTGCAAAAACATTAAAGGCTGAGCAGTTCCGTCCCTTCTAACCCTGAGGCCTCTTCTTCCACAGCAAATGAGCAGCTGTTCTCAATGAAAATGGAACGCTCGTCTCACTGGGTACTTCTGAGACCCACTGTATGTTGTGCGGCAGCGTCTCAGCTGTGCTTCAGGGAGGAAGCTGACATGTTGTGAGATGTCCAGGGCTAGGCTAAGGCGTCCATTTTATCAAAAGAAGAAAGAGCGGCAATCCGGCGTGGCCACAGATACCCTGAGCTGCAGGTAGACTCTTACAATTAACGTGGAAGAGTAAACCACTATTTATGACAAAAAGCACCGCCTCTTATCCCCCAGGGCATGTAGGTCGATAGTAAAGAGTATCTGTTACAATTTTGGTTGCTAGCATGTTCACAAAATATACTCTATATTGGAGTAGTGGTAATGAAGTGACAGTTAAGAGAGTTAAATAGCATTTGTGGAAAAACAGACCTTGCAGAGAGGTTCCGTAAGGAAGCACATATGTTTGGGAATGTTTTATATTTGGCTTGAATAAAATGTATTGAGTTAATGGCATTAAATAAAGCCTCAGTGGGTGTGATATTTTGGGATGCAGGACTTTCAAAAGGGAAGAGACTCTATAGTTGTGATACTCTGATAATAAAAAGAGATGGGGAGAAACAAAGGTAGCTTGAGGAGAGTTTGTTCAGAGAGCACAGAATAAAATTGTCTGTGTTTTGTGCTGGGAAGAGTGGGAGAGCATTACAGACGTCTAAGAAAGACTTTAAAGATGGGATTTTCATATTTGTGTAGTGATAGAAGATGAGGTCTCAGTTTTGTACAGTGGGCAGGCATTGGAAATAAGCTTCTTGCATAAAGTTAGAATCCACCAATTGGTGAAAAGAGAAATCAAGAAGCTCCCCCACCTTCCAAGGTCACTTTAAGGAAACTCATTATTTATCCAGGGTCATGGATGGATAGAGCCAACCAAGAGAGATCTGTATCCCAAGACTTCTTCATGGATGGATGTGGAGACCACTGTGTATCTGATAGGAACCCTCATAACAGATCAACACAGAAAAAGGGACAGAATTAGTTCTACTGATAATGGAATAATCTAAAAGAGATTCAAAATAATGTTAAAATATTCAAAGTGATGAAGCCACATATAGAAATTATAATCAAAATTTATGAAAACAGATTGAGCCTAGTTGAAAAAAAACTAACAGAATTTTTAGAAATTATACATGACTATTGATAGTCATTGTATAAGTTATCCAGTGCTGTGGAATGAATTACTACAAAAAGAAACATGTATTGCCTCGTGGTTTTCTGGGTCAGGAAGTTGCAAGTGGCTTAGCTGAGAGATTCCAGCTCTGGGCCGCTCATGAAGTTACAGTCAAGATGTGAGGGGGGCTGAATCTTGGGGCTGTAGCAATGCTGGGTCACTCACCTGGCTGGCAAGTTGGTTCTGGTTGTTTGTAGGAGGGCTCGGTCCCTCTTCACAGGGGCCTCTCCACAGACTGCTGGAGTGTCCTCGTGATATGGTGACCTGTTTCCCTCAGAGTGACAATCCAAATGAATAACCCAGAAGGAGCAATGATCTAGCCTTCCTTGGAAGTCACACACCATCACGTCCTCCACTTCTCATTGGTTACAAGGAAATCACTAAGTGTGGGCCTCGTTCAAGACGAAGAAAATTGGGCTCCATCTTTTGAAGCAAGAAATGTTAAAGAATTGGTACACATTTTAGAACCACTACTTTTACTGCAATAAAGAGATGTTTGTAATCGCAGCAGTTATCTCTGGTGAAGGGTTCAGTGTGAATTTTTACTCTTTTCTGTTTTTTCCAAAATTTTAACAATAAAACTATTGAATTTTTATCAATATTTTTACAATTATAAAACATTTAACTCTACAATAAAAATTTTTTAACTTTGTAATGAAAGATAATTTTAAAAGTATATTTTAATATATTTATATATTATATAACTATATAATTATATATTTATATATGTAATTATATTTTTACTTAATGTATTTTTATAGGTATATAATTATATTACTATATAACTACATATATTTATATATAATTACATATTATATAACATAATATTAGATATATAATAATGAGAAATAATAACATATATGAAGTATATTAGGGGCAGAATTACTAATATTTTAGGGAACTTACTCTGCGCCAGGAAATGTTCTTAGTCCTTTAAGTTATTAATTAATTTACCTACTATTACAATAACTTTATGAGATAGGTACTATTTTTATTCTTATTTTCAAAGGTGGAAGTACAGCACAATTGGTAAATATGTCCGGTAAAGATCCACAGTTGTTTTACGTCTGGAGTCCTGTATATAAAACTTGCGTCATGCACTGAAGTTTACAAAGCACCTGACAGATTTCATTGCAGTGTCCGACGTTTAATGTTGTCATCTAATTCTGCTTTCTGTTTTTTGTAAGACTGCTGCCTGTCTTCTCCTTTGTGGAATAATAAAGCGTTCAGGTGCACAATGGGGATGGTATTAATCACCATAAGCCCAATGTGAAGAAGTCTTAGAATTGCCCAAAAGGCAATTGAGAAAGCTTACCGTGTTTACGAGGGCTCCCTGACCAGGCCCAAGCTTTCAGAGGTTAAACGTATTGACATTCACAAAAGGATTTGTAATTCTTTCTTTCTCTAAACAGGCAGAATAATTAAAAAACAACAATGCTGCATTAGACGGGAATCCCTCTTTCCTCTTGTTATGTTGACTACAGGATGGAACATCCTTGTTTTCTTAGTCTCTGAGTCTAATACCAGTGCCACTTCCTGAGGATGAGACAGGAAAAGAGATAAATAATTTATTCATTTGACACGCGCGTCCTTAGCTCTACCATGTGCCTGGCACCGTGCTAGGCTCAGGATATATACAGAGGAAATAAGACAAGTGCAGACAAAATATTGAAGGATATTGTTAACCAGACAGAATAAGTGTGAGTAATTAGGACACCCTCAGCTCTTCAAACAATCCAGAACAAACCAGATCTATTATATCTGAGCCTAGGAAGAAATGCTGTTTGACCAGTGATCAAGCTGTGGTACACCAGAGTAGAATTCTACCCTTTTTTAATGTTATTTTCCTTGTGTTTTAATAAGCACACCCTCTTTGGGCTGCTTCTTTTAAGGCTGATTAGTAAACATTTTTACTGGTATGTGAAAATCTTATATTTTAGTGTTAAGAGGAGAATTTACAATGTGATGTATAGTATAATCTAAACAGTGCAAAAAAAAAAATGCTTAGACAAAGGCCATTAGGGACACACCAATATATTTAAAATTGTTATTTTGAGGTGAGAGTATTTGTCATGACAGTTAAATTTTCTTCCTCATAGTTCTCTGTGTGTTTATCCTTGAGGTGAATTTGTGAGTTTCTCTAAACCCTAGTGTGCCCTTATACGTAGAACTCTGTGTTTCACAAAAAATCATTTTGAACAAGCCCTTGCATACTTGACTTACTTTTCAGTAAAGTGTGTTGTTGCATAGATGCCAGGTAACAAACACACTTGTGGTTCTATCACTTTCGATAAAAGAGTTCTGTTTGGAGAATGTGTGCATGTGTTAAGGATGACTTTCTGCGTTCACGCATGATTCCAGGGCAGACATTAAGGCAGAATCAGCGGCAAATGGAATGCTGTGCTGAATTAAGCTATGAATATGAAGTAGAACTTGGGCCAATGCAAAGGTGATTGCAAAGAGGCGAGAGAGGATGATGGTATCTGAGAGAGGATGGTTCAGTGTTTGACATGTTGAAAGATCATTGTGTGAGTTCAGAGCGTGGTCATGATATGGAGAGAAGTTTGGATAGGGAGCTTAATAAATAAGTAATGGCCACCGAGGGTTTCGACAGTTTCATATTTAAAGAGATATTTATGAACTATTGCAGGACTTGGAGCGGTTCTCTGCTTCTCTCTTCGCTTCTCATTACAGCCGAAGGGAAGAAATGAGGTCTAAAGAAAAATGCAGACTGCATGCAGTCCTTAGAACTGCATACGACCTGTTCATTAAAAGTGAATGTGAGAGTTAGCACAAGTTTTTACGGAAAAAGTTCATTCTTTATCTCTGCCTCCAATAACTGCTTCAGAAAAGTATCCCAAACAGGGTGCAGCTAAATGTAATGTATCCTGTCACGAAGTGCTTTTGATATGGAAGCTGTGTGAGGCATTTCGATGAGGACTGCACACACCCAAGCACCAAACCTGTCTTTGTTTCGGGATTCGGAGTTGTTTGTGAAAGAGACGAAGGGTAATTCTGCCATTACCGTATTTGCATGTTTTGTTTCACGTTGTTTATTTTTAAGTTAAGGCTTGTTGAAAGCCACCCCAGGATTATCACAGTGCACAATTTTTCAATCTCACTATTTCTGCATCCATGCATCATCTAAGGCTTCCCAGCGTGCAATTTGCAGACATACATGAGAATCTGGGAGTGTGAATACAGACACCCATGTGTATGCACACTTGTGTGTGTGAAATGAGACTGCATAGCATAAACTTAAGAGTATAAACCTTAAAGTCAGAGAGAACTGACCTTAGTTTTCCTGTCCGCAAAATGCAAATAGTGATTGCCTCCACACTGGATCGTTGTCAGGATGAAATAAGATAGGATATGTAAACAACTTACAGTGTTACCTGGTGTATAGTAAGCATTCAATACATAATATTGGTTATTACACTTGACTTAAAGTGTACATCAATACATGCAATTGCTAGTAACTATGAAAATTGTAAGATCTGGATTTTAAATGTATTCTATTTATCCAAATTCTAATTCTGAAACAAACAGATCACTTGTCAATGTTTGTATGAATTTCTCTCCACAAGTTTCCTTAAACCCATTTTATAGAATGAGAATTCTCTCTCCCATTTTCCTGACACGTGATTCAGATTCCATGTTGGGGAAGGCAAGGGAGTCCAGAGGAAGAAGACCCTCTTTCTTGGACCTGACAGCCTTTCTTTATTCCCTTAAAGAGGGGAGAATTTGCCTAACACAGGTGTTCACACATCCATCTCTGCCCCAGCCTAGAGTAGCGGATGCATCGCAATCCTTCTTCTCGGGCGTTCAAGACACTTGTATTTCATGATCAGTTATCTGCAGACAGGTGTCTTAGAAAAGTGCCTTGGCTTGAAATTGTCTGTTCCATCATCCTGTCCATGGAATAGTACACAAAAAGACTGTTGAAGGGGCACATACACTTTTCTTTAAGTAAATTAGGTTTTCTTCAAAAGGGGTTTTCAGTCTTTCCCATGACAGGTGTAACTCCCAAAAGACACAAAGTCCTCAGAGATAACTGAGTTTATTCATTGATAAATGTGGGTCACCCTCTGGGCATCCGCTGGACCACCTGCGTGTGAGGTTTCCACGAGTTCAGGAGTGGCAGAGTGAGAAGACCCGTGACCTCATGCTTGCCCTGCCGTGCCGGTACTCCAGGCAAAGGATTAGGTGGTACCACGGTGGGAAAATCTGGATATTTTTCTTCCAATGATAGTTTTAAAGGCGAATAGTTTTATCTACAGAATCTAATAATGGTAACATATGACTTGAGACCCCGGAGAAATTTCCAGCCCAAATCCACTCCCACTGGTAATCAACTCTAAGCTTTCAGTCTATTTACAAAATCAGTGCAATATATGCAGTTACACAGAAAGTCTCACTTCCAACATGAGGTGATTTTATTACAGGCAAAGGTGCCATGATGGGCCCCAGACATTCAATTTAGACGGGAACAAACTCCAACATTTATGTTAGGATTATATTTGCTGTCTGCATGTGAATGGGTGAGAGAACATGGACTTAAATAATAAGAATGGTTTCTCCAACAAAAAGAAGTAAAAAGAAGTTCTTAGGAGGAAGGCTTTGGCCTAACACAGAAGCATGCAGAATTAGGCCACAGTTAAATAATTGAACAAAGAGATTTTACTATTAGTTGAGAAAAAGGGATAAGAAGGAGGTGATGCTTAGGACTCAGACATTAATGTATGTAAAGAGTAAGACAGAGCATATGATGATCACTTACTATGTGTTACACGTTAGGGATGCATATTTAATACGTAAATACCTGATCTCACTTGGTGATCACAAAACCCCAACCCAGAAGTGCAGAGTAGGGGTGGAAGCGCAAAATCTAAGGCAGCCTGAGTTCACATCCTAAAGTCACAACTTACTAGCTGCGTTTTCCCGAGCATTTTGATAACATTGTTAAACTTCCCTTTTTGCTCATGAACATATGTGCCTGCACCTTGTAGGTATTACAAGATTACATCAAATGATGCTTGAAAACCACATACTTTGTCTGCTGAGGGGTTCTCAATAAAGGTTAACTGGGATGAAGTCATGGTCACAGTTTTGCAGATGAGGAGACGGAGGCTTGGGAAGTTGAGTAACTTGTTCAAGACTGCGCAGCTAATAAGTGGCATTGCTGGGACTTGACCTCAGATCTCTGTCACTTCAAAGCCTATATATGCGGGCCTGTGTCACCAGGGGCTGCTGGTAGAGAAAGAGATGTGATCAGTTCTTTGCTTCCGTAACTTAGGACTCAGGACTGGCCAGCCTGCATGTGGACATGCTCCATCAATCAGTGAGTTAATACATTGAGAAAAGACCAATAATAAGGGCAGTAAATTTTCACAAGTCTGACTTTACAATCTAAGTTATCCTTACTAGTGGTCTTATAACAGATTCCTTTGTCTTTAACATCAGAGCCAGATTAATTTGCAGACTCTGAAAGCCACAACCGGTATAATGAGATTCTACAACTTGAGGAACAAAAGCAGCGACACCTCTTTTATTAGTTCTAGTTAATTACTTGAGGCCCCACAAATACTCATAAGTAGACATTTTAGTATTTCCCTCATGCATCTGCCCTGACCTCATACCCTGCCTCCCATCCCCACATGAATTATTCCTGAGTCCCAGGAGCTACAGTCATTTCATAGAATCCCCTTTGCTTCCAAAGCCAGGTGGAGAGAGACACGGAGGGTTGGGAAGGCTGGAAACCCACCTCAGGTCCCAGCTGCTGCTGCTTCTGGTGCTTCCACCTGGTGTCGCTGTTGAGAACAAGTCCCATGCACCTGTGTGGCTTTACCCACACCTACAGGGAGGCCTTTCTGCTGCTTAAGGTCTTAGCTTTGACCAGAGTGATATCCTAACCTTAGAATTTCTCTTGGATTTTATTCTGTGCTCAACAATTTCTAGGAAGTGTGCCTGCTGGGTTGGAGTGGCAGGATCTGAGGTCTCTCCATCCTTAGTCACAGTGTGTGCCCTGGACATGTTTCTCAAACAGACCTTTAGGGACTGAGGTTGATTCTGGGTCACCAGCCAGCATGCCCTCTTTCTCAGTGAGCCCCTCTTTGGGACCTGTCAAGAGATTTTAGGAATACCCCAGTGAGTCAGAGAGAGTCTAAACATAATGAGTCACTAAAGGAAAAAGTTGGGAAACTTTTCTTTGCGCCAGGCACCTTGTCCCCTATTTACCATCTCTTCTCCAGTAACCAGCTCTGATAGTAAGGTAGCTGCTGGACTTTCTTTGGTGCCTCCGTGGTGCCCCTCCAGTAACTCTTCCCAGAGTAGAGAAAGTCTGCAAGTTTCCTTCTGTGTCTTCGTAGAGTTGCAGCCAGTAGCTTATCAGGCAGGAGAAGCAGGAAGGCATCACTCCCCTGTCATTGTTCTACACTATTGCTTGTCTTCAAACCAGAAGTCAATATCCAGAATATAACAAATAGGACTTAGGATTCGACACCTTTGAGCACTGAAAGCAGAACTGCACAGTCATAAGGAAAGGCGCTCGCTTGTCAAGTCTGTGCGGCCCGAGTCACTGATAGCTTCACTGGCCAGGAATAGTGATGTTGTGACTTTTTCCCTCAAAGCCATCCAGGAGACTGGATTAGTGACCCATTGCTGGCGAGGCCTAGTTAACCTTACAGTGGATGGTGAAATGCTGGATTGGTTATTCCAATAATATTTATAGTAGCCTTTATTTTCATGCTGCTTTTAATCTAGCCACTAAACAAACAAGCAAAAACCCCTGCAACATATAGTATAGCAGAGAGTCAGGGAGGGTGAATTAGAGTGATCAGGGTGGGCCTCTTGGAGGATGGGACATTGAGGATGAAGATAGAGGGGGGACAAGATAGACCAGTGGTTCCCAACCAAGGGTGACTTTGTCCTCTAGGGGACCCTTGGCAGTGCCTGAAGACATTTTTGTTTATCATACTGAAGGATAGAAGAGGTTGCTACTGGTAACTCATGGGTAGAGCCTTAACCTCCTCTGATGTACAGGACAGATTCCACAGTAGAGAATTAGCTGACCCCATATGTCAGCAGTGCTGTGACTGAGATGCAGGCTAACACCTGGGAGGTGCATTCCAGCCATGTGACAAGGGTACATTGTTTTAGCCAAGATTTAACCCAAAGAAAATACCTTTGGAAACAGCATAGTTTGTTCAAACTGATAAGCCTGTGGTTGAGCACAGGTGTTGGTATCCGGGAAGGTCTGGAGTTGTGTTTGGAGGGAGGCCGATGTTATGTTGGGTAAAGAGAAAGAGTCAATTGCACGGGCCTTGAGGGGTCAGGTGGCAAAGGAAAGGAGCAAAACTGACCTGATGTGGACCTGGGGGATGGTGGTAAAACTGGAGAGGGCCACCAGCTCTCAAGTGATGTAGGTCATGGCCCTGAGGAGCAGTAGCCAGGTTTGCTAAATATTCCAAGTTTTAAAGAAAAACTTGCATCCTGAAATTTTATACCTTGGCAAATACTTTAATCATTTTTAACACTGTGCCTTCTAAGAAAAAAAAATACCTGCAGATGAAGTTTTGGCCTGCAGAGCTTAAATTTGCAAAATCTGGGTCAAAGGCATGTGGGACTGACTCACTTCCTCACCCAGGAAGAGAGGCGTTGGACAGTAGTCCAGTGCTACACGCTGTGACTGTAAAGAGTAGGTCTCCCAGGCCACCCCAGGTGATACGTCGTTGATATGCCACATTTTTAAGTAAGGGAGGACCTTTTCTTCTACCTCTGCACCTTTCACTCCCTCTTTCTCTGCACCTTCTAAACCCAATAGTCAAGTCCCAGTGCAGCGTCGCCAAGACTCGCTTCGACAAGATGGAAGGAAGAGACAAAAATTCTCCTTAATCCCAGTTGATATGTGACTTTGCTTAGCAGTTTGAATATTATTAAGTGTTTGAATTTCTTCCTGTGTCTTTTTCACCGAGATGACTGTCTTTCTGTTCCGTTGACAGCCTCTGCAGGACCAAATTGACAGCTCTTTAAAGGCGTCTGACGAAAAGCAGCATTAATTAAGTCATTGCTGGACTGTAATTGTGTTAAGAAGTAAAAATCTAATATGAGAAAAGGTTAGTGAGTCCTCTCTCGTGTCAGATTTTCTACTCCCTATGAATATTAATGTTCTTAATGAAGACAATCTTTGCCTCATCAAGCCGTTGTTCTGCATTCAGGTGCCAAATCCCGGTGCCATTGATTTGTTTTTAAAGAACAAATATGTCAGGAGAGAGTGACTGTCCTGTTTCTTATCAACATCCTAGAGGGTGCTTTTGTATTCCTGGAAGGAGTTTATAGATTTCGTGTGCGTGTGCAAGCTCTTGCGAAGGGGAGGGGGATAATGGTAATGGTGCGCGGGTACGTTAAATGAGTTACAGTAATTTAATATTAGCGTTGCGTTTGATCGCATTACCTCCTTTTCTGTGTGTGAGCAATAGTCATGTATTAGCAGAGTTACAATCAGCAGTTTTAATGATAAAATAGGAATTCTCTCCAGAAAAAAGGAGAGGCCTGCAGTTTGAGCATTGAAATGAGCTCCGTGAGGGAATCTGATCCTCCTCTGGTGGAGCAGATGCTGCTGCTGCTGCTGAAGGGTGTTTCTTAAGGTCGTTGGAGGCCCCAAGGATCCTGCTGCACAGAGGAGTGCCCTGTGCATTCCTCCACCCTCTTCCTCTTCCCCTGCCTCTGCCTCTCTCCTGATTGACTCCCACCTCCTCCAAACAAAGATGATATCTCAACTCTCTTCTCCAGAACTCGTAGCTAACAAGTGAAATAGCCCTTTTTTATGGTATCGCTTGAATTCCTCTGTACTAGAGAGTCCAGGGTACCCTGCTTTTATGGGTAAGGTCAGCACTGTCAGTATTTTTGCTGGCGAGAGCATTGAGTTACTGATTAGCATCTGGTTAACAAAACTGAGTTAGGCTGGGAGTAATAGGAAAACGCCAAAAGAGTGACTCAGTCATGGAAGGTGTGGCTTGCAGACACGAGTCCAAGCTGATACGGTTTTTCTGTGATGGTCGAGGGCCCCAGGCTCCCTCTGCCTTTTCACTCATCATCTCTAGTGTGGCTCATGTCCTCATGGGCCTAGGTGGGTCTTGAAACTCCAGCTATCCCATTCGCTTTCCCAGCGGTATGTGGGTAGCTTCACATCCCCCAAGAAGAGGGGGCAAAAATTTACCATCATCGCACATGTGCTAGGCAATTTGCCTCTATTCTTTTATTTAATTTTTATGTTACTATATGACGCATCACTGTCTGTATTAGTTTTCTATTGCTGTGTAAAAAGTCAGCCCAAACTCTGTGGCTTAAAACAACATAAATTTATTATCTCACAGTTTCATGGGTCAAGAGTCAAGGAATGGGTTAGCTGGGTCTTCTGCTCAGAGTCTGACCAGGCTGAAATCGGGTGTTGGTGCTGGCTGTGATTCTCATCTGAGTCTCTGAGTCCTCTTCTGAGCTCACCGGCTGTTGTTGGCTTAGTGCACTTCCCGAAAGCTGTATGACTGACAGGTCCCCTTTCTTACTAGTTGTCAACCAGGGACTGCTCTCACCTCCTGGAGGTCACCTGCGGTGCCCTGCCACGTGGCTCCAGAGGCGCTTCACGACATGGCAGTTTGCTTTTTTGAGGCCAGCATCATGATCTCTCTGAAGCTTTATCTTCTTCCAAAGGCTCTTTTGACCAGGTCAGGCCCACCCAGGGGAGTCTCTATTTGATTAATTCCAAGTCAGCTGATGAGGACGTCACCCCAGTGACAGGGGTGATATAGCATCCTATCCCCAGGTTGTAGCCATAGTCAAGGGGAGGCGATCATAGAGGGTGAAACACCAGGGGCTGAGAGTCTTGGGGGCCATCTTAGAATCCTGTCTACCACACTTCACTTCTTCTACAAATACGGAAATTGAGGCTTACAAAGACTAAGGAACTTACCCAAGTTTGTAAGTGGAGTAGTCGAGGATTGTGGCCCTGTCTTTATGACTCCACATGCCGTGATTATTACTGCTCGTTGTCAGTATACCTAGAGGGGTTAGCCATGCCTTTGGTTTTGCACGATGTCCTTTAATCAGGTGTCTGCCAGTTGTAAAATATGCATTAATTCACTCAAGAAGTGTTTATTGAGACTCTTCTGTTTGCTAAGCACTGAGTAGGAGAGGCTGTGACATGAGATGATATAGAAAGACGTTAAGTGGTACTGGGTCTCTCTAGGTTTAGAAGGCCAGTGTTTGAACTGGATTCTGTCACATACTTGGTATGTAACCCTCTGCAATTAACTTAACCTCAGTTTACTCAGTTTGTTACATGGGGTTGTGATAATCGTAAAAATTAGTTTATAGAGTTGTTGAGATATATATGTCCCTTTCAACATTTGTCATTATGATGAAACATTTGTGTCCATGTGGTCTGTTTTTGATTGCAAACTTTTGGAAGGAAAGGGTGGAGTCTGGAGGCTTTTTTGTTGTACTATCAAGCCTCCCATCAAACAGCAAGAGATCTCAAAAAAATTAGTTCCTCATACAGAGGATGCTGATAGCACACTTCTGCCATGAGGCAGATTTTCCCCATCCTAACACACACGCTTGGGCATTTGGAATAGAGGGGAAAATGGCACATTTTACTAGTTCTCTCCAAACAGAGTGCAGACTGCTAAGCTTTTTCTTCGGAGGGGGAGAATCGAGTTGGCTCCAGACTCTTTCCAGTCTGCCAGACCGTGGGAAGTGAGAGAGAATGTCAAAGCTGGCAGTTGACAAACAATGAGATTGTTCCAAAACGAGAAGGATTGGCCTGAGCAATATCCCTCACAAATGTTTTTCTCAGCTCTTAATGAGGAAGGAGAAGGGAAAAAAAAATCCCACAGATCCTACCAAGATATTCTGGGGCATTGGGATCACAATTTGCAAACATTTCAAGTCTAGGGATGAACCAACTTTTAGTGGATAAGAGGAAGAACTGTTTACATGTGCAAGTAATACATGTAATTAAAGAACTCTCCTTCTAAATCAAAATGAGCAATAAGAATTGTCCTAGAGGCCCCTTCGACACCCTCGCCTCCTTCTCTTCCCTTCCCCTAAAGAAACCACTGTTATTGTTTGAAATACGACCTTCTGACCATTTCTGTCTTTAAATAAATTGCAACTATGTTACATTCTCTGAGAATTTTATTATATAAATAATATATATTATATACATATAAATATATATATATTTGCTATTTATACTCAAAACATATAGAATTGCTTGGAGTTCTTTTTACTTTTATATAAAAGTATCATATGTACATCTTCTGCAGTTTGCTCTTTTCCCTTAACTACCTTTCTGAGGTCTTCTCATGTTGAAACATATTGGTCTTGCTCACTCTTTTTAAACTGTTAAATATCCTACATTTAATTTATTTATTCCCATGTTGATGGAATAGGTTGTTTCCAGCTTCTCAGCATCATAAACAGGGCTGCAATAAACATCTTTTTGTAAAAACATGGTGAGGGCTTGCCTGTCATTCTTCATTTTGCTCATATGGTATCAAATATTGTCTCTTAAAGATTTTCTGCTTCTGGTCCCCACCCCCCAAAATTGACCAGTTGAGAGCAGATTCGTAACTTCCTTCAAATACTTATACATGATAAATATGTCAGGCATTTTGCTAGGTATTGGGGATAACTCCCAGTTATGACAATTCCCCCCTGCCCTCAGATAATGAAGTCTGTGAGAGGGACAAGCACAGGGGACTTTGATGGCACATAGTAGGGCATCTAACCCAGGCGGTGGAGATGGAGAGTCAGAGAAAGTTCCCTAGAAGAGGGTTGTCAATTTGATTAAACTCTTAGGAATTACCCTTTGAAAAGAACAGATCCTTCCTTTAAACCTTGGCGAAGACAGTCTGTAGAAGGTAATAACTATTGTGTATGGTGACTTCAACACACTGTAGATGACACTGAGAGTGTCAGCTGGATTACGGTTTAAGACGGTGAATGGAGAACTGAGAAGAGGAACCACAGAGAGAGAATGCAGTTGAGAATTATGTCAACCTAAGATGTGTCTTGGAAATTTTTAAAAAATCATGACATGAATGTGCATATATTTACATGTGTGCATATTTCAAGAGGGGATTAATCTGCTCCTCGTTAATCTAGTGACTCCGTGAGCTAGGTGTGTAGTAACTGAGGATTCCAATTGTGACTTTTATGATTAAAAGTTGTTTTCAGTCTCCAGCCCCCCATCTCCTGTCATAACCTGAGGGCCTCACTTTTTGTCTACTATGTCCTAAGACTGTAACCTAAGTTCTCGTCACTAATTACCTCTGGTTCTCTCATGAGGAGCTGTATGTTTCTCCTGTGGGACCGCCGTAGGTCGGGCCCATGCCTCTGCTGATGATCAAGTCAAACCCCCGGCACGGAAGTGGGAAAAATCAAAACATCTTCCACGTAGGACTTCCTTCCACAGCCATCGTTGTTCCTGCTCTGACCCCAACGCCTGGCACATCAAACCCTCATGTGGGCTAAAACCCCCATGTGATAAAATAAAATTACTTCCCAAATGAGAGAATGTCAAACATGGATCTGTGATTTGAAAAGCCCTTCCCTATTTCGAAAGGGCTTCAGTGATTTCTAACATTTGTGAAGGTTCTTGAGAGAAAAAGCACGTTTTCAGGGAAAAAAAAATAGAGAAAATACATTCTGTAGTGTTGTTTTGTCAACTCTAGCTAAATAGAGTGGAAGTAAAATCAAGACAGATGTCTCTAACTGGAGGTTTTTGAACTTCCTTTTCTTTTATGTTCTGAAAAGTTAATTCAAGGTAAACTATTTGCCGTTAAGAGGTGGTACGGTCACCAAAATGTAAATATGTACATTTTATGCATGCAAGTAAAAAAGTCGGGATGAGTGGAAATTTGTTTTTGAAATAGAGGTTGTCTTATATATTAAATTGACTCTGGTGTTCACCAGTTAGAGACTGACTCACCAGGTCGATGCTGACTCACCGGGTAGGTTTCAACTAATACTGCTTGTAGATGGACAAGCACTAAAATAGTATTTGAATTAAGTGCCCAATTAGATAAAAAAAAAAAACACATTGAATCTTCAAGAGGAATATTGAAATGTATTACGAGTTGGGAGATTTAAAAAATTTTCCACCTTTCAAATGTAAAATGAGGACTTGCATTTCCAAAAAGATGGAATATATGTAATTTTCCCTATTCCTCCCACTAAGTTACAACTAAAGACCCTGGACATTATATATATAGAACAAACCTAAGAAGACTCTCAAAGGTGAGGAGAAGAAAGCAGAGCATGTAGGAACCTCGGGACCCGAGATATGATGTGGTGCTGACTGAGTTCCTTGGTTTTCTTTTGCTTCATACATCCCAGACTTGGAGCTGAAGAAGCCAGAAACCCAGAAACACCAACAGGTGCAGGGAAAAAAGCACCAACAAAACCCTGCTTTCTCTAGCCGAAGGATCAAGAAAGGGGCAGCCTAACAAGACAGAAAACTTAAATAATAACCACAGAAAGCAATGAGGCAGCAGCTCGACCTACCCCAGCAAAGGCCAATGGGAAGCTGGATTGTCCCCTCAGGAGGCTGTAATGAGGCGCCCCCTGGTTGGTGTCAGAGGAGGCCCAGGGGAGAGTCAGGACTGCCCGCCAGTAACAGTTGCATCCTTCTCCCCCTGGGATGCTGTGAGGCCCAGTGGGGAGCTAGAACTCCTGCCCGGCCAGCTGCAATGAGGAGCCCCAGCTCCCCCTTCCTGGTACCAACAGAGGCTGAGCAGGGAACCTGGACTTTTACTTGGTGGCAGGAGGAAAGTAGGTACAAACGATCCTGGTGATGTTGGAAATGTTCCGTGTTTGGCTGCACCCCGGTCAGTATCCGGGTTGCGATACTGTGCCACAGTTTTACAGGGTGTTGCCATTAGCAGAAACTGGGCCGGGGCACTTGAGATCCCTCTGTATTATTTCTTGTAACCACATGTGAGTCTACAATTATCTCAAACTAAGAGGTTTAATTTAAAACATGCAAAATGAAAAAGTAAAATAATGCTGTCTTCTGGTGTTCATTCATCACCTATTTTCACATTCCTTTATTTATTCACAAAGGCATCGAGCAAGAATTTACTAGGCACCAGGCAGTGAGAATCCTAAAATGTGTAGTTTCAGTTTCTGCCCTCAAGGATTTATTAACATCTACCGTAGAAACCAGTATGTAGAGCAATAAAAAAATCTTTCTTAAAATAAAAATGGATTATTTGGAGGCTCCAAATATTTTATCACCCCAATCAACTGGTGAGGGTCAAATGGCAAAAAAAAAAAAAAAAAAAAAAAGACTTTATAAAATACATTAGGACTTTCATAAAGTTCCTAAAGTATAACTCTAGGAATTTGCTCCAGTGAGTAATAACCATCCACCAGTCATAGGGCAAAACCTTCCATATGGTGAATAACTGGGACATATTTGTGTTCTATTCCTTAAAATCGTCTTAAGCATCATCATCTTTTTTCATCTTGAAATGGTTTAAATAACGTATTTTCCAGGTTTTAGACTACATTGGCTCATTTCACAAAGTACCACAACTATTTCTTCTTGTTCTGACTCAAACTGTTAAGGTCATCCACTCTGCATCCTGATCATCACTCTTTCCCATCAGTGCCAGGCCATATGGGGCAGCCCCTGCACCTCAGCCAAGATTGCAAAGCCTCCCCAGTGTGACTTCAATGGAAGATCAGGATAAGGGAAGGGAATGTGCAAAAGCCACTCCAAGGGAAAGTCCACATCCATCTCATCCTTGCCTTCTCTCCCTGGTGCCTCAGTGTGTTTCCGCAGCTCACAGCAATCCCTGACTTGGAAACTTAGCATCTCTTCCCTCATGTGGGAACTATTTTTACAGTGGTTTTTGAGTTTGTGTTGTTGCCAGATTTAGCGTAATGTAGACCAATGTTTCCCAAATTCAGTTTTGCACGTTGGTGACAGTCTGTGACAAAGTTTTTACAGAACTTCTATGAAATAAAGGCAATAAGAAAAACACAGCATACATTTTACAAGCCAAATGTATTTGGTGGAAAGGGTGGCCCTTGACAGAGAAATTGTTTTTCTTCCTTTGGGGGGGTGTTTTAAATGATGTCTCTTCTATGCAAAGGTGTTTATGTTGATGGTGATTACTTTTTGCTTTTGAAAGATCTTTGTGAAATCAAAAATTGTTCCTGTTTCTACCTCCCTCCCTAGCTCTGTTGATAGCCTACCCCTCCCTTCTCTGCAACTTACCTGTGGTTGAAAACAATTAGCAAAAACATTGGAGACTATGAATACACATTTTGAAAAGGCAAGAAAGTATGATAATAGAGTTTTCTGAAGCTCTATAGAAAACTAGAAAATGCTCATATACCGTGCCCTCTTCTTAGAAAGTCACAGAGCACACTTGCAATTACAGAGTCCAAAAACTACTGCTGCAAAGACGCTCTTTGAACTTTATGTACTACTGAATTTTCTTAAGTCATTCAACCATAGCATCCTTATATTTTCTGTACACAATGTGTATTTGGTACCACAGGGTACGTTTGGGGAAGTGCTACCATAAATGAAGTATGGTATATTCGGGTGGAGAAAATAGTGGGAGGGAAAAAATGCGGATAAGATTGTCAGACAAACTTCCATGGAGGCAATGCATTTGGGGCAAGCTTATTTGAAAGTGAAAAGGAACTTGGTTTGGCTGCAGGAAGTGGCCAAAGATAAAGATAAAATTTACCTACACAAGCAGCTGCAAGCAGACATGCCAAACATTTCTAGGTAGCTAACCTGAACGTGTGAAATAGGCAAGGATCAGATACTGGGGAGTGGTGGGGAGTGTGGTAAACTAGGACGCACATGCCCTGCTGCTCATCTCCAGTGAACTGTCATTGTTTAAGAAGGTGGGTGTGGTGGTGTCGGCAGATCTTGCAGATTTTGAAGAGAAGCCAGATGCAAATTTTTTCATGAAAATCTCTCCTTTCAAATGTTGAGAAATCAAAGCTAAAAGCAAAATGTGAGCTAAATATATATATGTATATGTGTGTGTATATATATACATATATACAATATATATTTATGGATTGCTCGTGAGTCCTGTGATCCATTCTTTGTTAGGAAAATATTGGTGAAATTATTTGCTATATAATAATACATGTAATAAAACGTACTATATCAAAAATTACACTGGTGTATAAAGCATCCTAAGCAACCACGGATGTTCAAGCTCAGTATCTGTTTTACGTTTAGGCTAACATGGCACTCTTTTGAGTTTCCCCTTCCCAAGGAGGTCATGTTAATGCTGTTTCCTTTTTTGTTGAAAACAATGGATTCCACCTAGCTGCCTGCCACACTCTCTACTTCCCTGTGTCTTTCTTTTGTTCTGGGCTCACTTCCTGGATTCTCCTCAGAGAGTGTCATCCATGTGTGCATCACCTCTTGGTGCTGCAGCTGGTGGAGCATTAGCCCTGGGCAGGCAGGCAGATTTAGTTCAGATTTTGTGAAGAGCGGAGAGAGAGTTCTGAGATTTCTTATCATGCCTGATCATGAGCTTTGTAGGAATCACAGCACCTGGCTGCATTTGCACCTGAGAGTTTTTTTTTAAAACAAACACAACAACACCCCAAGTCCAAAGAGGGTGCACAACTCTCAGCCTTGGATCAAATTAAACGGTTTTTCAAAAGTTATGCCCCAGTAGGGAGAATTAATCCCCATAATGTTACTGGGAGTTACCAAATTTGTCATTTTTTACTGGCACCTACTCCCCACCTAGGTGGATGTGAAAATATACACAAAGTGATTGAAAGGTTGGCTGTTGAATGTTACAGCTCTCTAAACGTACATTTTTGAGACTGCTTTCAACTTCTACGAGGTTTTCAGAGTATGCCAGTACTCCTAATCTGAGGGTGATTTCATTTACTCCCTTCATTTGCCCAGCCCCCCGCCCCAGCCATTTGGTAAAGTCTGGAGATAGTTTTGATTGTCAGATCCGGAGGAGCGATGCTACTGGCATCTAGTAGGTGGAGACCAGGGATGCTGATAGACAGCCCACAGTGCACAGGATGCCCCACAGCAGAGACTTCTCTAGCTTCAAATGTTGATGGTGTCAAGGTTGACAAACCCTGGCACACGCCAAGCTGAAGGAATGCTTTGAATTAACGTCATACACATAGTGAGCTACCTACAAAGCTGGCATGGGGTGGTTTCCTTATATTTCCACCCTTGCCAGAACGGCTGGCACCCTGCAGAACCACTGTTTTGTTCCAGGCTGGAGCCAAAAATCTTGCAGGAAATTCATACGGTGAGATAAATATGCAGCCATTACCTGGGCCACCACTTCACACTGCTTCTTCCGTGTGTACGGAGGGACCAACGATGTCCTCCTGAAGGAAAAACCGTGTGTTTGGAAATGGTCATTTCAAAGGTTTCATCTTAAATAAAGTCTTTGAAAACATCGGCACAGGCACACATATCTTGCGTTTATTCCCTCCTTAGCTGTTTACGCGGATCTACTAGGTCAGACAGAACTAGGATGGAAGGGACAGCAGTGCACGGACAGGCAGATGTGGCCTTTGCCCTCATGGGTCTCGTGGTCTAGACGAGGGGTCAGCACATATTTTCTAGAAAGGGCCAGATAGTAAATAGTTTGGATTTGTGGGCCATATGACTCCTTCACAGCTACTCAACTCTACCTTTGTAGCATGCACGCAGCCACAGACCACAGATAAACAAGCGGGTGTGTCTGTGTCCTGATGAACCTTCATTGTCAAAAACAGGTGACTGGCCAGACTTGTGCCAGGTGCTGTAGTGTCCTGATCTCTGGTCTACTTTAGTGAGATAGGCATTATTCAGGTAAATACTTGATTAATCCTGTCCTTTCCATCTGTCTGATATTCTATTCTTCTATCTTTTTGAATGTTAATTCCTTTGTTATACTCAGATCCCAGTTTGAATGTCACCTTCTCAGAGAACCCCTCCCTAATCACTTATCAAAAAGTATCTATTAGATTTCTATCACATCATCCTGAATCATGAGCTTCATGCTACACGTAAACCAAATTATCTTATTTATGTAAGTTTATTAAATCTTTTTTTTCCACTTGCAGTAAAACAGGTACCTGGTCTGTCTTGATACCTATATCCCTACCCGGTAGGACAGTGCTCGGCGTGTAGCAGGTGTCCTCCCTGCCCCCCGCCCCATACACACACCGAACCTATAAAGGAAGCTTACAAGAGCATACTTAATAGTAAGAGTTAACCTAGGCTTGGAGGTGGGGGAATCAAGTTGTATACTTGGTTACTACCAACTATAATTTGAAGTAACTGCTAATATCAGTAGCTAATTGATGAGTATTATGTGCAGGCAATATTCTAACCATTTATGTAACAATTTCATGAATAGTTAGTATTATCATGCATTTTTATAGGTAAGAAAAGGACTAAGAGATCAATAACTAGCCTGAGGTTGCTAAGGAGTCTGGGTTGCACCCCAGGAAGTCCAGTTCCTCCTCTTAGACGCTGTCATATGCGGCCTCCTCTGTTTGCTCCACCAACAATATAAAAATTAAAAAAAAGAAAACCCAAACCCCAAACCTGACTATACTAAAAAGTTTCCTTTGTTTGATCCCAGTGTTCTAGTGCGGTAGAAAGAGAAACCTAGTGAAAATTAGCAAAAGTTCAAAACCGTGAATTTCCCCTTTTGGATTGATTGATAAAATCTGGAATCTCCCAATACCTAGGGTGGAATTGCGTCTGGTGGTCTTCGAGCTGTGGGGAACGGGTGTTGACATCCTTTTGCATGGGGCTGGTTTTTGTAGCGGGGACAACAGCTCAAGATACAGCTACTTTGCAGACCTGCCTTCCTTTGAGTGAGGAATGAATTGAGTTAGGATGCAGCCTTATGGCGCAGAGCAACAAATGCACCAAATATTTACTGCCAGGAAATATGTATTGTATTTATTTCCAACTACATGTGCATGAAACAAGTTGTCCCTGACCTAAAGAGCTATCAAGCCAGAAAAGGGGTGAAAGCAGGCGCCTTGAGGTACAGCAGAGCAACTCCAGGGAGCGGGAAGATTCAAGGGATCAGGGACTGGAGCTTCTGTGTCAGCAAATGTGGCAGTTCAGGGTCACAGTATGACTTTATCAGAGGCAGGTGGTGTTAGGAGGAGGTGATCTTCCAGGACCTGAATGCCCCTCCTGAGTTGCCAACTGGATGAGCCCTAGTGTGACTGCATCTTATCTTAATACTCGTGATCTAATAATCACCGAACGCTCACTCGGCATGGGGCAACATCCTAAGTGTTTTCCACATATCTCACTGTTCTCACAACAAACCTACTATCCCCACTTTCATGATAAGGAAACTGAGGTTTGTAGGGATTAAATGATTTTTCCAAAATCACACAAGAGAGCCACGAATGGGACTCAGGCAGATAGGCTCCAGGTTGCAGGCTCGAAACAATTGCTGCCTGTGCAGCCACAACATGGCCCCACTCCCATTTTCTAGATGAAGAAACCAAGGCTTAGAGAAGGACAGCGACTTCTCTGAAATATGAACATGGGCTTGAGCCCAGATCCCTCTGACAGAGAAGGCTATGGTCTTCTCATCACCTTAGGAGAGTAGCTGATCTGGGTTTGTTGGCTTGAGAAGGGAGGGGAGGAGATAGAGCTTGTTGGATGGATCCAACAAGACTCAAAGACTACCTGGGTATGGCCAGGTAGGCATAGGAAAGGGAAGGTTTCTTTGGTGAGTGCCTGGTATCTTGGACAGCCATCTTACAGAGAGAAAGGAGAGAAGCAGAGCAGTTTGGAAAATCAAGGCAATTTGATTAGTAGTAGTATTCATCATAGACAATCTCAAGCAGGCATTTGCCTCCCCCAGAACTAGCTACCAACTTCTGGGAGGCCATCCTTCTTCTGGTCTCAGGTCATATACAGTATTTCAAGTCTGAGTGCATGGTATTTGACCGCAGACTCTGACCTCTAGTCTTGAAGACATATGCTCTGAAGTTTAAAAGCCTTCTTCCGGAAATGTTTAAAGCCAACCATTTCATTAAATAAGTCCCAGATATCCAGACAGTATGACTGGGATAATATGGAATTATTTATAAAGATGACTTGTTCTGAGCAGCTTATTGTACTAAGGAGATGGAAATCCCACCTTCTCTCCTCATTCACTCACTGTGATTAGAACCAGTATATTTCAAATACATCAGAGAGGGATAAAAGGTAAAGTGAATCTGGGGCCACAGCTCCCCTGTGGGTCGTGCTGATTAGGTGATGTGTCTCTTGGTTGCTTTTATGTGAGATACAGCTTTTGGATAGGCTGTAGCACATTCTTTTCTCATGAGTGCTGAATTCTGGGATTTAAAACTGGCTTGATTCATCTTGTGTAACTGAAACCTCTTTTATTTGGGGCTGCTTAATTGTTATCATTTTTTGGATGTAATTGTTTATCTAATGATAAAAAAAATAATGCTTAAGGAGATCAGGATAGAATCCATTTTGTTTTCCAAACCAAGAATTCTTTTTAATCTTACCTTAAAACAGGAGGGTTTGATGAACCATGCTTTGTACTGATCTTGGAATTAAAACATTCGTATATATTTACCATCTTTCCAGACCTTGAAAGTCTGGTCCCTATTTACCTCTATAGCATTATCTCTTTCCTTCTCTAGATTCCAGCAGCCCCATTTCCATTCCAGATTCCAGCCAGAAAGCTTTCTTCCATTTCTTTGAATCAGCAAAATTACTTCCTGCGTATTCTATTTTGGGGGGCTGGAATACTGTTTCTGCCTGCCTCATCCTGATCTGTCCCAAAGGCTTTCAGGGATAACCTAATGTTACCTCCTCCAGGAAGCCCTCCCTGACATCTTCCTCCTCCCTAAAGCTAGATCATTTTCTTCTGTTACACATGATCACTACACTAATTTCTTCTCCTCTATAGAACCTACATGGACCAAAAGTAAATATGTGTTTGTGTTACTATTTGTTAATGTTTATTTTTTCCAGTAGGCTACAAATTTCTGTGGGTACGTTATCCATGGTATCTTAGTGCCTATATGAGTGCTGGGTACATAGTAGTTGTTCAATAAATAGGAATAAATAAGTGAACAATGAATGAGTAAATGAATGCTTGGTTATTCAGTTGCCTAATCTCGTTAATTATGATTTGGGGGATGTTGCTTAAAGGCAACTCAAGGTCTTTAGAACTCAGACTGAATTCTGATACTTAATTCTGAGGTTTATATAACACTTATACATTATTTTATGCAAGCATATCTATTTTTTAATCTCAAAAAAGAGTTTAAACAAATGATCTGAAACCTATTGAGATGTTCCTCTATTGCATAAAATCTATTCATTAAAAGCATCACGTCATCGAAAAATCAGAAAAAATTAATGAAGCTGCATTACCCAATGCGTGCTTTGTAGAGCATTTGTTTTGGTGGATGTTAGAGGAAAGAGTCATGCGATCAAGTGCAATTGGGAAACTTTTTTTAAAAGTTAGAATTAGATTTTGTTTGTTTTAGCAAAGGACTTCTAGAGACTTAAATACATTAATTTGCATTATGAAAACCAAAGAGGAAGATTTAAAACGAAGTGTTTTCTAAATATATTTGACCACAGAGAATTGCCTGGTCATAGACCATCTTTTGTAAATGCTGATTAGTGTAAAGAAAGGCAGGTTATATTTCACGTTTATGCCTGCTTTGGGAGAAAGAAGTGTATTGATTTTTTTAAAAGAAACTCTACCTCTCCTACAAACCAAATTTTAAGAACTATGCTCCCTTCCTTGCATTGGCAAGCAACTTCCAATTAAACACCAAGTCTGTTTTATGGATTGAGCATCAATATTAGCCATCTTTGGAAGGGAGGCCTGGAGTTTCCATTGTCACATTCCACACTGAGCTTTCAGTGGGAGTAGGGAAGGGCAGTGGGCTTAGGGATATTTAAGAAATGAAATCAGTGTTTTAAATGACACTATTGATGGGGGAATAGAAGCAAGGAGGAGCAACACTCAGATCTGGGAAAATAATCAGGCTACGAAATAAAGCCTCAAAACTGGACAATTGAGAAAAACTTTCAAGTGTTAGCTTCTAGTGGATACAAGTAATTCAGAAGATCACATAGCGAGCGTATGTTAGCATGGGTTCTGAAAAAAAACACAAATAACTTCAAAATAGTTCATGTCCAAAACCCAGAAGGACATGGGATCTGCCAATATGCACTTGTTAAACCCCCCTGTGAATAATATTTCTGTTATATTTAGTGACTAGAGGGAGTGACTCATGAATTTGATGGTAAAAAGAATAGTCTTGTAGCCTCAGGTATTTTTACCCATCTAAGCAGAAAGGGGGAATATTTAGGGTATAAAAAGGAAACATGAATTCATAATAAAAATAGCATGCGGGTTTGGTGGATGGGGTATCTCTGTGGAATACAGAGTTAAACAGATTACCATATGTTCCCTTCAGGAGCATTTGAGAAATGAAGACCAAATGTGTTTTATAGAATGATGTTCTTCATAATGCAGATAGCCACTGATTTGAAGCTGCAGCTAAAATAAATATGATACCTTTTGAGTGCTTTTCACAGACACTAGTGACCTATCAATTTCCCTATCTCGGGAAAAGCGAACTGGAGGATGACAGCTCACTCCCAGAAGAGTGGTTGATATACGTTAAGTGGCTGTGTCTCTGCTTCTGATTATTAATTGTGGCTAATATAAAGCGAGCAGATGTCCCCAGACTATTCAGACACTTCTTGGAACAGGGAGGTCTTCAGGCATTGTGGAAAGAGGCCCCATTACAGAGTTAGAAGCTCCAGATCTGGGTTTCTGGCTGCGCTGATACACCTTGAGGCCAAGCATGCTTAAGCTTCAGAGACTCTCACGTTTCGGGTCCTGGGAGGAGTCCTTCCAGTGTGTTGCCATGGTGATATGTACTATAACATCTGTGGAAGTAAAATGTGTTAAGCACAGTTGGTTAAGATGTGGTCTTTTCCCACTCCTACTTCCCTTTGAGTTAGGTGGCATTAGAATGGCCGTTGTCATTTTAAGATCTACTTATACGAAATGTGAATAGGTGATTGATTTATTGGGGGGTTAATATGACATCTTTATGAGCTCCTCTGTCACTTTTATTTATGGTTAAGGTACTGCTAGTATCCTGGTGTAGGAGTGACTTCCAGGAACACTCCTACACTCACAGTGCCAATTAACCTAATGCTAATGCGGGAAGGCACAGAGCCAATGGCAGCCCTCTAACGTGAATGTATCCTAAGGTGTCCGCACCACCAATGGGCAATAGAAGAGAAACGTGATTTAGAATGGAAGGTGTCGGAAGCTAGTGTGTGGAGTGTGCTTCTGAGCATCAGCTGTGTACGTGGAGGATTTGATTCTTATCAACACTTAGTCCAGCTGGAAGTTCTGTGCTGTCAGGAGCACACTCACTAACGTAACACACATACTTACAAATGCACCATATAATGTTTTTTCTTTTTTTTGATGGAAATTTTAAAAATTATCATGATCTCACTGTTTAAATTTCTTGCTGACTTGACACAGAACTCTAGCATAGGTGAGATAATGTGAAACTCAGAATACATCACTAAATAAAAATATCATTGACAAACTGGTAACTGGGAGTCCTTAATACAGAAAAACTTTAAGATTAGTCACTACACACACACATACACACACACAAACTTTAAATTTCTGTGAAATTCTACAGCTCATCTAGGGAAGAAACTTCCCCAAATTTGACAACTATCCTAATATTTGTAGGGCATTACCAATAATGAGTTATAAGACTTTCATAAATATTTGTATACTGCCAATAATATAAAAGATCTTGATCAACCATGCTAAGGGAAAGACTAAGTAATTTTTCTATTTTCTCTATAGAAAAATGTTTTATAAAATCTTTGTCATGACAAGACAGTCAAAGAGCATGAAACAAAAAATGTAAGAAAAATATTTCACAGATGTCAGACAGTTAATAAAATATTATTATTTGTCTAGATTTTGTGATGTTTGTGGTTTGTTAGCTTTTTAAAATTCATAATTTGTCTTGATTTATTTTCTTTCAAATAAATATTCACTTTTAAAAAAATCTAATTGTGTATCAGTAATCCAAGTTGAATAAGTTTTAGGATCAAAAAATCCTGACTCTGAGGCACTGAATACTTCATCCATGTCATCCTCAGTTCCCTCACCTGTAAAATGAGGAGGTAACATTGCCAGCGGAGTGGTTGTGAAGAGAGCATTGAGAGGATAAGGCATTGGAAAGGGTTTGCATAACACAATTTGTGAACCCAGAGTTTGTGCAGAGCCTACAAAGGTTGGGAAAAAGACCTAGTTTCTTTCCAGGTATCTTAGGAACTCCTTGGTAGTTGCCTTCAAGTTCTGCTTTCCTTCCTCATCCTTGCCACACCTTGCATTTCCCTAAGGAGCAGAAGGTTGGAGTGAGGTTGAATGCACTTCTGGGGTCTTTTCTGCAATGTGGAATCGTGGAAGATGCAGTTTTCATGGCAGCATTGAAAGCAGTCCAAGCATCCAGATGCTGCTTCTGTGGGTGTCAGGAGGCAGAGTATGCAGCGTCTATGTTATTGCTAGTACAAATATAGCAGGGGTGGCTCTGGAGCCAGTGTTGGGAACAGCCTGAATCAATTAATCCTGAATCAAGAAGTAGTCCTGAAGCCAATAGTTCCAGGGGCAGCTTCCTGATTCTTCATACTTGTGATGTTTGCAGAGGCTGCAGCTCCCTGGCAAGTCAGTTCTGCAGTGTGGTTTCAGAAGCACACCTAGAAGTGACGCTACATTCCTTCCAACAGCTGTTAAGTGCCTCAGTATTAATATTCTCTGCAACCAAATCTGGACTGTTAAAGGATAATAGGCAGATCGTTCTACTGCAGCATCCAGCCTTCCCTTACATAGTGCAAAGTGGGAAGAATTAGAAAGTTACTTCATTCCAGACCTGGCCTGAAAGTGGCAGGGACTGCTGATCAAGCTTTGTGTTTTGTGGTGAGAAGAGGCAGCTTTGACTCTTTTGACCAAGTCTAAATGAGGACATATCCTTGCATATCCATACAGAAAAGTAACCATGACCAATGACCTGAAACCCAGTCTCTGGAATTTAGGACTCAATCTCAAAGAAAGGAAGGAGGTGAAACCCCAAATCAATTAAGTTTCTACCACCTGGTGAAAGAAGGCTTGACAATGAAATTAAATTAAGGAGAATGTAGAAAAATAAATATGCCGCTTGCACTCCTGAGTGTATGGATTGAGATCAACCCACTGTGGGATAAAAGCCACCCCATGCTGCATGTTAACATGTGCTTCACTTGCGTGACGTGCAGTCACCCCACTTACTCCTCACAACAACCCGAGGCAGTGGGGGTTGCTATTATTTCTGTTTGACACCTGAAGGGAAGGGAGATAGAGAGCAGGAAGGTTGTAAGGGGCCTAGTCAGAGTTCAGACTTGGGATTTGTACAAAGGATATTAGAGACAGCATTTCAGGTGGAAGAAGAAGTATGAGAAAAAAGATTTGGAAGGGGAAGGAGAGTTGATTGGTTCTTGAATGGTCGCATACAACACGACCCTATTGCCTGGGGAAGGTTGTTGAACTCTTTTTAAGAGAACCATAGAGTGAGAAGAGACTGCAAAATGTTTTCACTCACAGGGCTATTAGGAAGGTTCTACAGGTTAATATGCGTCAAGCGCTTAAAACAGAGCCTGGAATATAATAAAAGCTCATGAAATCTTAGGGCATTTTCCCCCATTCATTTTCAAATGATGTGTTCCCAAGCCTCACTCATTTATACATGAATTTCATGATACTTTCTATATCTAAGTACCTTCTTGTAATAGTGTTATATTTACTTAATATTTTTATTTAACTCAACTTGTCCTAATAATATCAATGATACGAAGGATTTAATGTGCAAGCTAATTTTTTTTTTGACATCTATTTTGTTGTCCCTTAGCAACTAAAATTCAAAAAGTTAGTTAATATATTCCTTAAAATGATCTGTGTATCGCTAATGGGGTAGGCACTGCACCTGAGGAAATACTGGGGTGAATAATTGTTTTCACATTCAGTTTCACCTATTTTATTATTAACTCCCTAATTTACTAATTCCTCTAGTTACTCGTTCAATTACTCATTGAGTCATTCCCTAATGAAATCGTTTTTCAGCAGCCGTTTACTGAGTACGGCATGTGCTCAGGCCCTGTGCTGGAGGCTGAAAAGTTAGGGATACCTACCGTGTGAGTTCTCACCCTGGGGAGCTCATAGTCTGTGAGGGAGGGAGCCCGCCGTGCAAACAAGCAATTACAGCATAGTGTTACAACTGCCTAAGAGAAGTGTGCCCTAGAAGTTTCAGGAGCCTGGGGGAGTCAGCGCTTCTGTGGCCTGATGATTCTCCAAGGACATGAAAGCAGCCTCCCCTCTCCCGACAAAACAACAGTGCTCATGATGCAACCACCCCTGGCTGTTGCCAAGGGTGTGAACGTCAGCAAGGAAAGGCTTCTGTGTTGAGTTAAGGCAACAGAGAAAGTGCAGGAGGAAAGGATTCTAGCTGAAAATGAAGATGCTTCATCCAGCCTGTCCTTCATACCTCCCTTCTGTCAGCACATTTATTGAGCACCAACTGTCTGCCTGACCCTGAGAACATAGTCTCCGCCATCGTGGAGCGTCATTAAAAATCTCTCGTGGGGGCTGGACGCTATGCCATGAGCGATCACACAAAGAACAGTTCACTTGCAATTGTGGCAGTTGTCAGGGAGAACATAGATAGGATTCCAGAAGCTAGAAAACCCAAAGTAGACGAAGGAGTAAAGGGTGTCAATTCTGAG
Source organism: Camelus bactrianus (assembly GCF_048773025.1). Lineage (NCBI taxonomy): Eukaryota > Metazoa > Chordata > Mammalia > Artiodactyla > Camelidae > Camelus > Camelus bactrianus. The sequence continues at coordinate 25,273,886 of NC_133557.1, forward strand.
AATATGAAATTTGAGGGAAGGAAGATCCATAGAATGAGAACGCATTAGCCAAGGTATGGGCCCAGGGGCAGTAGTGTGGGAAAAGCAGGGGTGTCTTAGTCACATGGGAGAGTTTGAGATGGGATGAGGTTGATGGCTTTGAGGAACACAGAGACCTTCTCTGCTGGCTGTTAGTTATAGATCTAGAAAGAGGGGTACATCAGATGAAGGGGGAACCAGAGGATGTTCAAGATCACCTGGGATGTTGTAGGCAATGTGTTGTCCAGTTTTATCCCAAGTGAAGTGAGGATTTTAGGCAGGGGAGCTCTCCAGCTTTGTTTACACTGGGCGGCTCCCTCAGGCTGCAGTGCGGAGAACGAATCGGCAAGTGCAGGAACTTGAGCTACATGCTCACATGGAGGGTGGGAAAGGTGAAGCGGAGGAGAAAACATTCCGAATGATTCTCTAAATGAATTGATTTCCAGGGTGATCCCCCAGAGTCCCAGGAGGGTGAGGGCTCTGTGGAAACCAATGTCATGGTAATATTTAGGGAGTTCCCTTTGAACTCCATGCTGGCAAGAGCATGGGCTGTGGAGCAAAGCAGACTGAGGTTCAGATCCTGCCTTTATTTCTTGGACAGCATGACCCTAACCTCTCAACCTTCCATTTCTTCATTTATAAAATGGAAATAATAACACTGCCTTCATAGTGACATTGTAAAGCTTAAGCAAAGAATACGTGGAATTTCTGGCCCATAGTAGGTGCTCAGAATAGGACAGAATTAGAATTGCATCATGTTCTATTTTCCATGTATGCTGCGGGAACCATGCTTTTGCATCATTTTGACAATGTATTCTAGAAGAACAGCCATACTGTAAAAATATTCTTTCTGATTTGCTGCACATTATAGTAAGTGGCATTATTCATGGGTGTGTCAAAGCCATAAAATAGGAGATTTTGAGGCGATCACAGCTGTGAATGATTAATATTTTCATCCCAAGATGCCACCGAGGTAGCAAGGCTATGTTAATTATTACATGCCTGAGTCTCGTACTGTGGGCTTCCTCCCTGAGTGCCTGTTAATTTGCTCATATGCTGTGCAGCTGATGGGACTAGAAAATTCTCCACTCAGAAAACACAGTGGATCTCTGGCAGTTCCTTAGGTCCTTAATAATTGCTTTATACTTCTGCAGGAGGAAAGAAAAAAACCCAAATCCAATGACAATGATGAGATTTAAGCAGGAATATTAGTAGAGAAATGCTTTATTAAAGATGGCTTTAAGCTTTCCTTTTTGCTTACAATTTATTGATCTTTTCTTAAATTTCTCTTGGAATTTTCTCTTGCTGCACTGAAATCATGAATGCCTCATCTGCAAATACTATCATTTAAGTTGTTTTCATTGGTATTAAATTTTAAATTTCCCTGAATCAGCTCCCTATTATTATTTAAAATCTATTTTTACATATATCAATTGTTTTCTTTGAAAAGCAGCTGCATTTTAGATGTAAGGAAAGCAACTCTATAAATATTTGTTTAGCCTTTGGTGGTGTATCTCTTTTGAGGAGGTTGATTTTATATCTTTAACTCTAAAACCTCCTTTAAAAATATAGGTAGATTTAAAAACAAAAAAACAAAAAAAGAGCAAGGGCCAAGACCTGTGTGTTCATCCTCAAGGTGAATTTGTGAATTTCTCTAAATCCTAGTGCGCTCTTGTACATGGAACCAATTTCTCCTGCAATTTCCGTAAATCTCTCTTATTCATATGATTTCACTAGGATCAGCCTCTGTTGAAAAATCTAGTTTAAGCTGCCTGGCAGTCTGAAAAGAGGAAGATCTATTAATTTAATCATTTGTATGAATCTTGTCTCAATGATCTCAGCAGAGAAAATGTGTTAGCCATTTAAATCCCATCATTACATATTATATAATAATTACTGCTAATTCTAGTTTGGATGGGCCACGGTTTGGCTTCCCATCCCCTAAGAGTGGAGGGTGGGATGACCTCACTGAATTTAGCTTCTCTAGGCTTCAGGCTTTCGTGTGCCTTCCTCATTATGGACCTAATAGCCACATTCAGCACCCAGTGTCGGGCCAACTTAAAGTCTGTTTTGTGCTTCATAATTAGTATTCATTTTGTGAACGTGGAGTTCACCCTCAGCACAGAACGGAGCCTGATGTTAATCACTGCTGTGTCTTCCTCCCTCTGACTCTGATCTGTCAGCATCGTGCAGCTTGTCCTATACCTCGTGTTTTGCCCTTACCAGCCGACTAGCACCTCCACGTCGTGCAGTGTCAGAATTAGAAACTTTTGACAGATCTGTAATCAGGCAGTTCTCATCAACTCTGTGCATGCTACTCATTTCATTTCCACATTCTAACAGTTAATATGCCTTAATTTCTCTCACTTTGTGAATATTTAATTCCTCCCTTTTCAACATCATTTTTAGGTTGTGTGAATCATTTTCAAAGCCTTCGCTCTTCTCCCCGCACCATCATCTGCATATTTTATGAAATGGCACGGTTGAGTCTCCGAGGGCCCTTGATAAAAATGGAACTGGCAGCCTGCTCATTAGCTGTTTACCTGGAGCTGTGTGAGTCCCCGATAATGGCGAGCTCCCATATGGATTCGAGTTAGGATTCTCTGACAAATAACATCCAGAAGCTTTCTCGGGGACGTCCGCTCGCCTTCCGGCACCCACCCTTCCTCATAGAGTTTCTCTGAAACTTGCTTTGGGGGCTGTCCTAGGGAATGTTATGTCGTGGCTTTAGAGGCAGTTTAATTTTTGAAGTGGAGACACAAAAGCTTTAGCAAATTAGCACCTCCAAGGAGAGTGAAATTCCCCCGAAAGGACACATTCTAAAGGTCGAGTTATTTGACCTTCTGGAGTTCTACAGATGCCAGAAGCCAATTCTCTGCTTTAACTGGGTGACCATCCGACCCACTTTGCCTTGGGCTGGGGTTTCCCTGGGCCTGGGACTTACAGTTTTGAAATCAGGAAAGTCCCAGGCAAATAAGGATGGGTTGGTTCCCCTTGCTATGACTAACTCCAGGGCCTTGGTGATGGTGACATTCAAAGGATTGTAGAAGTGAGCGTTCTCTGTTTACCAAGGTGCTAAGACAAGAGCACAAGCCACAGACGTGTGGTCTGTGAGCTTAGCTTGAACACCGAAACTATTTTTATTGGGTGATGACTTGCACTTAAAAATCAGGACACTCATTATATAAAAATTCAGGATTTCCACTTCTCTTGAAAAACCAGACATGGCTACACTGTGTTCTCATTCCTTTTGGAAATGACTGATCAGCTGGAGCTGGATGGTGATCACCCCTTCCGGTGGGGCGTCTGCTTTCTGGTTTTATAACCCTCTCTTTATTGCCCCCAGCTGGCACCATCAATTCTGCGTACCTACCTGGTCTCAGGTTGCATTTGATTTTGTACCTCTGTTAGAACGTGAGTGCTGGCTTCGCAGTAGATTGATGTCTCAGTTCTGTTGTCGCCTAGCTGTCTGACCTTGGGCAAGACAAACACACTGGGTCCCGGTTTTCTCATCTTTAACTTGGGGTTCTAATAGAAGTATACTGGTGTAATAATGCATTGTTGTAAATATTAAGAAAGATACATATGTTGAGGAAATGCATATAGGTGGCTTATGACGGGCCATGTTTAAAAGAAGGAAAACAGAACTTAGCAAGTGTTCACAAAAAACACTTGTTCTTCTACTCTTATTATATTGTCATTAGTTTTACAGAAAAATAAACTGGAACCCAGAATTGCCTGATGAGCTAGTTAGTATATAAACAGGAACTATATGGATAAAAACAATAGAAGAAGATGATTGGTATTAAGGAAAGTTATTTTATAATGTCTGTTGGATCCAAATATTGAGGTGCCCAGAGCAGTTCCAGGTGACCACCTGTGCAATTAATGATACCACTGACTAATGCCACAGGAAACGGAACATTCCATTCTCAAGGTACAGATAATCTTGTGTGCTTCGTTGCGTTAGTAAATCCTCTGACACCTTTCTGAATTCAACAAACCTATACTTTTTATACAAAGTGAATTCCTTTGTAGTAGAATCTGTTTCCTAAGGATTTTCTCATGTTGAAATCGTTTTATCCTGTAGTAGCCTTGTGTCCCTGGGGCTTTTATCTCCAGGCAAAAATGATATTATAGGAATACCTTGGATTTCATAACATTTTTCTTTTAAATAAGTTGTTAGGCAGTTCTCAAAAAAAAAAAAAAAGGTATTTAGTACTAATGAAGATGTTATGCCACAGGAAACAACTATCTGTATTTTTAAATGATTTCTTCCCCCTTTTAAAAACACACTGCTGTGGTACCACATGCTCATGATTTTTCTAAGGAGATACTTGGGAAGCTCTGTGATTTGGGGAAAAGAATTTTTGATTCTGAGTTGTTGGGACCGAAAGTTAAATCTTTAATTGGTCCCTGAAACTGTCTCAGCCTGGCACTCATAATATGCGTATTTATTAAGAGAGTTAAAAAAGGGGGCTATTTACAAAGCTGTGGGCAGATTATAGGGAAACATCCAGAAATAGTAGGGTACCTTAGGGCTGTTACCCCGATGCCTAAAGAGGCTAGAGGAAGGGCAGGTGGCCAGACTGAGGGGACAAGGGCTATGTGTGGAGGGCCACCTGATTGTAAGAGGGTCCCCATCAGCTTGTCTGACCACTCAGGAAGGGAGCTGGGGAACAGTATACTGAGATCCCTCTCTCCTCCTTCCAAATCCCTGGTCACGTCCCCCATTGGCCAAACCCAACCAGAAGCTTTGGGAAGAAGAATGCTTTGTGCTACTGTGCTACTTAGTTTCCCAGGGTGCAGAGAGCATGATGATGGCCAGAGGTGTAAGAAGGGGCCAGACGTTATCAGCTGTGGCTCGGGGCAAGTTTTGTAACTTCTTAAGAGTTAGTTTCGCCAGGAAGAGAAAGAAAAATACCGTATGATATCACTCGTATGTGGAATCTTAAAAAAAAAAAAAAGGACACTATGGACTCATCTACAAAACGGAAACAGACTCACAGACATAGTAAACAATCTTATGGTTACCGAGGAAAGGGGTTGGGAAGGGATAAATTTGGGAGTTTGAGATTTACAAATGTTAGCCACTATATGTAAAAACAGATGAAAAAAAAGTTTCTGCTGTATAGCTCAGGGAACTATGTTCAATATTTTGTAATAACCGTTAATGAAAAAAATATGAGAACGATTATATGTATGTATATGCATGACTGGGACATTGTGCTGTACACCAGAAATTGACACATTGTAACTGATGGTACTTAAGTAAAAAAATAAATAAATAAATAAATAAATAAAAATTAATTTTAAAAGTCAGTTTCCTTCTAAGTAAGACAGCTGCATAATACCTACCCCAGAGTGTTATGTGAGAATGAAGTGATGTAATATATACAGTCTTCTGGCATCTGACACATAGTAGGTCCTCACTTGAAGAATAAAATAGACCAGTGCTTTGTAGGGAGCCTATGAGGCAACATAAGACAAGGGATGGGGAGGTAGAAATGTTGTGAAGCTCAATGAAGTGTTTAAGCCCTGAAAATACAAATCATGGTTTCAAAATACCAAGTTGGACTCAGTAACAGTAGATAAATTCTTAATAAATTTTATATGAAGCATAATATGTCAATGAATCAAACTGGGGCTAACTCTTACTTAGTTCTATAGAAGTTTATTTAAAGAGGGTGTGTTTGCTGTATCTTATAAAGCGCTTACTAAGTCCTTAGTTAATGTGTTTCAAATACTGGTTTTCGTGAAGATGGTTACATTGTAAAAGGTTTTTGTTTACTATGATTTCAATGTTGCCAACTGAGTACAACAATCAAATCGTAGAGCTAAAAGGGCTATTGGAGAACTTGCAGACAAGGCATGTAAAAGAATGTTAAAAAAAAAAAAAGTGTCCCATAGCTCATACTCAGTCCCATAATCCTTTTACATACAAATCAAAATTTTATAAAGCAAAACTTATGAAATATTTTGAAAGACATAAAGCTACTATATGTCATTGGTTCTAGAAAGAGGTTTTAAAAAAATTTAACTTCTGAGAAATTAAGATGCATCTTAAATGATGGCATCTTAGAGGTGATGGATACAGATCTGGCCGATATTTAAACATCACGAGATTTCACATAGAATCTAGGATTTCCTGTTTCTAACTTAAAGTTGAAAGGTCTTGCAACCCTAAGGCCCTGCGCACTCATTTGGCAACCGTGGTGGAATGGAGTTCTTGAAAGACGACCTTGGAAGAGGCTCTCAGGTTTACCTTGTCCTTCATCATCCCTTCTTTGTTCATTGGAGTTTGAGGAACCTAGTCTAGTGCTCGGCGTGGGGCTCCTGGACCTGTAAAACCCTTGATAGAGAGGAACGGAGCTGCATGGGCTGGTTTTAATATTCCAGTTTACTAATGGGCATTTAACCTAGAGCAGTTCACAGATCAGGTTGTTGATTCACTTGGGTGTAATAATAATGGTTACTCCTAACCAAAAGTTCTTACTGGCAGGTGATGAGCAAATAGCAATAATAATAAATAAGGAGTGAGGGGCAATAGGTCCACTGTGTGGTAAATGAAGTGTGACAGAGAAGCATGGATCTCCTGGGATGGGAGAGGAAGTGGGAGGGAAGAAAGGAGTCCTTGGCAGTGGAAACATAAAGGAAATGTCACTCCAGGGACATGTAGTAACGTGACTGAAAAAAAATCACGTCTCGCCAGGGAGAAGCAAGTCTCCTGTCTCTCCGTCCCGTGTCCTTCGCTTTCAAACTGCATTCTGACTCTGCAGCCAAACTTATGGACTAAATATATCCAAACTGCATAAGCCAATCCTCTCTAGCAAAATGACTCTCAGGGAAAAGGTGTTTTCCCTTTTGTCCAGGTACATGCCAGCAAAAGGTCTGAATAAAAATAGTAGTACTATATTGTTTACATTGAACACTACTCATATATGTTTGGGGACATAAGAATTTTGCACCAGATATTTCTCATATAGGATCCTTCCTATATTGTATTTCATTTTATATATGATAATATATCTGGCATATTGGAGATGATAGATCACTGTTGTCTTAGCTTCCGTATCTGAAAGTTTGAGATTACAATAAACTATTTTGTCATGATGACCAGCGATACAAACATAATATATGTGAATATTCTTTAAGCTCCTTGAGTGAGAGATGCATTCATTGTAAAGGTGAGCAATTATTTAATATTATTTTTGAAAAAGAAAACAGACCATCCAATCTTGCAAATAAAAGATGAATTCCTCAGAAGATGTTCTCTCTATCACCCTCCTAGTCTTCAGTACTTCAAGTGAAGAAGCTTCTTGGCCTCTGCTTGTATGACAGTTCACAATCTCATTGATCTCACTGTCTGAATTGTCCTTTCTTAATTTCACCGCATTACTCATTTACCGTGCTGGCTGTTCAGTTATCTGCGAGAGGTCGCAGGCCTCCTCCCAACCTGAGTCGATTAGACAAGCTATTGTTTCTGATTGAGATATCACATCCCGGAGAATAATAGCAATTAGAGTTGGAACGGAGACCCTGTGGGTTGCACAGTCCACTTCCCTGCCGGCGCAGGAGAATGCTTTACATTACACTGTAGTGGTGTGGTTTTCCTGATGTTGGTTTTTGAAAAATCCAAGCGCCCGTCAAGTGTTAATTATACCCCTGTTCAACATCCTTAACATGACTTAATTTTCCACTTTGCATTGCTGATTCTCATAAATTGGCATTGAATAACGGCATCTTGATGATATGGATCTTATCAAAAGACAGGGAAATGGGGCATTCTTTTGGAGCAGAGAAAGCAAGTGTTATTGTTTGGCTTGGTTCTGGTTTGGATTTTGTCAGGAGTTGAAAATGCATTTTACCCAAGTATATTCATTTGCGAAGGTTTGTGAGCTTCAAAATGTCTAGAAAATTGTAGGCCAATTTTTTTTTTATTATCTATTATTTTTAAAATCAGGCATCTCTGCTTTCCAGAAGGGTTAATCTGTAGGTGTAGAGATTGATGTCCTTAAGAAAGAAGCCTGAATTTTTCAGAAGCTTTTCTTTGAATCAGTTCTTCCTTTGCATGGGGTTCAGGAGAATGGTCTTCGTAGGGGGAAATGCCACCGAGTGTGGTTAATATATGATGATGGTGGTAAAATTATTATTGTTACTATGCACTTTAGGGCCCTTACTAGACACTAGTACGACACCAGACCAGCAGTAGCCAGACACTGTGCAAACTGCTTGTCAAGCATTGTCTCATTTAATCCACACTGCTCTCCAGATGTAAGAATGATGATTACACTGAAATAAGAAAAAGAGTTCAAAGAAATTATAAAACCAGGGTCACTATGCTAGTAACTTATGGGGCTAAAGTGGTAATGATAATATTTATATGATACCATATGACAATAGAATAATATTTTTAAATTACTAATAATATTTAATAATGTTGATGATAATAATCGGAAGCCATTTTCACCTTGAACGTGGCAATCTGGGAAATGGGGCTGTGGTCATTTCCTTTTAGTTTGAGAATTTCCAAGCCTGGTGCTGCATCACGACCTGTACACTTCAGTCTTCCACTGAATGTTTTATTTGTTGAACTCATGTAGATCAACCTCAAAGTGGTTGAGTAAATAAATGTTTCAAACATCATCATTAATTTCGTTATTGGCATTTTGGGGGATCATTTTACAAATAACGCAAGCACTTTATTTGTTTTAAATTACAAACAGTACAGATGGGAATAAAATGATAAAATGTCCCCTTTCCCTGCCAGACTTTGGCCTCTATTCCAACTTTATAGATGTATCACCTGCCAACAGTTTCTTGTGTCTTCTTTCAGAAAGGTATTAAAATATTTAAGTCACATAAGTTTCATGTAAATTTTTTTAACACAGATGAGACAACACATGCATATTGTGCTATGTCATTTTTTTCTGTCTTAATGCATAATAACACTCGTGCATAAATATCGTGTTTAATATGCGTTAGACATTGTTTTAAGCTCTTGATACGTATCTACTCATTTAATCCTCACGAGATGTGCCTGTTTCTATCCCTGTATTACTCATGAGGAAACAGAGGCACAGAGAGGTTAAATAAACTTCTCTAGGACATAAGTTATTAGAGATGAAGCTGGAATTTAATTATACCTCGGAGATCTTTCAATTCTAGGGAATAGTGATGAATCTTATTCCTTTTAACATCTCTATAATATTTCACCCTTTACCGCATCAGTCCCCTAAAATGAACATTTTGACTATTTAGTTTTTCTCCTATTTTAAGCTCTGTTGCAGTAATAATTTTTAGGTACACACAGCTTTGTGTATGTGGGCAAACAGTCGTTTCTGATTCAAATTCCTAGAAGCAGAATTGCTTGGTCAAGGCCATGTGCTTTTAAACCTTGAGAGATAAAGCCAAACTATCCTTTAGGAAGTTGCTAGGTTTCCCTCCACCCATCACAGAGGGCTCTGATTTTCTTCTCCATCTTTAAAAACTTAACGTTTTCAAAGGCTGCAGATCGAGTCCACGTTCCTCAGTTTAGCCTCATTCTTTTGGAAAGCCCTGTGCTGTGGCTGCTCCACTCTTTCTTTCCACTGGTTGGACTGGGCTCTTTCATTCTCTTTTCCTGAGCACCTGCTGTTCCCTCTACCTAGGATTCCCTTCCTGTCACCTTCAGTTGGCACACTCATGTTTCTTGACCCAACCAAATACCTTCTTTCTCTTCACCCACAGGCAGACCTAGTCATTCCTTTCTTTAGCTCTCATAGCAACTTGTACTGTAGCAGCTTCAAATGTTGACAGTCACAGACTCTGGACTGCCAAAATGTAGATTTATTTTCCTACGACTAAAATAAAGTTTTAACTCAAGGGCTCTTGTTTATGACTAAAAACTCTTCTCTCATTACCTCCATCACTTCCAAAGCAAATCTTCGTAATGCTCAAGATTCTCTACCCATCACCCTCCTCACTTGGTTCTATAATTTTTAGAGCTTTGCACTATGATGAGAAAGTCATCCTGGCATTAGGTGAGGACTTCCAGGGTCACACCACCCTCTGGCCCTGCTGGCCTCCACTACAGATAGGTTATTCCATCTGGTGATTGGGGATCATGTCCCAGAATCTCTTTCTCATGTCTGGCATCTCTGCAGTCTTTGTCCATTCTCTGCATCTTAGCATATACCCTCTACAGCTGGGAGTACAGGAACTCTCGGCTGGACTCCGCATACTACACTGGCACAATCAGTATCCTGTGACACTGTCCTTAGGACTCTGCATCTAGAGATGTCCTTGCTAATAGAGTATTTGGAGGCCGTGTTTCTCTGGCGCCATGTTGCTGCAGCACTGTGCTGAATGGGGGAGGGCCTCCTTTTAAAGACTTGCAGGCTGACTGGGCTGTGCCAGTGGAGGTGAGTTGCAAGTCCTCTTCATCCAGTTTTCCCACACCTATCTAGGCTTTGTCTCACATCCCATTTCTCCCACCAAAGGTTGTTCCTCACGTGGGAAGAAAGGCAAGAACTTCTTGGATACTCAACAATGGCGTTCCTGTTGTCCAAAACTCTTCCTCCAACCATTGTAAATTTTTTTTTCCTTTTTAGCTTCCTTCTCAGGTTGGAATAAGACTAATACCTCATCGTATATCTGATCCTATTTTTCTGTTTATTTATGAAACATAGTGTTTACCCCAATCTTTTAAGCTCTAGCATTGATGTTTAGAATTCTGATATAACCTCTTTTCTTCCTTTGCAAAAAAAAAAAAAAAAAAAAAGCCTGGTTCTTGAAAATCAAAGGCACTTTGGCATTCATGGTATTATTTGTTCTACAAGTTCAGTGAGTTGCAAACTGGCTTTTAAAAAAAATATCCTGGTCTGTATCTACTGTCTCTTTGAAGTTGTTTGTGGGGGCTACAGAAATGTGGTAAAGGTACTGAAAACCCACATATTTGAATATCAACATTTTACCCATGGCAAGACCTGCATTGTATTATAAATGTATTGCACTGCATTGTCATCCTTTGTTTACCCTTCACGCCTTACCTGTGAGCTCCTCTGGGACTATTTATTTCATCATCTCAGGAGCAACCCTCTTGGCGACATATGTAAGTGCCCTATTTATCAATAAACAAATACTTATTAAGCACCACTTCATGTAAGACACTGGGCCTGGCACTGAGCATCAGCACTGATCAAAACAGAGTCACAGCTTTCATTGAGTGTACCTGCTAACAAGGAAGGTGGGTATTGAACAAATCATTACATAATTAATTTATTAATTACAACTACGATCATCGTTCTTTGCTAATTGCTTCTCCTTCTAGTTGTGAAGGGATACCATGGGGTTTCCTTGTTTATTTTATGAGAAGGGGACACTTGAGTTGAGATGTGAAAGATGAGTAAAAGTTAAGTAGGCAAGAGCTGGTCAGATAAAATGGGAGAGAGAGCACTGAATTAGGGAACATGGCAGAAGTCTTTGAGGGAGGGACCTCAGCTTGTCTAAAACACTTAAGAAGAAAGCCCATTTGGCCGTAGGACAAAGAGAGAGAGGGGATTGCCTTCATGATGATCTGATGAGTGGATAGGGGCCAGTGCAGGCGTTTTAATGTTTATTGGATGAAAAAATGAATGAATGAGCTCAGAGCAGGCGGAGGCTTAAACTTCAGCTCCAGGTGGAAAAGCACCGTCGCCTTGAAGCTGTGACATGAACTGGTACAATTACACGTGATGTAATCACAGCACAAACCAGAGATCAGTCCAGAAGCAGAGCCTATGAAAGTATCCCACTCCTTAAGTACAAATCTCAACTGGTTGAGTCTCCTCTGCAGCAGCATCTTTAGAGCTGAGACGATGAAGAGCATTTCTCCCTCACCTCTTCCACCTGGTGGTGTCCGGTGGAGTGGAGAAATGCTTGAGAAGTCAGCCTTCCAACGCTTCATGTCCAGTGTCAGATGGTAGCAAGGTGTCTGAGAGAACAGGGTATTGACTAAAGCCCCAGATGAAGAGAGGTTGATAAGCCCTCTGATCTGTCCTTATCAGTGAAAGCTGGAACAGAAGGGAAGTCCAGGAGGTGAAGGCATCCTCAGTGAATGGAGAACCAGAATAAGTGTGAGCAGAATTAATTCAGGTCCAGTAGGTGCCAGGCTGAAAGGCGAAACTTCAGAAGGATCAACCCAGTAACCACGACTATGAATTAGTAACCTGGAGATGTCAAGGGAAACATGGCGTTTACCCTGTGGGTTTGGCTCGTGGCAATCAGCCAATTGGAACAAGGGTTTTGCCCTCACTATATTATCTGATAACTCTAATAAAAGTCAGATGGGAGAGCTAATCAGATCGTTCTCTTGGCCTGGACCCCTTTAAATCAAGGAGAGGTCTATTTTGGCTCTCCATGTTAAGTAGACCCAGAGACCTGACATTTTGTGTTTATTTGAAATGATAAACTTAATCATGAGCGAAATGTTAAGAGATGACAGAACTGGCCACAGTAAGGTCACATCGTGTCCCTGCCAAACATAATACAAGCTCTCGCCTTCACCGGGTTGCCAATCCCGGCTACAAAGGGCCTGAGGAGCTTGCAAATGGGGACCGGAGTCTGTCTATGTGATAATTAATCCGTGGCGCTCAGCAAAGGCTGCCAAATCTGCCATATGGTAGTTTTATGACCTGGATCTCTGTTATCTCTGGAGAAAGCTAACATCATAATCTCATTTACTTGCTATCTGTGATTCAAACTTGTACTTCTACAGGGTAAAACGTAAGTATGGTGAGGAGACCTGGGATTCCAGAGCCCTGAGATGAGTATTACTGAATTCCTGCAGCAAAAATGTGCAGGAAAAGGCACGAAACTCTGACCTGGGCACCTGCATGTGTGCTGACCTCATGGTGCCTGAGCCTCATAAAGAAATCTGACGTATGTTTTATAAGGACTTTACTGTATGTGTAAATAGATACACCTGACCTGAGAAGGCAGGAGGAACTGCCACCCAGAAACATCACATGTCTCTGTCTCTTGTATTTGTTTGGAACATCTGGGCCAGATTTCTTGATCCTTTTTTTCACGATGACATCTTGTTTGGGTGGCGGAGTCATTTAAAGGACACCAAGTGGTCCATGTAGACTTTCATGAAATCTCAGAAGAATTATATTGAGAAATAGAGCTTGAAAGTAATCCATAATTGCTAGAACTACAAATGACTTGTAATAGTTGCTCACTGGGGCTCCACCCTGGAAAAGAAAGACTGCAGACTGTTCCCAAATTCCTGTGCTCTGTTTGTGACTGCATCCATTTCTCTCCTACTCAAAGGGAGACATTGTCCATGATGGGACTGGTACAGATCTCAGGGCACAAACTCACACTGGTAAGAAGAAACATAGCACCTCCGATGTTCTCTACATCAGCTTAACTTCTACTAGTGGGGACTACTGGTGGGAGATTGTGAACTGCTTTCCTAATATCTTCTCCTTTCTTCCTTTATGGCAAATACCCAGTTTTATTCATGGTGATAGAGAGCCCAGATACAAACAACATTCCACAGCCACATGTGAAGCCAGCGGCAGTCACGCAACACATTCTGGCCAGTGAGATGAAAGTGCAAATTGATATGCAAAAAGTAAAAATGGGACATCTAACAGTTCTTAGCCTTTCTCCTGCTTCCTCCCCCCCCCCCCCCCCCGGAATGCTGATGCGATGGCTGGAGCTCTAGCAGTCATATTGAACTCCCAAAGAGAACTTGAAGTTGGAAACCTCATCTAAGGATGAAAAAACAGAAAGGAAGGAGCCTGAGCTCCTGGTGATATATTGAATCCATCATACTAGCCCTGGAATGCCTACCAACTGGTATTGATGACATAAAGGATAAATACTTCTTCATCTCATTAGGTCACTGTTGTTGGAATTTTCTGTTATGTGCTTCTAGACCTAATTTTGCAACTCAGACAAGTCCCTATTATGTCAAATGTTGGAATAAAATTTTCAATTCAGGGTTCTCTCTTCTTTCTCAGGATTGTTCTTAAGTTCAAGAAGACTGCATAGACATTAGAAGTGAGTGTGTGTTAGGATGTGGGATCTGGTCTTTGGTCTCGTCCACTAGTCATGTGGCTGTACTAACTTTTCTTTGCTATCATCTGGTCCTCAGTTGTTAGCCATGCAGATTACACCTGTATCCCCTTTGTTCTGACCACAGGATGGTTTTTCCTCTCTTGGTGCTATGTTTACCCTGAGTTGCACAAGGAACACTCTACTACTCCCCAGACTTTCTTGTTTGAAGGAAAATTCATAAAATTGCCTCAGACCATCTACCTGGGTCTTACTCAAAGACACACTCTTCCTTCCACATAAATTGAGGCATCAAAAGCAGGGAGTCCCATGATCCCACCATGTTGATGTGGTCCTGAGCCTACCATGAATGTGGTGGCCCAGGTTATATGTAGGCAGACATAAGCTTGTATCTATTCTAATTCATGATTGTATTTTAGATCATTACAAATTTTTTTTTGTCAACACATGCCTTTATTTTTTTTAACAAAAGAACATTTTTTTGATTTATAATCATTTTACAGTGTTGTGTCAAATTCCAGTGTAGAGCACAATTTTTCAGTTATACATGAACATATATATATTCATTGTCACATTTTTTTCTCTGTGCGCTACCATAAGATCTTGTGTATATTCCCTGTGCTATACAGTATAATCTTGTTTATCTATTCTACAATTTTGAAATCCCTTCCCACCCTCCGCCCCCTTGGCAACCACAAGTTTGTATTCTATGTCTATGAGATAGATCATTACAAATTTAAGCAACTTTTTATTGGCAATGATTAGCCTGCAACCCATTTCACAACAAACTGTAATGTGCCCACACACAGAAACACTGTGGTTGATAACTGCTGGGAAGACATTCTTGTTGCAGTAGCCTGCCCATCACCCCCTCAGAGGTGCCTCACCACCACTCAGTGCAGAGAATAGAGGATGCTTTTCTGGTGCATCAAAGTCAGAGGCGATGAGGGTCTGCCAGCCTCACAGTCAACTTGTAGAACTCCCAGGGGCTGGATCATTTAAGTCCCAAGAAAGTCTCAGACCTGGAAGCTACCATTCCTCCTTTTAGCAAGTTTGTATCCATGTGCACTTCAGGTCTACTTTTGAGAACAAGAAACAGGAGGATGTACCTGTCATAGGCATTATACACACACACACACACACACGTATGTATATACACACATACACAGTTATAGATAACTTTATATATACACATACATATTTATATATACATATGTCATTATATTACATTTTAGACATACGTACATTGTATTGAATTCTCTTCTTATCTCCTACAAGCTCTTTTTTTCAACATATGAATTAAGGTCAAATTGATATACAGTGAAATGCACAGGTCTTAAGGGTACGATTCCATGAATTTTGCCCAATGTTACCCCAGTCAAGATACAGAATGTCTCCATGGCTCTAGGTAATTTTGGGGTAATGTCTTAAAGGGACTGTCCAGAAGCCTTAAAAATCTGTGCACGCCTGCAGCCCTTAGGTTGGATAATGTCCCACTGTTGACAGGGACTTGGATTGGGTGTGTCTGGGAAGGGAGGTCAGGGAGTGGTGGCTGATGGGAAGATCTCAGACCCCTGACCTTTCTCCTGTTGATCTTTTGTGCGGTCACTCTTATCACGAAATCATGTCAGGCTGTTTTCCACAGAAATATTCTGATTATGTGAACTAGATCACGTGTTCTACGATAAATCACCCTCACTGTCCCTTGGTATTTTGAAAACTGATGAAACTGCTGATTCTTGGCTCCTTGCTTTGTATGCAAATGATGAATTATAGATGGGAAATAGGAAAAAGAAGGTTTTCCCTGGTTTGCTGGTTTGAAGGGAAGTGGATTAGAGAAAGAACACTGCTAGTCTTGACTATTTATGTTGACATTGCTTAGAAAAATTCAAACCCCAAAGACTCCAAATCTCCAGGGACATTGTTAGCCTTCTGCAGGAATTATTAAAATGTACAGAAATGTAGGCGCCGCACTTTATAATAATTAATCAGGGTCTGTTGATTAATAAAGCTCATTTTTTAGTCTCAATGATTCCGAGTATCATACAAAGGACAGTGTCCTTGTCATTTTGATTAAGAAACCAGACTTTGCAGTGGAAAGAAGTACAGGGAACGGTCGTGCTTCCTCCGTCTCCCCATAAAATAAATATTGAATGAGAATATTAACTCGTTAACCTTGACAACAATTTGTAATTTTCATAAGGGGGAAAAAAACTCGCATATTCAGCAAATAAATCGCTGCGGGGATTTCAGGAAAACAAATTGGAGAGAATGAAGAATGCTACCATATGAATTCTGTCATTTTTATGGGCTAAGGTGATTAATTTGTTTGTTTAGGTCCCTCAATTAAGGCCACAAATAGTGTAAGGTGTCGGGAGCAAGTTAACCGTTACATCTGGTACAGAACAGTCAACTGCGAGTGAGAAAGAAAGGTCATTTGGGGGAAGTGAACAACTTGGCCCCCAATCCTGAGTCTTAATACCCTACCAGAGCCACATTACCTGGGGTTAGCTGCTGAAGCTGTAATTTCACTCTATTAATAGTTTAAAGCTTGTTTTAACAGATAACCCCTTTCACTGGGCAACTACCCGGGAAAATCATTAGGCAGGATTAGCAGTCCCAGCCACAGCTTTTCTAGGGTTATCTAATTATTTTGAACTCAATTTAACCAGGAATAGAGATAAAATAAATAACCCATGAACTATTTACCTTGCCAGTTAGAAGTCTTCTTTTGTCCATTAAAAAAAAAAAGAAAGAAAGAAAAGAAATCAAAAGAATTTGAGGCCGGAATCAAAGCCCTGTTTTCTTAATTTTGCATTCTTCCTGGGGACCCAGGATACATTTCTTCCCACCAGTGACCTTTCACACTACTACCCTGAAGGTGTCAGTTGTTCAGGTATTTGCTATTATGTGTGTGCTTGGTGTATTGTTTTCCCCCAGCTCCCTTGGCTTAGAACTTACTGCCTGGGGACACCAGATAATCCACATTTTGGTTTGTAAGGTTTGTTTGTTCTCCTTGTTGGCTCCACTACCATCCCCTCTGGCGGGGTTGAAGTTTAATGTGGTTATTTTTAATTTTACTTGGACATGGACCTTTTGAAGGAGAGACAGTATTTGTCATATATTTGTGGCATGGTAGAGGGGAAAATTCAGGGAAGTGTGCTTCATATTTTGCTCAGAACAAAGTGAAAAAGGGGTAGAGAAAAAAATCCTTCAGATCAGTGGGAAGACTGGAAAATTTCTGAAGCACCTTGCTATCATGTCCACCCTGCCTTTGCCACCTTCTAGTGAGAAGATCTGGGTCAAATTCCTTTATCTGTAGAGCCTATTTCCTATTTTGTAAAATGGGGCTAATGATATTACCTGCATTCTGGAGTTGATGTTAGGATGAAGTGAAACACATCACAATATTTGGCACATAGTTAAGTATTCAAAAAATGTTTGCATTGATAATGATGAAGATGGGTGTGTTTGCAGGTCAAGAATGCCAGGGACTAAAAAGACAAGAAGAGCCACTGGGCAGTTAATCAACTTGGTCTTTAGGGGAACAGGAAGAGTAGCAAGAATGGAGGTGAAGAAAATGGCTTTGGATTAAAGGAGGCAGAATGAAAGAGAGTAGTGGTGGAAATAGGTGTGTAAGTTTGGAACTGAAGGAGAAAGATGAATGAATTCATGCATTAAAATGTTCTTTCCAATTGTTATTTAGCGAACAAAGGGGAAGACACTTAAGGAATAGGTGAAAGATAAGAAGTGGACATGGGCAAGAGTGAGAAAGGCAGCTGGCCTGGAGTACTGGACAGCAGACCAGGACAAGCTTTTGATCTCACCAAGTGAATCAGTGAATGAATGTGTGGTAGAGACCTCACCATGAAG
Organism: Camelus bactrianus; assembly: GCF_048773025.1. Lineage (NCBI taxonomy): Eukaryota > Metazoa > Chordata > Mammalia > Artiodactyla > Camelidae > Camelus > Camelus bactrianus. The sequence goes on from NC_133557.1 coordinate 25,291,823, forward strand.
ATGTCTTTATGGGAAGGGTTATGGAAGCCCGTCATTGAGCAGATTGGTTCATGATGATATCAAAAGCTTGCTCCTGAACAAAGAATACTAAAAAGGTTAATGGCCAATTGCATTATAGTATCTGCTCAAGAAAACTGTCTCCTTGTGGTATACAGTAGGTGCTCCGTAAAAGTTTGTTGGGTGTTGACTCTTAGCAGTCCTTAGGTGTCTTTGGGTTGGGGCTGAACAACGATTTTACTTACTGTTGTTATTGGTGTTCAAGAACAAACAATATGAGCATTAAAATACACAAAGTAATATTAGCCCAAAGTATGAAATAAATATCTGTAAGTCCCTACTGATATAAAAATGATTGAATAAACACATAAATGGGGGGGGGTGAATAGACAAATATCCCATGTGGAAGAATTTCAAACAATTTATGCAGATATTCTGTTGTCAAGGAGGTGGAACCGAACTCCCAGTTCCTTAGGTGTAGAGTGTGTGCAGTAAGTTTCTTTCAAAGATTACAGTGTGGGAAAAGGGAAAAAAGAGTGGCTTTATAGTGGAAACATCTGACCAGTGCTCCTCAGCCAGGTGACCCAGATTAATATTAACAGTGATGCGTTGTGTTGATAGTATGTACCCTTGATACAATGTGATGAAAATGGGACTTAACTCTTTGCTGTTCCTCCCCAACATTCATAACCCCAGTCTTTTCATGAGAAAAACATCAGGCAGATCTCATTTGGGGAACATTCTACAAAATACCTGACCAGGACTTCTTAAAACTGTCAAGGTTATCAAAAATAGTGAAAGTCTGAGTAATTATCACAACCAAGAGGAACCCAAGGAGACATGACCATTAAGTGTCACGTTGTATTTTGGACTCGATCCTGGAACAGCAAATAGACATTAGGGACAAATCAGGGAAAACTGAATAAAGTATGAACTTTAGTTAATAATAGTGGTTTACTATTGGTTCATTAATTGTGATAAATGCACCACACCAATGGAAGATGTTAAACTGGGTGTGCAGTATATGGAATACTCTATAATCTACATTTTTTTCTGTTAATCTAAAACTATTCTAACATTTTTAAAAATTGTTTTTTTAAAAAGAGAAAACAATAATAAACCTTTACAGAGGGTGATGAGTGAGGCTCATGATTAAAATAAATATTTTCTGTTTAGCATATGGGAAGGAACAAGTCCAGTTTCTAAAGGGAGATCAGAAATATCAGTATTTCACAGCAGCAGATAGCAACTCTACTTTCTGCTGCTGAAATAACAATATACTTTGGGAAGATTCTCAAACACAGTAAGAGAGATGCACCTACCATTTTAAAAAATTCTAGGCTGCCAACAAGACACTTACTAATACCTCTCTTTTTTCTCCTCTTCCTCTTTCCTTGAAACAATTTACTGAAATTCCCCTTGAAAATAGCACTTAACTTCTGTGGTTCATAGAATTGTGATGGATGATTTGGTGAGACAGTTCACATAAAGTCTTAGAACAGGGTGTAAGTTGGGGAGGGTATAGCTCAAGTGGTAAGAGTGCATGTTTAGCATGCTTGAGATGCTGGGTTCAATCCCTAGTACCTCCTCTGAGAATAAATAAATAAGTAAACCTAAGTACCTCCCCCCACCAAAAAAAACCCCAAAAAACAAAAGCCAGCATCTAGCTCACAATCACATTGCAAGTGTAAGTTTTCATTGTTCCCACTTTTTCTCTTAATATAATTCAACTAATGTTTACAAAATACACCTTTGTCAAGTCATCTTTTAATTGTTAAAAATTTAGAATATTGTCAGCTTTTGGGGATTAATATATAAGGCTTTGGCTAACATTCTTCTACATGAGTATTTGCTTCTCTGATAACCTCTTTTGGATAAATTACCAGGGTATTATATATAATATATATTTTATATGATTATTATTATATATTATATATAATTATTATTATAAATTCAAAGGATATGGATGATTTTAAGCCTTTGCAGCATATTGTGAAATTGCTTTCAGATAAAGAATGAACTATACTCTCACAGGTGATGTAAGATGCTGAAGATACTGTCCTTCGGCAGTGTGTATATCTTTGTTCTTTTTTTCCTTTTTTTCCCCCGTTTACCAGGAACTGTTTTCCGCCTTTGGGAAATCCCCTTAGTTTTGAGGCCAAGGCCGCCTCCCCCAAAAGCTGCTGAAAGGTCATATGCTCACTTCTCCATGCTGCCTTGAAGCCAGGATGTCATCCAGGTTCTTCCAATGAGATGCTCAGGCTTGCCCAGAATTTAAAAGGGAGCTAGCTGGTGGTGCAAAGAAGCAAGGGGCTGCAGGGACATCCCCCTGGCAGCTGTGGGGCTCTGAGCTCCTGAGAAGGTCTCTGTGGGAGCACTGGCAGGGTGCCGAAGCAGCAGCCCAGTGCATGGGATACTGTTCAGCCATGTGGCAGCACCGAGTGCTGGACCAGTTCTCTTTGTCATCTGAGTCTGTGCACGTGGCTGCTAGCCCTGGACTTGATTCTCCAGCTTTCCCAGAAACGCTGTGAGTGGCCCAGAAACACGGTAACAAATTACCGTCCTGCTAAAGTCAGCCTAAGTAGGTCACTACTGCTTGCAAGGAAGACCTCTAATATTTGTATACATCCTTTTACCGTCCTTCAGCAGCGCTGAGTGTTAGAATAGTTTTCACCGCTCTTCATATGCTGAATGAAAATCTGATACTCCTTTGTTTCAATGATCGCTGTTGAGCTTGAGAATCTTTTTCATATATTTACTTGTCAACTGGATTTTGCATCCTACTTTTTCCCCCATAGAATATGCTCTATGAAGCGATCCCGGCAAAGGAAGAGCAAAAATAGTAGACTGTAGCTCTTTGACAGGGAGAGTGTTTTTTTCCTCCCACTTCTCTGTATTTTCTTTTTTTTCCCCCTTTAATAGTAGGAATAGGTAACATTTCTTGTATAATTTCTATGTGCTAACAAATTTTCTAAGGGCTTTCCATACATTAGTTTACATAATCCTTCAAAAATCCTATGAGATAGATAGTATCCCTGTTCCCATTTCATGGATGAGAAAACTGAGCCATAGAGAGGTTATTAACTCCTGTGAGGTTACCTATCTGGTAAGAAGACTGCAACCCAGGCAGCCTAATCACAGAGGTGGAAATCTTTCCCCTTTCACTAGGCTGTATATTATTTCTATGTTGACTAAAAATTACTAACTATCATAAAACCCTAAGAATGGCCATATAAGCAGATCATCAAAATCACTAACAAATCATTACCAGAACCCATTTGTTATTAGGGGCAGTTGTTTTAACATTATCTTTTGCCAAAGGATTTCAGGTTTGGCATTTTAGTTGAAATTTAAGGTTTTCTGGAGATCAATGGAATCTGCAACTTGTTATATGAACCCTTGTGATAGTTTATTAAAACGAGGCAGTGGGCAACTGCTGGGGGAGGTAGTCATTCATTTACGGCAGGTTTCATTGACTAATACCACTGACAGTTTCTGTTCTGCTTGTGTTTCTCAAAGTGCTAATAGCAAGATTCTGTCCCTGCAATCCTATTACTGGTGGCAATGGAATATAATCAGGCAGTACCTGCAGGATAAGTCAAAAGATTAAATTAAGTTGGGATTTGAATCCCCACTAAACACAGAATCAAACAAAGATTAGATTTCTGGACCCTAGTCTCAGAATGGCTTTCCAGGGCTTCTCTTAAACAACAACAAAAATATATCATTATTCACTTCGACCACCGGCATGTTAAAGGAAATGCAAACAAACAGGAGAGAGGGAGAGAGAGAGAGAGAGAGAGAGAGAGAGAGAGAGAGAGAGAGAGAGAAAGAACGGCAGCCACGGGGAATCCCATGCTGTATTCCCTAAGTAAGGACAGTGCGACTTTGCAGGCTTTGTTCATTTCCTGACTGGCCCTGGAGGAGTCCCGTGTTGAATTCACATTGGGCTCCATGAAAGATTCCACATGGAAGAATGCGTAGTTCCACCCCTAGAATCCTGGCAGTCCCATCTTGATCCGCTGTTCTGCTCTTGTGAGGTCAAATTAGCACAAAGCTCATCTTGGTTTGGAAAAGCCACTGAGAAAAAATTCTAAAACAGCTGCAATTTAGGTTAAGTATTGGAACAAAACGTGTGGAAACTCAAAAACCTGGAGGGGAAGAGAGGATTTTTCCTTCCTTGCCTTTCCCTTTGTCCATTTTCTGTGTTGTTGGTGGTGGTCTTCCTGTTCCTAAGTATACTACATACTCACCTGTATTAAGAAAAACCTAATGATACACAGTTGAGTACTGATAGTGAATCTTGAAATTGAAAATGTGTGTTCATACTCCTGGCTTTCTCCTTAACGTACTTCCATCGAGAGCTATGACATGCTTCCTGAAGGCATCCTGACTCCAAACTACCTTGTGCAGTTCTTCTAGAGATTTCACTCTTTTTGCAGTCCTTTTTATACAGAAAGAAAGGTTTAAGCACTTTATAATATTAGAGAAGAAAACCACACTGAAGTGAAGTTAATCTTTAGAACCTCTTTTGAATCTGACAACAGCAGGAGCCTATTTGCTGTATAATATGTAGAATTCAATAATATCAATTACTGTAAGAATAACTGAAATTTATCGATTACTTAATGCTTGTTGGGCACTCTTCTCAGATCTTTACATGTATTAACTCATTTAATTCTAACAACAGCCTTATGAGGCAGGTTCAATTATTAGATTAAATTGATATGGAGGGATCACTTGCCCAAACTCATATCCCTAGCAAGCAGAAGAGCTGATGTTCAAACCCCAGTGGTTGTGCTTCTAATAATTATACAGCACTACCTCTGCTAAGGATGCTAAAAACCAGTTTATACCAGATATCCCCATTTTCTGTCCCTGAACCATATTTACAACTTAAATAGGAAAACCAAACAATTTTCCCCCTTGGTAATGAAAGTCCACATACATTTATTAGAGAGTCAATCTGCTCATGGTAGTGGCCATTATGTCTTTTTGTCTGCTCAGAATCTTGACTACTTCTGCTTTACATTTGGGATGCCATTCCTTTCCCTTTAATTACAGGGTTAGAGGGACTGACAACCAAACCTCCCCATCACCTATTGGCCAATTGATGGGCATATGACCCAAGTTAAACCAGATGGTTCCATTTCCTTGCAGTTTGATTCTTGGAAAGAGTGACTCACACACTAGTTTATCTTGGCCCTACCTGTCATTTCCTCTGCAGGTTCATGGAGCAGTCTTGGATCCTATATTTTTTGAGACCTGATTTTAAACTTTTGATTTTTGTGGCCTTTTGCATTCTCTTCCAATACGTTCTCTTTCCCTCTCTTCCTGTCTCCCCGTCTCTCTCCCCATCTCTCATTCTTTTCTTTTTTTTGGCTTAACATAGATAGTTTTCTGTTGTTAGCAGCCAAAGAATCTTAACAGATATACCTATCAAGATGAACAAATATCAAAGGAAAAAGAACATTTTCCCACAGGAGTCCTTCTTATGCATTCTCCAAATTAAATGTAATGGTGGAGAATTATTTATTGAGTGCTTATTGTATGCAGGCACGTGCGAAACACCTACGTGCATTCTTTAGAGATGAGGAAACTAGCTTTAAGAAATGAAGTGCCACAAAAAGGAGATGAATGGTGTTGGAAGACCTCAAAACAAACTGAGCCTCATTCCAGGAGCCTAACCCCTAGGAAGAGTTTTGGGGTGGTGGGTCGCTGGCTTCTGACTCAAAATGAAGACTGATCAAAATGAGTGATTGTATAGTCTTTATAATTTGCCAAGTGCCTCACTATGCAAGCTTTCATCTAATCTAAGTGACACACACTGCAGGTAGGTATTCCAACCACCTGCCAGGAACACTTTCCCCCAGTCCATGCTTTGGTCTCTTCCCTCTCATCACTCTGGTCTCCATTCCAACGTCACCTCCTCAGAGAGGCCATCCTGACAAACTCATGTAAAACGTTCAACCCTCTCCAGTCACTGACTATCCCCTTCATTGTCCTCCTGGCTCTTACAGCTGCCAGAAGTGATATTCCTGTGGTTTCCTATGTATTATGTCACCCCTTTAGAATGCAAATCCCTGTGACTATCTTGTTCACCTCAATATTTTCAGCACATTTTGTTTCTGACACAGAGCAGGCACTTACGAACATTTGCATAATGCACAAATAAAAGAATATTTTTTTTTATTATTCTATGATTCTGCTCTGTTTACAGCTCTGAAACTGCTGGCTGTTTGATGGTGATTATGTTGCTTCACCTTAGGAAGCTTCTGTTTTTCCATCTGTTAAATGGGGACAATAAGAGTACCTCCTGTTAGGGTTGTTGTTAGACTTAAGTGAAGGGACAGTATGCACTGTTTGGTTACAGCAGGTGTTCAGTGGTAAGGGGAGAGGAGCAGGCACTTGTGCAGAAGAAACTACTCTTTACCCAGCCACTATTTAGACAGACTACATTTGACTCTTAGGTACAAAGGTGCAAAATTATATGGTCATGGGTAGAAGGGAGATTTTTTAATATTGGAAATTTAAGGCAGTTTCAGAAACTGGTAAATGAAAGATATTAAATCTGATTTTTAACATCCTGTACTGCTGTAAATTTACTATGTGAGAACCCTTTGGTTCCAAGTTTGGTTCTATATTAAAAGAACTAAAGCACAAAATTATATTCCTGTCACGAAAACCGACGGGGCCAATCTGGCAGGGCTGGATCCAGTGGCTCAGGAATACTGGTACGATGTGTTTCTCTCTCCATCCCTCAGCTTTGCTTCCCTCTGGGTTGGCTCAAGCAGGCCACTTCTTTACGTGGCTGCCGTCTACGTCATCAGACTTGCAGCCTATCCGATAAAAGCCCTGGTGAAATAAGAGCACATCTTCCTCTGTATTTCCAGTGAAGTTCTCAGAATTATGTCCCCTTGGCTCGGCTAGGGTCTCCCTGATCGTGTCCAAACTAATCATGGTAGCCAAGAGGATGGATCCCTCTGATTGGCCCAGCCTGGGTTATGTGTCCAGGCTTGGAGCCATGGGTGGCGTCAACTACTTGGACTAAGATTGAAGAAGGAATGTCCGCCTACAGGAGAGGTAGGTGCTGTTTCCAGAATGGAACAATGGAAGACTGGGCAGAGGCAGTCAACAGCCAGCTACTGTAGGTAGCACTAAGTAATAGCCCTGAAGATGATCATCCTGATGACCATTCTGATGATAGAAGAAAGTGGGACACAGGTTGATCAGATAACTTGTGCAAGATTCCTTGTCTAGAAATAGGGTTACCAACCATCCTGGTTTGCCTGGGGGTTTCATTGCTGAAACTGGGAAAGTCCCAGGCAAACTAGGATGAGCTAGTCACCCTTTCCAGCAAGCACTAGCAGAACCATGCCTCAAACTCTGTTTGGCATTGCCTTTTCTTCTTTCTCTGACCTTTGTTCCTCAATCATTCACCAAGATTTTCCTGAGCACCTTCCACAGCCTTGAACTAAGCTGATCATGGAGATTCACAGATAAAAGACTGAGTGTTTTCTGCCAAAGAAAGGCAAAAGGCAGTAAGAAGTCTAATACAGTAGGTCCATCATAACAGGCAAGTGTATTTGAAAGTGACCTAATTCTGTTGGGGGTTGTGTACGAGGTTGGATCTAAGAACACTCCCAGAGGAGACCATTCTGATTGATGTCAGTTTTGAAGGAGAAATAGGATCAATTTCATGACTCCTTATTCCAAGTAAATGATCTTTCCATTAAGCTGGACTATGAAGTGTGGGTTACATCAACAGAAACATGGAAACATACCTGGTTCTCCCCAGGAGTAAGCTTCTCTTGACTGATAGCTTAATATATGCAATAGGAATGGGGACGCGGATACAATAACCCCATAGAAATGTGCGTGTTCATCTGAATTTTAGAAGACTGATGTCTGGCTATGTCTGATCTTCCCCGGGAAAGATTACAAGTATCCTTGTAAATTTTGGTCCTATTTGCCTCTTGTTGTACCTCCCACCTGTCCACATCCACATGGTACTGTAGCACCCACACCATAAGGGCTCAGAAGCTCTCCTGCTGCCAAGAACCTCCCCTCCCACCACGGTCTTAGCTCCCATCAGAGAGCAGATGAAGGATGGCTCTCAACACAAGCCTCAAGTAACTTAGCCCTGAAACAAATACATAAATGCACACACACAGACACACTCATACATGTGCACACACACTGTGTGAAAATTATTCTAAACACTCTGCTATTTTAAAGAGATTGTACACAAAGGAGGATTTGAGTCAGGGAAAAAGCAAAGCATTTTGTTTCATAAATAGAACTGGTGTTGGAGTTGATTGTTTCCTCTCCTGAGGGATAAACATTTTAATTTAATAACAGTCAGAAAGCGCCTAAATGTTCTTGAGGAAAAGATATGGCGTTCCTAGAAGGGCAGAATCTATTTGCTTGCTGAATACTTGGAATCAGGCATTTCAGTGTAGTGTTACTCAAAAATTTAAGCAAAATTTTCTGTATCAAATTTTACTCATATCAATAACTATAGTTACCACTTACTGGGAAAATTCTATACGTGGCAGGTGGTGCATATATATTATCTGACTTATTCCCCAGTGTCAAGCCTGTGATCATTATAATCCCCATTTGTCAGGTGGGTAAGCTGAGGCTAAGAAAAGTTAGTCAACATGCAAGTAAGGGACAGAGCAGGAATTCAAACTCAAGTGTGCCTGTCTGTCTGACTTCAAAGTTATATTTGTATTCATCACCATTTATAAAGCAGGTCTGTTTGTCATGCCTTCCAACAGAGACATCTAAGGTGGGACACAGATTTGTAAGAGGAGAAAGGACTGAAAAAGGAAACAAAAATGAAAAATGAGTTTACACAGTATTTATTAAGAGAATGTCACCACAGCTGATGCAACAGACAGGGAGGTGGCCAGGCCAAGGAATTGAAATTATATGTGTGTGGGAAAAAAAATGACAGGCTATCTGCACATAAATAGAATTTTGCCATATTTGGAGTAGATTACTTTTTTTTGCCAGACCTTTGTGAAGAGTCTGGTTGCTTTTCTGTGCATATATATAAAATAATAGAGACTTAGAAGGGCACAATCAGAGCTGTGTGAGTTTGTAACTCTCTCAGTTCAGCTGTAGCAGACCTGTTTTGCCTTCGTCTTAGCCTCAGTGGAGATCCTGAGATTCCCGAACCAAACCAGTTTTCATAAACCATTCAAATTCAGCCAACAAACAAGGACTTAGCCTTTGTTAATAATAATAGTGTCTAATATTTATGGAATGCTTATTCTCTACCAGGCTCTCATCTAAAAAATCTACATGCATTGATTAATTGAACTTCTCATAACACCTCCATGAGGAAGGTGCCTCTGTTATCCCTATTTTTCAGAAGAAGAAATTGAGGTACAAGGAGGTTGAGTCTCCTGCCCAAGGTCTCATAATTATAAAAGTATCTCATAAGTGTCAAAGCTGGGATTCAAACCCAAGGCATCTGGCTCCAGAACCCACACCCCTCCCCATGATGCCATACTTCCTCCAGACCAGGGGGGTCAAAACACTTTTTTCTGTCAAGAGCCAGATAGTATTTCAGTCTTCCTAGGCCATATGATCTCTGTCACAACTGCTCATCTCTACTGTACAACTACAGCTTCCATCATAGAGCAAAAGCAGCCATAGGCAATATGAAAATGAATGGGCAAAGCTGCATGCCAGTAAAACTTTATTTACAAAAAGAGGCAGTGGGCCAGATTTACTGACCTTTGGTCTAGGCTACGTTGCACTATACACAATGAGCAGGATTCTTGTTCTTTTAGGTGAGGCATTCCAACCATAGTTATAGTAAATTTTCTCACATGCCTTTTGGCTTTTCCACATTTTGGTTTTTTTGCTTGTAACATATCACTTTCCTTTGTTAGGTTGATGGTGATGATGATGATGGTAATACTTACAAATGTTGGCTGAATGTTTCTAGACAGATGAGGGAGCCGAGGCAAGAGAGAGAAAGAAACCTGACCATAGTCAGAGTGTGTGAGCAAAGCTGAGACTCAAAACAAAAGGCCCAACTCCAGAGAACTTCATCCTACTCACTAAGCATAGTTTCTCCAGGTGTGATTCACAGATCACTTGCATGAGGATCCTGGGGAGAGGACCGTAAGTCTGCATTTTACCAAGCCTCCTAGGTTACTCTTGAGTGTGTTAAAATGTGGTGAGCACAGCACTAACACTGCATGGCCAACCATTTCTTCTGAGTTGCTCTCCTAGACCTTCAAGCTTGGATGAGAGCTTCTTCTGGAACTTTCCAAGCCCTGTTGATTATCCATCCTACTACTAATGACTGTATATTGTAATTATCTGAACACTTGTCTGTCTCCTCTATTAGTCAATCATCTTCAAGGTCATGAACAGTGTCTCTAGTTAACTGTTTTACAGCTAGAGCCCATCATGTGGTTGGACCTCTATGTGTGGTTTCTCAATGAGTGAGAAAGTTAATTATTAGAAATCTTAACTTCATGGGTTTTATGATGACTCTCATAACTACATTTTCTATCTGTACTGGACAATTTGTGTGGTTTTCTCTTGGATTCCCTTTTTTCCTTTCTTTTGCAGTGAATCACTTTGTTCAATTTTGTATATTTTGAGTATGCATTGGCTCCCTGCTTAAGAAAAGTTTTCATTTTATTTTCAGTTTGCCTTATGTTGACTATAACTGTCCTTAAGGAATACTATCCTGAAAGATGGCTTTATTTATATGTCAATTTTTAATAAGCAATTATTAGTACCTATAATGATCTTAGTGAAGAATTGCCAGAGTCCTTACCTTCAAGGAGTTTTTAATTTAGTTGAGGAAGACTCAAACCTCTGTAAAATGGCGAAGAATGTAATTCTGTGCTAAACTGCATTATACAGATATATCCATTTGTTTAACACATAAGTGTTTATTAAGCACTTACACCTTGTAGTCATTGGTCCAATTGTCAGAGATACAGGAGTGAACAAGACAGGGTCCAGGGAACTTATATTTTATCTCAGGTGGACAAGACCATAAATCAGAAAGATAATACATGAACAAGACAATTGCAGATGGTGCTAAGCGATGAAATAAATTGAAGCAGGGTAAATGATAGCGACTAGGCGTGGGATACTCTGGATAGGGTAGTCGAGCTCTTTGAAGTGCAACTTGAAGGGTAAGAAGGAGGAGGATATGTGAAGAATTAGGGCAGAGAAAAAAAATGCAAGAGCCCTTAGGAGGAGCAAGCTGGGCCTGTTGTAGGACACCTCTAGAGCATCCGAAGGGAAGGGGACTGGCAGGAGATGGACACTGAGAGGCAGGTGAGGCTCAGTACTGCAAGATGACATGGTAAGGAGCTGAGATTTTGTTCTACATATGTTGTGAAGCCATTGAGGGGTTTTAGGTAGGAAATTAGCATGATCTGCTGAATTTGTTTTTAAAAATAACTTTTGCTGCTAAGAAAAGTGGATTGTTGAGGGACAAGAATAGAATTAAAGAGACACAAAATAGGATGGCAGTTGCAGTAATTCAAGTAAGAAATTTTGATTGGTGGTAGTTGAGATGGAGAGGTGAAAACAGATGAGGGATATTTTGTGGGCAGAAGACTTGCTGACGGATGGCATGTGGGAAGTGAGGTAAAAAGAGAACTCAACCAAGATTCCCAGTCCTTCAGCGTGAAAAACTGGGTAGGTGGTACTGCCAGTTACCAAGACGTGGAAGACTGTAGAAGTCACGTTTTTGCAAAATATTTAGAAAGTTCTTTTAAAGATATGTTAAGTTTGAGATGTATATGTGGTCATCCATGTGGAGAAATCAAGTATGTAGCTGGGTATATGAATGGAATTCAGTGAAAAAATCAGAGCATGGGATAAATTTTGGAAGTTACTGACCATGAATGAAATTTAAAACCATAGCACTCGATGAAGTTGCCTGAGGAAAGAGTGCTGATAGGAAAAAGTAGAGAACTTGAGAGACCCACCCTGGAATAGGCCAACATATTGAGGGAAAGCCAACAATGGAGAACCAGCAAAAGAGACTGAAAAGCTAGACAGGAAGAAAATGGACAAACGCACAAACTAGAACAAGTACAGTAGGAAGAGAGGTCAAAGAGGGTTAGGGGGATGAGTAGCTAACTGTATAATGCTACTGGTGGGTTGGGTGAAACGAGGCCAGAGGCTCAAGTTATGTATCTGGAAACACGTTAGAATTAGTGAGGCTTGAGTAGGATGATAGGAATGGGAGCCTCCATGGAAATCTGAGGAGACACGGGGCCTTCTCTTAAACAAGAACACAGAAGGGTGTGTTGGGAGTTGACCTACAATAACTCAACAGCCTGCACAGGTGGTCAGGAAGTAGGGAGTGATTGTGCAACTCGACTGAGAAATTTTGCTGCAAAGAGGAGCATTTGGAAGGTGCTGTGGGGGGAAAGGGGCACATTTTAGAGGGAGCTGCGGTGGGAAAAGCATTTTGGGTTGCCTCTCATACTCAGGAAGTAGTTAGATCTTTGCAAAATTTCTCCTGTTTGAGTGTCAATGACTGTCATAGGTAGAGAACTGTGATAGCCCTCAAAAGCCAAGATGTGAACTGATACTCGATGTGCTGTTTGTTTCTTTTTTTTTTTTTTACATTTTTTATTGATTTATAATCATTTTACAATGTGTCAAATTCCAGTGTAGAGCACAATTTTTCAGTTATACATGAACATGTGTATATTCATTGTTACATTTTTTTCTCTGTGAGCTACCATAAGATCTTGTATATATTTCCCTGCGCTATACAGTATAATCTTGTCTATCTATTTTTTTTTACATTTTTTTATTGTGTTTGTTTCTAAGGAGTCAAAACTTTCAGTTACTATCAATGAAGTTAACTAATGTTCAACTTTCCTAAATTTATATTTTGAGGTAGCACATCCTCTACTCTTGGCTACGTGTGCAAGAAGGAATCATATTGCCAATACCCACCACATACACTTATATACATATGCTTCATAGCTATAGGCACACACCACTTAAAACATATCTACCAATTAATTCAGATCTTTTCCAAGAAAGAAGTTAGTAACAAAGGGATACCCAGTTTTGTACATTTACCAGTCCCCAAAATACTCACTGGATGTGCTAAGATTCCCTAATGAGGATGGCAGCCATCTGGCAAACGACCCATTAGATTGAAACAAAAATGTCAACACGAGCAAAATATGTGAAGTTGTTGACCATTGACAGACAGCCTGTTGATGGGCATCTATTTAGCTTTCAAAGCAGTCTGGCAGATAGATTAAAAAAATCCATCAGACCTGAAAAGCCTTAACAGGCCAAATTTCCCCGGGGGGCCTTTCTATATGGTACTTATCATTTTCAGAGCAGTGATAGCTCTGATTGTCTCAGGCATCATTAGCCTAAATAGAGTAATGATGCCAATGTGGGGAGTCATGTTAAACACATAATCTGGGGCACGTGAGAGCACGTGCGCCAGTGTGTGCACATTGCATGGTTTTGTTTTGCCCTGCAACTTGTAGGGCTTGTGTTAATTTCCACGGCTTCATTAGAGCTTTGCAATTGGTAATTAATTTCCTGTCCTCACCAAGTCCCTTCAGGTGATCACACAGAGGGAATAGGTGACCTCAGTGTCCATTTTCATGTGTTCATTGTCCAGAATCTCACCCCAGCCTCCATCAGTGACCACTTTCCACTGAGAAAGTGATCCTTGTGCAGTTTCTTTGCCTGATGAAACTGTTTCCATATTCACTTGGCTTCCTAATTGGGCCTTGTACCTTTTGGAGGAAAAAAAAAAAATCTGAGTTGCCTCCAGCTTGGCAGAAACTAAAGTGAGAAGCTATACAGATGTGATTTCTGAAGGAGCAATTGATTTGTTTCACACACCACCTACCTTCCTTGAAAATTAAAAAAGCTCACCAACAAAGTGGCAATTGGTCAGGACCTCAGGGGGGCGAAAATACAGAAAAAAATTAATTTCAAACTGTGAAACTCAGCCAGTGAGAGCTAATAGCCCCACTCCTGACACACAGCATTCACCTTCTGGTAAATGCAACAATCTGAGTGTGTGTGTTTGCTGATTTTTCCTTTTTTTAAGTGGGGGAAGTATGTGAAGGCATACATCTCTTACTCTGATTTCATCAGTTTTGCTACATTCACTTAACGTCACCGCCATCTTCCTAAAGGAGAGTTTGCAAACCCAGTCCCTCATTATTTCCAGCACCAACAATTCCACCATGGAGCAGGTAACATCACTCCCACAGTTCTCTCTAATGGTGGAAACATAATAATTAACCACGTCCCCCTGAGATGTGGGCTGAATGGCTGGCCCCTAATTTGTATACTTTCTGCAGAGATTTCAGTGTCTCATTAAATTTATTGCCATACTAAAGTCACCTTTTAAATTATGGATCACGATATTGGTATGCTGCTAAAAATGTTCACAGCATTGTAATTTTATGCACTGGCAATAAACATGAAAAATGCATTTTGGGGTTGTTTAACATTAAAAATAATGTTTTGGAAAATAAATTTTAGGAGAAATTTAGTGCTCAGGAAAAGGACCATATTCACAGTCCCAGAGACACAGATCCATAATCCAAAGAGCACATTGGATGGGGACCAAATTTGCAGCCCAGATAGGTCAACAGCCAGGCACCGCAAGGACAATTAACTTCACCTAAGTTGGATTTAGATGGTGGTGGGATCTATGACTTCCTGCCAACTCACAGCCATCAAGGGCTCCTCCTTATTGCTCTCTAAATGGTAGCAAGGTTTATTTCTGAAGCTGGCAGTTGATTGCTAGGCAATTGGCAGCATTACAACACATCACCTTGTTCAGGAACGAAAATGATACGGCACCAGCTGGCTTTCTGAAGAGCACTTTAACTTGGTCAAGCGGGGGCAGTTGTTCATGGACTTAACTTTACTTGAAAAGTTAATTCAATGACAGATGTCACAGCTAAGGCACTTGGCTCTATCAATAGATGTATATCTCGTGAGTGGGGTCAGGGACAGTCGTCTTGAGAGTGTCCTGCGTCCAAATACCTAGATCTTATGAGCTGTGTGACCTTGGGCAAGTTACTTACACCTTCTATTCTTCTATTCCCTGTCTGTCAAATAGGGGTAATGACAGAACATAATCCCAGGGTGGTTTTGACAATTAAATTAGAAAATACATTTAAAAGTATATGTGCAAGACACATAGTCAAGAACTAAAAGTATTGTTGTTGGTGGTGGTGGTGGTGGTGGTGATGATAGTATGAACCCATCCCACATTGCATGATATGAAAATTCTATAAAATAGATGATTGAGAAGCAACAGGAATGGGTATGAGCCTAGAAATAGTGAATTTCCTTTCTATTTCACTACTGGTAAAATTTGACTCTTTAAGGCTAGCCTAGCAAGTGCAAATCTTTGCTGTGTATCTTTACTTCTCTCACTACCTTGCTGATGTGGAAAGAATACCTTTTCTCATTGAGTACTCTCATTGATTTTTCCCAGATTTCAATTTTTTTTTTCATTTTACACATTGTAATATATTTAATTGGTTATTGGACTCTTTTATATCCTACATCGAAAGGTTCAGAAGCCTAGATACCAACAAATCATTTTTTTTAATTGAAGTATAGTTGATTTACATTGTGTTAGTTTCTGGTGTACAGTATAATGATTCAGTTATACATATGTGTATATATATATATTCTTTTTCAGATTATTTTTCATTATAGGTTATTAAAAGATATTGAGGAGCTCTCTGTGCTATACAGTAGGACCTTGTTGTTTATCTATTTTATATATGTAGTTTGTATCTGCTAATCTCAAACTCCTAATTTATGCCTCCCCCGCAACTTTCCCCTTTGGTAACCATCAGTTTGTTTTCTATGTCTGTGAGTCTGTTTCTATTTTATAAATAAGTTCATTTGTATCATTCTTTAGATTCCACATATAAGTGATACCATATATTTGTCTTTCTCTGTCTGACATACTTCACTTAGTATGATCATCTATGGTTCCATCTATGTTGTGACAGATGGCATTATTTCATTCTTTTTTATGACTGAGTAGCATTCCATTGTATGTATAAACGACATCTTCTTTATCCATTCATCTGTCGATGGACGTTTAGATTGGTTCCATGTTTTGGCTATTGTAAATATGGCTGCTATGAACATTGGGGTGCATGTAGTTTTTTGAATTAGCATTTTCTCAGGATATATGCCCAGGAGTGGGATTGCTGGATCATATGGTAACTCTACCTTTAATTTTTAAAGGAAACTCCATACTGTTTTCCATAATGGCTGCACCAAATTGCATTCTCACCAACAGGGTAGGGTTCCCTTTTCTCCACATCCTCTCCAGCATTTAATGTTTGTGGACTTTTTAATGATGATCATTCTGACTGGTGTGAGGTGATAACTCATTGTATGATTGACTTGTATTTCTCTGATAATTAAGGATGAGCATTTTTTCATGTGCCCATTGGCCATCTGCATGTCTGCTTTGTAGAAATGTCTGTTTAGGTCTTCTGCCCATTTTCAATTTTGTTGTTGTTGTTGTTATTGGGTTGTATGAGCTGTTTGTATCTTTTGGAAATTAAGCCTTTGTTGGTTGCTTTGTTTGCAAATATTTTCTGCTGTTCCATAGGTTGTCTTTTTGTTTGTTTATGTTTTCATTTGCTGTGAAAAAGCTAGTAATTTTGATTAGGTCCCATTTGTTTATTTTTGCTTTTATTTCTATTGCCTTGGGAAACTGACCTAGGATAATATTGCTATGATTTATGTCAGAGAATGTTTTGCTTATGTTCTTTTCTAGGAGTTTTATGATGTCCTGTCTTATATTTATGTCTTTAAGCCATTTTGAGTTTATTTTTCTGTATGATGTGAGGGAGTGTTCTAACTTCATTGATTTACATGCACCTGTCCAGTTTTCCACACCACTTGCCAAAGAGACTGTCTTTTCTCCACTGTACATTCTTGCCTCCTTTGTCAAAGGTTGATTTACCTTTGTGTGTAAGTTTATTTCTGGGCTCTTTATTCTGTTCCATTGATCGTGTGTCTGTTTTGTGCCAATACCATGCTCTTTTGATTATTGTAGCTCTATAGTGTTGTCTGAAGTCTGGGAGAGTTATGCCTCCAGCTTTGTTCATTTTCCTCAGTATTGCTTTGTCAATTCTGGGGGTTTTTTTGTGATTGAATATAAATTTTAGGATTGTTTGTTCTAGTTTTATGAAAAGTGTCCTGGGTAATTCAATAAGGACTGCATGGAATTTGTAGATTGCTTTGGTATTCTGGCCATTTTAACAATATTCTTCCCAATTCAAGAGCAAGGGATATCTTTTCATTTCTTTAAATCATCTTCAGTTTCCTTTATCAATGTTTTATAGTTCTCAGGATATAAGTCCTTCACCCCCTTGGTCAGGTTTATTCCTATGTATGTTTTGATGCAATTTTAATAGAGATTGTTTTTCTTTCCCTTTCTGATATTTCACTGTTAGTGTAAAGAAATGCAACACATTTCTATAAGTTAACCTTGTATCCTGTTACCTTGCTGAATTCATTTATCAGTGCTAATAGATTTTATGTGGAATCTTTAGTGTTTTCTCTATATAATGTCATGACATCTGCTTATAGTGACAGTTTTACCTCATGCCTTCCAGTTCAGATCCCTTCAATTTCTTTTCTTTCTTCTTCTTTTTTTTTTTTTTTTTTGTCTGATTGCTGTGGCTAGGACTTCCAATACTGTATTAAATAGAAGTGGTGAGAGTGGGCATCCTTGTCTTGTTCCAGATTTTAGCAGGAAGGCTTTCAATGTTTCACTTTTGAGTGTTATGCTGGCTGTGAGTTCGTCATGAACAGCTTTTATTATGTTGAGATATGTTCCCTCTATACCCACTTTGGTAAGTTTTGATCATGAATGAATTGAATTTCATCAAATGCTTTTTCTGTATCTATTGAGATGATCATGTGGTTTTTGTCCTTTCTTTTGTTTATGTAGCATTTCATATTGATTGACTGAACCATCCTTGTAACCCTGGGATGGATCAAACTTGATCGTAGTATATGATCTTTTTATGTGTTGTTGGATTTGGTTTGCTAATATTTTGTTGAGAATGTTTGCATCTATTTTCATCAAAGATACTGACCTGTAATTTTCTTTTTGGTAGCATCTTTGTCTGGTTTGGTATTAGGGTGATGAAGCTTCATAGAATGTGTTTGGGAGGGTCCACTCCTCTTTAGTCTTTTGGGAGAGTTTGAGAAAGATTTGTGTAAGTTCTTCTTTGTATGTTTGATAGAATTCCCCAGTGAAGAAATATGGTCCTGGCCTTTGGTTTATAGGGAGTGTTTTATTTTTTTATTACAGATTCTATTTCACTTCTAGTGATTGGTTTGTTCAAATTATCTATTTCTTTTTTATTAAGTTTTGTTGGACTGTATGTTTCTAGAAATATGTCCATTTCTTCTAGGTTGTCAAAGTTGTTGGTGTATAATTACTCATAGTATTCTTACGTTTTTAAAAAATTTCTGTGGTATTGGTTGTAATTAGCCTTTTATTTCCTTCAGTATTTTTTTTTTTAACCTCCTTTTTTAACTTGTAGACTGGAGTGGTTTTTTCATTGTTTGTGCTTTCAGGGGATTTCTTCAGTTCTTTTAATTGGGGGTGATTCTTCTGCTTCTTCATCTTACTTATATTTCTCTGACTGTATGAATTTAAGAGTAGCAGTTACCATCTCCTATGATCTTGAAGGATGGTTTTAATGTAGGAGTGTATCTTTGTAGCCTATATGAGTCTGATGTTTTTGCTGTGAGGGCCGTTTTTAGTATGGATGGCTGTCATGTTTTTCTTCTGTGTGTGCTGGCTGTTATTCCCTTGATAGGGGGTGTGATTGGTGTTGTGGTGATCAGAGTCTGCATTGGATATTGAGTGGGGCCTCCTCTTTGCTCTGTGGTTGTCACAGCCTTGTTGGGGGCTGGATCTGCTTCCCAGTTGTTGGAGTAGAAGCCTCCAGATTGGTTTCTGAGCTGGAGTGTGAAGTAGGCAGGACTGGAGCACTTCCACGGGGAGAGGAGCCACTGGGTATTTCCCTGCAATAGCTGTCTGCCAGGAGGTGCACTCCGGTGTTGCCTCTTGCCCGTTGTGTGGGCTCACAAAGTACACTATTGTTGTTGCTGCCTTCGGTCCAGCCTCAGGCAAGCAGTCTGGATGTCCCTCAGCACTGTGCTCACAAAGCCACCAGCTCAGATCCTCTGAAGTCCTTAGGCACCAGGACTTGCCATAGTCTCCTGTAGTCGCTCACCTAGACCCTCCCTGGGAGCTACAGAGTCAGCCCAGACCCCAGACCTGACTTTGCATGCTTGCATCCAGAAAGCCCGCAGCTGCTAACACCAGACCTGCCCCAGCTGCATGCTACCAGCTGCACACCAGTAATCTGCTTGGATGTCCTGCCTGCACCGAGCTTACAA
Organism: Camelus bactrianus; assembly: GCF_048773025.1. NCBI lineage: Eukaryota > Metazoa > Chordata > Mammalia > Artiodactyla > Camelidae > Camelus > Camelus bactrianus. The sequence continues at coordinate 25,311,281 of NC_133557.1, forward strand.
AGGTACCAGCAGGGTAAAGTCCCCAAAGCTGCTAGAACATGGCTCAGATTTCAGCTCTGCCTTCAGCTGGAGGCAACTCACTTGCTTGCACCCGGAGCACTTAGAGGCAGAGCCGTGCCCGCTGCGACCACGCCCCAGAATAAGGCTGCTATGGCGGTATCCCACCCCTCCCTTCAGGCACGTTAACAATGGGGCTTTTTATGGTGGACCTGGGCTGTTGCACACATTCCCAGTTGCGGCCTGTACCATACTCCAGCCCCTTCAGGCTGTCTTCACACAGCCAACCCTAGTCTTCTCCCCAGGTCCGTCCTCTGAAGCCTGAGTTGCAGCACTCAGCCCCCTAACACATTAGCAGACATGTGTCTTGGGCGAGGGAGTGTAGTGCGGTGGCACAGACCCTCTGCGCTAGTCTCTCTTCATCCTGCTTACTGTGCACTGACTGCTTTACTCTCCGCCAAGCCTCTGAAGCTCCCTCTCTGTCCTGGCTGATCTCCCAGCTGTTTAAGGGGGCTCCCAGGGTGAAGGAACCTTTCCTCTTTCACAGCTCCTTCCTAGGGGCACAGGTCTCATCCTGACTTTTTTCATCCTACCTGGTTACATGGTAATATTTCTTGTGTTTTTGATTATATGAGACCTTCTTCCCGAGTTCAGTAGGTGTTTCTGTGCAAATTGTTACATGTAGATGTAATTTGATGTATTTATGGCAGGAGGTGAGCTCCATGTCCAGCTATTCCACCATCTTGAACTCCACCCAATCAACTAACTCTAGAGAAGGAAGGTTTGTAGAAATATGCTTGGGTTTTTTGTTGTTGTTGTTCATGACACATATCTAGAGAGCATATTCTAAAGTCATAGTAGTAGAATTTTTATTAACTCATATAATGAAATGGTATAAAGATATACAAATGATATAAATGTCATAAAGTGACATAATCAAAATCTTGCTGATTGGGTGTTGGGCCACGTGAAAAACAGTGGATATGGTAATTATGTTTTGCAAATGAACAGCATCTAATGGCTTACTCCAAACGAAGCAGGTGGAAGGTGGTCTAACACAGTGGCTCTCAGATGTGGGCATGAAGCAGAATGTTCCATGAACATGCTTTGGAGTGCAGATTTCTGCTGCCAACCCCAGAGACTGTTACAGTGGGTCAGGGTGGAGCCCAGGGAAAATTTTGAGCATGCACAACCAATATGTATTATTTATAACTTTTATGCATGTACTACTATGCAATATTATGCATATTATTAAAAGTCACAAAATAAAAATTATACAAGTATAGAAAGATAAATAAGTTGTTACTGCTTTTTATATTCCTCAAGGGACCTTCTTGGACACACCTTGGGGGAAAGGTACCCCACTTTGGAGATGAGTGCTCCATGCTAATGTTTTCCAGTTTTACTGTGCATATAAATAGCTTGGAGATTGTGTTTAAATGTAGACTCTGACTCGACAGGTCTGGGGTGAGGTCTGAGATTCTGTTTGTCTAACAATCTCCCAGGTGATGTTGGTATTACTGGTCTGGGAGCTACACTTTAAGTAGTGAGGATCCATGCAGTAGTTTCTCTATTACTGACCCAAATCTCAATGCAAATTGAAGTTTTCATTGTTCCAGGCAATGTGTAGGTGGTTCAGAGAGGTTCTAGATGATCAGCCATCTCCCCCCAGTCCCCCCCCCCCCTCAAAAAACACTTTAATTTACAAGACTTTCTGTAAGTCTTGTTTTAAATTTCACTGATGTGGAACGAGTAAAAAGCACCCTAAATCAGCCCTCCCTACCCCTAGCCCTTTATGTACTTTTCTGGAACGGTTCTCTTTCAGCTTATCTGTTGAATTAACAAGATAGTGCTCCCTGAAGTCATACACAGTGACTTTCCCGGATGCAACAGTGGGCAAGATTATTCTCCCTGATTAAGCCTTTGACAGGCAGCATCTTTGCAGCAAGCATCATGCCAGGTTTGATTAGTAAATTGGCCCTACAAAGTTTTTTTCTTACCTACTGTTGCCCTAGCTCAGCAATCCTTCCCATGGATTGGAATGAACACATTTAAGAATGTCATGCTTGGCGGTACCAAGAACAATAATTAGACAAATTACAAATCATAAAAGGATAAGTGTAATGCACTAATCTGTAGAGATTATTAAGTAGAAATAGGAAACTTAAATAATTAATTCTTAAAATCATCCCAAGAAGGCTGCATTCTTACTGATGCACAGGCACTGCTATTAGGTTACCGTGACAAGCCCATTTCAGATGAAACAGGAGTTCTTCAATGTGCTTATTTAATAGACCTGAAACATGTTGTAAGGAGTGATTTCATTACTGCATCCCTCCCATCTGAATGAAATCAGAACTCCAGAATATGCTGCCTTCTGATTAATTCCACAGCATCCTATGGACCAAAGACTTGGGGGGTATAGTCCAGAAGATCTGATGTACATAAAAATCAACATCAGAAATCCTCTTAATGTGTTTTAGTAAAACAGGAAAGCACTATCATTTTGCATTAGTCACTGGCATGTCACATAAATCAGGCCTAAGAAGCAGCAACATACTTTGAGAATGTTAGAAATCATGGAGTGATATAAGTTATGTACGTAATATTTAGATATATATGTATTTCTTTTTTAAAAAATTAACATGTATTAATTGCCCCACCCAGTTTGAAAGGTCCTGTTCTACCCACATGCTGTCTGGTGGAACCTCCCAGAGAAGCGTACATGAGCATCCACAGGGAGGCAGCTGTTTTTGGTGTCTAAGGACCTGAGTTTAATACAGCTTGATCACATTGGCTAGTCTTGCAGACTTCTTTTAGACTCATGTCCTCCTATACAATGAGGAAGATAATAATTATTGCTCTAAAAGATGGGATTCAAATCCACTTTATTTTAAAGTGTTTAGCACAAGAGCTTTCAATAAAATAGTAATTTATCAGTTTACTTCTAGATTCTGCATTAGGTTTTCCATGTTATTTATATATGGAAATATTTCCATTCTCTCTCTCTGCAACTCGATTGTGTTGAGGATGCAACATTGATCAAAAGAGAAATCACTTTTGCTTGATGAAATTTCCAATGTCCATTAAAAAATAGTAAGTTATTCAGTGTAGGTGGGATGAAACTCTTGAAAAGTTAGTGACTGGGGGTGGGAAGGGGTGAGAAACAGATCAAATAGGGAGATTATGATATCACAGGAAGCCTGCCATATTGTGATTGCAGACTTGCAGGGAGTCAAAAGTACAGCTGGGCCCTGACTAAGGAGGGAGAGAAGTCTCAGCACTGTGCAACCCTCATTGTCTGTTTTACCATTCCTGGTTTCATTGGTAAAACAACCTTGGTACAGAAAGTGAGGGCTATGGGGAAGAGTGTTCGATGTAGAAGGAACAGTATATGCAAAGGCTCAGAGAAAAGAGTCCATATGACTCTTTGGGGAAACTAAAAAGTTGCCAAAGGATGGTGCTAGTGTAGTAGGGAGAGACTAATTTGTAGATCTTTTTAAACCACGTTTAAAATTTAGGCTTATTCTGGAGGCATCCGCATGTCACTTATAGATTTTAATCAAGGAAATTGGAATGGCCTTGATTGACCTGTGACAACAAAGGTCAGCAAACTTTTCCTGTGAAGGACCAGATAGAAAATGTTTTCGGCTTTGTGAATCATAAGTTCTATGCCCAACTATTCAACTCTGCTGTTGAGGGATGAAAGTAGCTGTGAACATTGTGCAAGTGACTGAGCATGGATATGTTCCCCAAAACTATTCATAAAAACAGGTGGTAGGCCAGCTTTGGTCCCTGGGCCGCAGTTTGCTAATCTGTGATACAGAAATAAGAAAATCAGAAAAAAATAAAAAATAAAAAAGGATACATTTCTTAACTCAGTTGTTTTAACTTACTTAACTGATAAGACAGAAACCTTTTTTTTTGTTAATTTTTTTTAAACTGATCTGAAAAGACTAGCATCAAAAAGATTGGAACTGTGTTTGTAATTTTTCTTTATTTCTTATGCTGACGGGTTTAAAACCAGGAAATCTTGCATTCTGTATCTTAGCCTTATTGTCTTCTGTCACCTGGGTCACACCTCTCTCACTGCTGCCAAAGTGGCTACTTCGCTACTGGGTCAGACCAATTATTTCCTAAATGGTTTGTACTCATCTACACTTCAAATGCGCATCTTTGTGCGAGGGGGGGATAAATAGTGCCTGGCACTCACCATACTCCTCACTTCCATTATGTGGGCAACACATCAGTCTGCTCCATTGAAGAGCCCGTGACTACAAAGCAGCCGTAGATCATGCATGTCCCCGCTCTTCCACAGACACTATTCAGATATCTGACTTTGAGGGTCCTTTTCTGCTTAGCTCGGTGCTTTATCCTAGTTTGAAAATAAATTACAAAAAGCATCAACAATATTCTTAAAGTAAATCTTTCTGTGCCCACTCACCTTACTACTTTATAGAAAATGTTTTGAAATAACATCTCTCTCTCTCTCTCCCTCCAGTTTCATTTTTAAATCACCATAGAGACCTCTGAGTGTTAGGAGGTAGTCCGATCTGGGGAAACTGCACACTCAGTTTTAGAGCCTCCCTCTGAAAGCTCTCCTGGTCTCTCCCAGTTCTTTTAGAAAGTTACCAAAATGATTATAAAAATGACGATGATGATGATAATGCTAATTTAATATTTATTAAATGTTTGTTCAGAACTTACCTTCAAGCATTGCATTTAATTCTCACAACAAACCTATCAAGGAGTTACTATTAAAATCCCTGTTTTATACCTAAGGAACGTGAGGAATGGGCAGAGCCAGGCTCTGGTCCCTGGGTCTCCAGCTGTAAAACTCATGCTGTGCTCTGTTGACGGTGACACCCCGCATTTCCACACCTCACGCTCTCCCCACCTGTTTTGGCCCACTCGCCAGGTGATCTTTATTGTTGGTGGGATAATTAGAAAATAACTGCAAAAGTGATGCTTTGTTTCTGTATCAGACTTTTCAGGGTCACACACATTGTCACATTCAGTCAGATGAATCAGGCTCAAAGAGAGGTAAGAAGAAACTGAAAAGAGAATCATGATTTTTAAAGATGAGGGAAACAAGGATTCATGGGCTCACAGATTGAAACCAGAAGGCCTGGGGCCTGAAGGCAGGCTTTCTAACACAGGGCAGAATGCTCCTTCCTGGGGCCACTTCTTCTAACACGGTCTTCCTCAAGAGTTCCCTTTCCCCAGGTCATTTGATGCCTTCCTGTGATTAAAACAAATGATTTCATAAAGCCCTGGAGAGTGAGTCTAAAGGTGGGCCTAGTGACGTAGCCCTGTGGTGGGTATTTTGGGCTGTGGAAACTTTCTGGACTCCAAGACCATAGGGCCGACTTACATGAAGACCTGATCCTAGCTTGGGAACTAACTTTAATGTATATCTGAATATTCTTAATGAAACATCTAGAAGTATTTTTGTATATTGATTATATATATATATATATATATACATATATATATATATATATATATATATATATATATATATTTAATATGTCAAATCTGCCTAGGATTTCTTTCTGGAATCCTTAAAAATTTATGCCATGACACTAAGAGGGGTAGACAAAAGCCATTTAAATTAAAAATAATTTACTGTATTATATTAATTAGTTAGAACCATGCCATTTGTGCAGCAATTCCATTGTGGTTATTTCACAGGAAGGATGCATCTGTCACCCCAAATTTGATTTGTATCTTGAAACTAATTATGCCTCAAACATGCCACATAGGAGGGGGTCATGAAAGGATCTATCACTCACGTAACGAGACTTTCTTGGAGAGCAGCGCAGCCTCCTGATTGGGTCCTAAGTGGCTCGAGAGAGCAGAGAGGGGCAGCTGGCTTCGGATGTGATGGTGGTTAGGAGTATGGGGTTGGGTGAGGGCTCCCTCTCCAAGATTGGCCTTATATGGTTTGAACTTCCTGCCAGCATGAAATAAGGGGGCACCCAAACTTTCTCACTGGTTTGCTAATATGTGTCAAGGGAGGAAGGGAGAACTGTGGGGCTTGAATGCTGCCAATGTTCAAACATCTCAAGTGGTGTCAAACTGTTCTATAAGCCCCCTTCTGAATTCTGTTTATGTCCTTTATATGCTAGTCAGAATTTGTCATTATATGTTGTTTCATCGTTTGTTGTTCTTTTCTTTCTCCACTCAATTGTGAACTCCGAGAGACCATTATTTTGCCTATTTTCTTCATTAGTAGATATCCAGAACTGATCATAACACCCGGCACGTACTAGATGATCACAAATAGTCGTTGGAAACCAACAGGTACCTGAAACGGTGCTCAGCATCACTCTTCATCAGGGAAATACAAATCAAAACCACAGTAAGGTATCAATTCACACCTGCCAGGATGGCTGTTGTCAAAAACAAGAGACAACAAGCATTGACAAGGATATAGAGGAAAGGCAACCCTCATGCACCGTGGATGAGATTGTAAATTGGTATAGCCTCTATGGAAAATAATATGGAAGTTCCTCAAAAAATTTTAATATAGAATTACTGTATGATAGAATGAACAAAACCCACTGCTGTGTATACATGCAAGGAAAATGAAAACAGGGTATTGAAGATACACACACCCCTACATTTACTGCAGTATTACTCACAATGGTCAAGATATGGAAACAACCTATGTATCCATGACTGAACGGATGAAGATGTGGTGGAACATTAGTCAACCATGAGAAAGAAGGAAGGCCTGTCATTTGCGACAACATGAATGCACACTGAGGGCATTATGCTAAGTGAAATAAGTCAGACAGAAAGACAAATCCTACATGGTATTGTTTATATGTGAAATCTTAAAATACAAAATGTCAAACTCATGTAAACAGAGAGTACGAAAGTCACTGTCTGGGGGTTAGGAGAGGTAGGGATAGGTTGGAAAAGGGTACAAACTTCCAGTTATAAGATGAATGAGGGCTGAGGATCGGATGTAAAACATGGTGACTATAACTGATGGCACTGTATTGCATAACTGAAATTTGCTAATAGTAGAACTTGAATGCTTTCACCAAAAAAATAAAAAAAGATAAATATGTGAGGTGATTAATGTGTTAATTAACTAAATAGAGGGACTCCTTTCACAATGTATACATAGATTAAATCACCACAATGTACACTTAATATTTTTTAGCATACATTTATTTTTATTGAAGTATAGTCAGTTTACAATGTTGGGTCAATTTCTTGTGTACAGCACGATACGTCAGTCATACATGAACATACATATATTCATTTTCACATCCTTTTTCACCATAAGTTACTACAAGATATTGAATATAGTTTCTGTGCTATATAGTATAAACTTCTTGTTTATCTATTTTATATATAGTAGTTAGTATCTGCAAATCTCCAACTCCCAATTTATCCCTTCCCACCTTCTTCCTCCACTGGTAACCATAAATTTCTTTTCTGTGTCTGTGAGTCTGTTTCCATTTTGTAAATAACTTAGTCTATCTTTTTTTTTTTTAAAGATTCCACATGTAAGTGACATTAAATGGTATTTTTCTTTCTCTTTCTGGCTTAGTTTACTTAGAATGACATTCTCCAGGTCCATCCATGTTGCTGCAAATGGCATTATCTTATTTTTTGTGGCTGAGTAGTATTCTATTGTGTAAATATACCACAACTTCTTTATCCAGTCATCTGTCAGTGGACACTTAGGTTGTTTCCATGTCTTGGCTAATGTAAACAGTGCTGCTATGAATATTGGGGTGGAACACAATGTACACTTTAAATACCTTACAATTTTATGTGTCAGTTACACCTCCAAGCTAAAATAAATAAAGCCATTGGATAAATGAAGTGAGGAACAGCTCTATGCTAGACGCAAAGTATGTAGAGATGTCAAGTCTCGGTGCTTCCACTGATGTCCCCGCATTTTCTTAACCATGAGGTGAAGTATTTTAGCCAAAGCTATATGACCAGGAGACAGATAGGAAGGATAAACAAATAAACAAATTGCAATATGGCATGACAAGTGCTATAAAAATGTACGTTCCCTTCCATCATGGGACCACAGGTGGACAGCCTAACTTGTCCCCGGCACTGTGGTCCTGCACAGTAAGGAAATCAATCTTGTGATTCATGCATGAGGGAGGCACGAGTGAGTGCATAACACATTTGAATTCAAGTCTGTATTTGACATCTCTCTATAGTGGGAAAACAAACTAGCAAATAGGTAAAGAAATTTCAGTCTCCATAGAGCCTCCCAGGAATTTCTGAAGCTTTGCAAACCCTTTCCTCTTTCCCCAACCACTTCACACAATCTCTTTTCAGACACTTACTGCAAAGAGTAGGTGTAAAACACTACAGCAAACTAGGGGAAAAGGGGGAAAATGCTGACAAAATCAGATTTTTAAGCCAAATTCTAATTTTTTCTCAAGTAACTCTCATCATTCTCACTTCCCATTTCATATCTTCACTTAAAACTGTCCTTCCCAGCAGCTCTACCTAACCTGGTGTTGTCTAGAATGTGAGTTCCACGTAGGTCCCGAGAGGACACGGACTCGCTGGTCAGGTCAGGTTGAGGAGCTGCCGTGTATGCCAGCTCGCCCTCAGACAGTCATAATGTCCACTGCACATTTCAAGCTCTGGGATTCCCAGCATTTTTTTTTTTTCAAATCTTCATGACCCCTGGAGACCTTCACAGAACACTTAGTAAATTCCAAGGGAACGAGTATTTGCAGAACATGCTCTGAGAAATACTAGAATGAAAGATAAAGTCCACGCTACTGAAGCTAGGCATCAGGTGACTTACTTATCTGGACTCTGAGCCTCTTCAGCCTCATCACTAGCATGCCTTTCCCTTTCTCCCGTGTGTGTACTTTGGTCGTGAGCTGCTAGCAGATGCCAGGTGCACAGAATTCCATTTTATGCCTCTGATTCTTGCCCATGGCTGCCTCTCCTGCCTTCTTGTTATAGAAACTTGGCTAAGTCACTTAGCCTCATGGGGACCTCAGTTGCCTTTCCTATAATAGTAGAGGGTTTGGCAAACAAATGATCTTTGGGATCCTTTTATACTCCATCCTTCCCAATTTGTGATTTTCTTCTCCCCAGTGGTGCTTGAGGGTGTTATTTCCTTTCTGTAAGCCTCACTTTTTAAATGTGCAAAATAAGAAGAGTAACAGAACATACCTCATTAGATTCTGTGATGATTGTGCGGCATGAGGAGGGTGAAGACTTACAATTACAGTCTAATCAGTATGACTCAATGGAAAATTAATAATAAGTCTTATCTACCACTTTTAAGAAAACTATTCCAGCATTACCTAGGGTCAGTCTTCCTTGAGAATGATACATCCTGTGTGTTCCCTGGCTTTGAAAGCCTTTTACTGATGTAAAAATAACCCTTAAAGTGTTCTTAACAGTGTAGTTCAAAAAAATGTTAATGTGCTCTGAGACTAAATAAAGGGAAGCTCAATAGCTATAAACTTAATTTTTAAACACCCTAAATAAATACATGTTTTTCCTAATGGCAGGGAGTCAACTACCATCAGAATCTTGAAGGGCAGAATATGACAGGACATACATTATGGTTTCCCAGGAAATTGGATAGAGGAGCCTAAAGACCTGCTAAGTAATATGACTTTGAAAGTAACTTCAGCGTGTGAGAAACTTTAACTTCACAATGTGGTTTTCCTCCATGTTCTTGGTGGTACTCAAAGAGACAGTTGAAGGAGATGGAATCGCTATTATCAATACCTTTGGACATGCCTCAGCTCAGTATGTCTGAGCCAAGCCTGCCACCTTCTAGGTGCAGACTGTCACCTCTCCTTGGCTGGGTGCATGACTCCACTACCTGACCAGCAGCCCAGGCCGTATACCTGGAGTCTTTTCTCCACTGCTCTTTCTTCTTTACTTCTCACTTTCGACCAATCTTCAAGTCCCCTTGAATCCCTCTCTAAAATTTCTACTATTCAGACTCCTAATGTTCTCCCCAAACCTCCTTTTTAACTGGCCCCTATCCACGTCAATGGGAAGTCCATCTTCCAAGGTGCTTGGACCTCAAACATGGAAGTCAACCTTGATTCCTTTCTTTCTCTTGTGTTCCTTCAGTCCATCATCAAATTCTCATACCGCTGCATCTTCAAAATCCATACAGAATCTGACTACTGATCTTCACGTCCACCAACCCCACCTGGGTCCAAAGAACCACTTCTCAAGCCTAGGTTTTTCTTTCCAGCAAATTCTTAGGGGGTCTTCCGGTTACTTTTCTTGCCTTCTTATAGAGCAAGCTTTCTCAATCTTGACACTACCGACACTTGAGTACAGATAGTTATTTGTTATTAGGGGTTGTTCCGGACATTATTGGGTATTTGGAAGCACCCCTGGACCCTACCCACTAGATACCAGTACGATCCCCCTACCCCAACCACTCGCGACACTGAAAACCCTACACCAGCTTCCCTTGTTCCTCAGAGGAAAGCACCACGATCACTGCACTGTCTGGCCTCCCATTACTGCTCTGACCTGGTTTTCTGCATCTTTACACCTTGCTTTTTCACATTCAGCCATTTTGGTGTGCTGGGCTTGTTCCTACCCTCTGAGCCTTTGAACTTGTTCTTTTCTCTACCAATAAAAATCTTCCCCCAGATATCCACTTTGTTCCTTCATTTCATGGCGCCTCCATGTAGTCAAATGATGCTGTATGTTGCATCCAGCAAAATTATGCTTTAAAATAATATTTGATGGCTTGAGTGTTTATTACCAACTATTGTTAAATAACAAAGGATGATTTGAAAAAAGCATGTATATTATGACCCCAATTTTGCTAAAAAGGAGAATCAAATGTGTATTGATACACATATTATGACTAATAGAGAAAATACAGCAGAAGGACAGACATACAAGTGTCAACTGTGTCATCTCTGTGTGGTAGCTATACAAGCACCTTGTTTACTGAGTACTTTTCTGTACTGTCCAAATTTCTATTAAGAAGACACTTCACATCAAAGAAAAACAGTGAACACTATTTTAAAAATGAAACAGTATCACAATCCTAAATGTCTCCAAGATCCAAAGACCAAATGGGAAAATGTAAAAAAGTTGAGCATGGTAAATTGGAGTGTACTCTGGCCTTAAAACACAGTGAAAGTCAAGGGCATGTGTTTAGATACTTTAAGCGAGAGACAGAGAGAGAGAGAGAGAAGTGAATTAAGTGACCTAGAATGTTTACATTTATGAAGACCTTGGCAATCATAGAATATGACATCCTCTTCTTTAATAAGGTAGGAGCTCCAGAGAAATCAACTAACCCAAAGTCACACGATTAAACTGTGGCAGAGATGAGATTGCTCAATTATGTTTTCATCAAGCATTTATTAAGTTTCCACCATGTGCTGGGTGCTAAGGGGACAATGGTGGAAGATAAATGTAATATCCACTCTTGAGTGCAATGAGAAGGAAACACAAATGCACATCCAAATACTATAGAAATGTGTCACCCAGTGGAGAAGTGACGTCACCAGCCACATGTGGCTGTCAAGCACTTGAAATGTGGCTGGTTTGAATTGAGAGGTGTTGTAAGTCTTGAAACACACACTGGATTTACATAAAGGAAGTATAATGCCCCATCTGTATTTTTATATTGACTGCATATCAAAATGATATTATTTGGATATACTCAGTTAAAAAATACATTATTAAAATTAGTTTTGCCTGTTTCTTTTTACTCTTTTTTAAGTATGGCTACTAAACATTTCCAAATTACATATGTGTCTTCCATTCTAGTGCTTTTGGACAGCACTACATAGGCAGTGAGATTCATACTTGATGGGTTGTTAGAAATGAGAGAGAGGGCTACGAGGTTTAGACAAAGTTCTTTTCTTAGTCTTGGGGACATGGAAAGCCTATGAAAGGAAATGATATATAAATTGTGACCTGGATAGTAAGTGAGACTTAAGCCAGGAGTAGGGTTGGGGATGGAATCAAAGGCAAAAATAACTAAATACTTAGAGAAGCCACCATTTGCAACGTCAGACTCTTTCATGATTTTTAAAAAAGTTAAATAGCAAGTTGCAATCATTTTTCTTAAAAAATGGGTTCTCCCTTCTAATGGAAAACATTGACAGCTTCTTAATTCCAGGCCTGGGAGTGGATGTGTGGACTTCGGTGACTTGAACTCCACCAGCACTGCCCTTCCTCCTCCAATGTCTTATTGCGAGATAAGCTCATTTCAGGGAAGGGGGAATTCTGCCTAGACCAGAGAGAAATAATGACATTGAATTAGCTAGATAGATGGCAATGAGTAATCCACATGAAATTCTTAAATTTGGGTTGGGAAGGGAGAGCCAGCATTGGTTAGCATGCCTCTGATTATACAATTTATTCTTGGCCAGGAAAATGAATGTGCTCTATGAAATATTTCTGGAATAACCTTTTAGTGAAAAACAATAGAAATTGTAAGACAGATTAAGGTTTAGTGTCGCAAGAGATTATAGTGTGAACAGACTGTCCTCACAGGGTCTGTTTAACTGGTGACAAGCTGGAGGAGGGGAGAACCGTAAGGATATTTGACATGAAAAATGTGAATTCGCTCTCTGAGTGTTTACTAGCATTCACAAGGAGCAGGAAATGAGCCGTGAAATGTATTGTCAAACATTCAGGGTTCAAAATATAATGCATTACTTCAAGTTGGGCTTCTTGCTTTCTGAGATCCTCATTCTCAATTTGTCCACCTCTAGGACAGATGAACCGGTCTTTTACTGTGTCCTTCCCTGGCCATAATGTTCACCTGCAGCAGAAGCTGGGAACTGGCTTTCCAAAAGCCATTTACAGCTCCCGTTTTTCCCTTGCCTGCCTTGATTATAGAGGTTTGGAAAACTCAGCTGATTGCCCCTTACAGTTTGGCCATGATCACGTGGCTTGCTTTTACCCGGTGAGAGCTGGGTATTAGTCTCCAGGGAGAATGTTACTTCCCAAAGGAAAAAAAAAAAACCCCACAAAGACTGGCCAAAAGAAGACCCTACACCCTTCTCCTTTCGTCCTCCTTCTGCCTGATTTCTAGAGGCAGCTCTGCCATTTGGCTGCTCCCACAGATAGGGAGGTACAGTCATAAAGATGCTGAAATACTTCCATGTTGGTTGTGAAATCACAACTTCCCCGTGTCCCCCATGTGCCTCTCTTGCCCTGGTGCCTTGCCCAAGCCTACCAGACATTCGTAAAACAACAACAATCACAACAGAACCTGGAATGGCAGGGGCCTCTGGGTCTGTACCACTGAAAAAATACTTTGGATGTCACTCCTACATTAAGTGCAGTGGCCACCACCTTGTAACCATGAGATCTCAAGCTACAAACCAAGAGGAGAATAGAATATTAGAAGAAGCTAGTTCACCGTGACTTGGCAAAGCTGCAGTACCAGCCCAAGACTTTTTTTTTTCCCTTCAATTTTTTATTATGGCAAAATACATTTACATTTTTTACTGTTTTAACCATATTAAGCATACAGCTCTGTGGAATTAAATACGTTCATAATATCATTCAACTGTCACCACCACATCCATCTCTACACTCTATACCTTGTAAAACTGCAACTATCTACCCATTAAACAATAACTCCCCCTCGCCAGTCCCTGACAACCACCGTTCTACTTTGTCTCTATGAATTTGACTACTCTAAATATCTCATACAGATGGAATCATATAGCACTTGTCTTTTTGTAACTGACTTACTTCATTTGGCATAATGTCCTCAAGTGTCAACCATGTAGTAGCGTACTGTAGAAGTCCCTTCCTTTTTAAGGCTACATAATACTCCATGTCATGTATGTACCATGTTTTCCTTAGATGTCTGTGGATGGTCACTTGCATTATTTCTACATTTCAGCAATATGAATAATATTGCTGTTAACATGGGTGTACAATTATCTCTTGGACACCTTGCTTTCAGTTCTTTTGGTTATATATGTAGGAGTGGAATTTCTGGATTGTATGTATGTTAATCCTATTTTTTTTCAGGAAATACCATATTGTTCTTCACAGTGGCTGTACCATTCCAGGACATTAGTGTTTCATGACATAAGCCACTGTGGTGGCTTGCTCTCTTTCTCACACTCAAAAAAAAAAAAATACTGTTAGTTTTGATACGTAAGCAAAAATACTGCTCACTCCAGAAATGCTCAGACACACACAATGTGTGAGAATTTCTTAACTGTTTCTATTGTGGATTTTTCCCTTTGGTCTAGCTATCTTCTCTTTGGAGTCTTCACCTTCTCCAGTCATGTCAGAATATGAGCTTTTCTTCAGGTAGTAAATATTTATTAAGGGAGTGAATTAATTAATTAATAAAACAAACCAAAGAAATCAATTTAAAACATAAAATACAGAGAGACTTTTTTCTCCAATTTACATATTCAGTTTTAGTAATCAATTTTTTGCTTCTTTAACTAGAGACTTGATATTTTATTCCCCCTTCTTTTCCTCTCTCCTTTACTGCTTTCCTTATTCATTCATTCATTCATTCATTCATTCATTCATTCATGTAATTAATATTTCTGGAGCACCTACTCTTTCCTGGGAGTGATTCCAGGCTTCGAGAAAGCAGTCCTTTGAGAACTAAACCATCCTTAACCTTCGTTGAGCTTCTGTCCCAGTGTAGGCACAGGAAGACAAAGGACAATCAATCAATCAAATGTCAGGTGGTGATAAAATGCTACAAAGGATAAAAAATAAAGCAGGGTTAAGGGACAAAAAGTGGTAGAGCTGCCATTCTGGATGGCATGGTCAGAAAAGGCCCCTTGGAAGAGATGATGCTAGAGCAGAGATTTGAGTTCATGGGGACTCAAGTCATGCGAGGGTGGGAGGGAAGATCAGCTCAGGCTCAAGGAGCAGATTCAAGGGGCCCGAGGTGCAGACTCATCTGGCAACAGGGAGACGGCGAGAGGGGCCAGAGCAGAGAAGAGAAGCGAGGAGAGGGAGGGGATGAGTTTGCAGAGGTAATAAGAGCCTTCTCCCTCTTCTGTCTTGCTTCTCTTCCCATCTGCTAGCATTCTTATTACACAGCAGAAATCTAGCAAACTATGCCGGCAGGTGGTCTCAGAGATGGGCCACCTGCTCCCATGCCTTGTTCTCTAACTCCTGCTCCTGCGTTGGGCTGTTTGAATCACCATTAATACTTGACAGGCTCAAACTCTTGACCCGGTTCAGAGTCTGCCAAGTGTCTCCAGACATATTCTGTCTATGGGCAGTGGTGCCCGTTTTTCTAGTATCCATGCTTCTCACCATTCCTCAAGACATCTCACTGATTCTCTGCCACTTTTGGGTCCATTTTCTTATAGTTAGAATGCAGGTGCAAGCAACAGAAACTACTCAACCTATTCTAGGAAATAAAGAGGAGGATTCATAGTAAGGATCCAGAGCGGTCTGTCTGGAGTTGGGCTCCTGGCTGAAGACTTACGTGTGGCCTTCCAGACCTGAGCAGAAGCAGCTGCAAAGACTTTGTCTAGCAGGGGTCAGGGAGAAAGCTGCCCTCCTTACACCAGACTTGGGGCATTGCCTTCTCTTAAGGGATTTGCAGTAAAGGACCCAGCCTCCCTGGAGGGCCATGCTCTTATGCATAGCTGCATTCCTAGCTCAGACGCCTCCACGTGGAGGCCTCTTTAATGGGGGCCTTCAGCAGAGGCTTTCCTTAGGAGCCTCTACCAAGATCACCTTACTGGGGGGAAGGAGCGGGGAAACTTGCAGACGTTTTTCTGCATTCTGACTCAGTGCTCAGCACTTTTCCCCTGATAGCCCAACCTCCTCTCCCTCCTCCCAGCCCCAGATCTATCACACTGCAGGAGCCTTTTGTTCAGTGCTCTCCCAGCAGTGAGAGACTCAGGCCCCCTGACATCTGCACTGATCCACCTGACCCTTCATGAGTGCCATTGCTTCAGGGAAAATGGAACAGACGGGAGTTGGTGCTTTCTCTGGTTTAGCCTTTTGTTTATATTATTGCCGTGAGTTAAAAAAAAAAAAAAAAAGTCTCCACTGTTATGTTCATTTTGGCTTACTGTCTTCATCAGCTACTCCTACATCTGGCCGGTCAGCTCTCTCCAGCTCAGCTGAGCTCCTGACTCCTGGGTGGAAATCTAAGACAAGCATTCACCTGAGACCAAGGAGAGAGAAGAACCCAGGAGGCCACTTCTCAGTCCTCTTGGCATAATATGGCTGCCTCAAACCTCCGGGCTATATATGTTATAGTATTGCCCCATGAAGAGACTGCCTGAATGTTGGCTGATGCTTTGTTCCTAAACACAGTTCCTCAGAGACGAGAAACACTGGGTGAGATGACCACCTCTGTTTCTATCAGCTATGGCCCTGGGCTGGGCAGAGTGTTCCTCTAATCTCTAAACAACAGCCAGGGGGATAGATTTCAAGTGCAAAACAGACTGCATTACTCCCATGATTAAAACTTTCCAGTGTCTTCTCGTTGCATTTATTTAAAAAACTAACATTCTTTTCCATGTTCTGGAAAACCTGGCCTGACTGAGTCCTGCAGCTGTCTCCTGCCCAATCCCCCACGCGTCTCCTCTTCCTTGTCATTTTTCAGCCACGCTAGCCTTTTTGTTTCTCCCTTGACCCAAGCTAGTCTTGTTCCCAGCTCAGAGGCTTTGTACAACTGTTTCTCTTGTGTGAAACACGTTGCCATGTAATCTTGGTATTGTTGGTTTCTTCTCATAATTCACATCACGGCTCCTATGAATGTCTCCTCCTGGAGACGCTACCCTGTCCAGCCACTCAAAATGAGGCTCCCTACCCAATACCCCAAACTCCTTCTCTGTCACATGACCTTAAAAAAATTCTCATTTACTTTGTTTTCATGTTTAACATCTGTCATGACCTCCTTGATCCCCACCACCCTTGAGTAGAAGTCAGCTCCACCAGGGCAGGGATCTGGGATTGCCTTGTTCATTGCCATATCCTGGTGCCCAGAACTGTGACTGGAACATAGCATGTGCTTAATACCTATATGTTGAATCAATAGCTCTTTGCTAGATCCCCACTCCTGTCCATGAGGGTCAGTGGAGAGCCAAGTCATAGAGAGAGAAATCTTAAGTTCTTGGGTGGGGTGAAACCACATGTGTGGAGGGCAGGTGTGCGTGACTTTAGATACCATTAACTATGTCAGTATTTCTAGAAGATCTGATAAGAGTGGATTCTAGGAAGACACATAAATGTTCTTTGAGTGGTTTGGTTCACCTTCACACTGCCTTGTTTTGCCTCCAACCTGGAGACATTCACCTGCTAAATAGGACAGATACATAGTTTGCACACAAAGCTGAAAGCTGTGAGAATTCTACAATTAGTTCTTGTGATTTAAGTTTGTATTTAAGCAGAAACTTCCTTGAAATGTGACTCCTTCCTCTGTCCCATCCTCATTTTAAAATCAGTTATTCAGGTAGAAGTGCTAATATTTTAATAATCATTACTTTTTGAGGTACAAACTGAAAATGGTTTGTTAAGTGAGTTTATCAAAATCCATAGTTAGGTTGGATTAGATTAGATTAGATTGGTTATTTAGGTAAGAGTCAGACCAGATAAGCTAAAATACTGGGTTTTAATAATCATCTGCAATTTCTTCTTTTAAATTTGAAAATTATTCCACTGAATCGCTCTCTACACAACCTGGATGCATTGCTAATTTCTGCCTGCTCTTCATTTAGTATCTGAAAAATGTCAATCTAAATATATACATGTGTGTAACATGTACAGTATTTATTATATGTGTATAATACATGATTTTATATAAATGGATATTTATATAAATCTGGGTTCTTATATATGTATATGTATGTCATATATAACATCTGCACATAGGCTATGTTAGGTATATTTTGCATATACACAATAGGTGTTTTTAATTTTTTAATCTTACATTTCCATCCTCACAATGGATTTCTCTTCTGTGTGTGGAAATTGGTCAGAGTACCACCTACATTTTGCTGGTGATCTCTGGCCATTATTTATAGTTTGACATCACAAATGTTTCACATGCACAAATGTGACAAGAAGAATGCCCCCGTTTCCCTGGGTGATGTTATTCCCCAGGCAATATTATTCCCCATTTGCTAAGCAGCTTTTACTAATTGGGCCCTACAACTGATCTCTTTCCTAAGTCATTGCCATGCTCCTGGGATAGGTGGTTTCGGGATGGAGACAATGGAGCAGGGAGCTTTTGTGGATTCGCTTTCCTCCCTCTTTCCCTTGTGAAGACACTACGTTCTGTTGTTCTACTACTGTCTTCTGAAATGAGGAACAGAAAACAAAATGTAACCCGGTGATAATAGTATCTTATGTTCATATAAAGCTTTTTGACTCAGAAGGCATTTTTGTATACATGAATTTATTTGATCCTCATAAAAATCCTGTGATATAGGCAGAAAAACAAGCATAATCCGTGTGGTATAGGTGTATAGGAGAGATTCAGAGAAGTCAAGTAACTTGCTTAAGGTCACACAGCTAGTGAGATGCAGAACCAGGAAGGGAAATTCAGCCTTTCACGAGCTCTTCACCCACCATGTATTTTATTTTATTTTATTTTTTTACACTCTACATTTCATGGTGGTTTTTGTTTAAGCAAAGGACATACTATTTTCCAATCATTACCCTATAGCAAGTTTGCTAGCCTCATTGAATGTTCTGAAACCTGATAAAGTACCTTTTCATAATGGTTGTGGAATTTTAGCTTCTGGAAGTTATCTAGCCCTACCTGCTTGTTTTGGTCTCAAAAGGCCAGTTGGAAGGGGAGATACAGTCCATTCATTATCCTTCCTCTTCTAGGAATGCCAGTACCAAAATGAAGCTGCAAATGAAAACAAAACATTGACTTCCATCTCGTCCTGGGCTCTGTGCAACCCAGCTTACTTAGCTATGCTCCCTGCTGCACATTATCCATCAGCAAGTGCACTTGCCTCTCTTCGGCAAGAAAGTATTTATGTTACCTCAGTGCATTGCCTCCTCTTTCCCTGTGAGGCCACTTGGGACCCGGGGGTGTCTGTATGTAGCTAGCGCTGGAGCATCATGGGTGCTCCTGGCTTTCTCTGTTTTTAGATTTTCATACATTTCTTTCCTACCGAGGCTTAGAGACAAACATCCAACTTGGGAAACAGAACTCAATGTGAAGTTAGGAAAACGTGAGAAGGAGCAGGAACCAGGAGCGAGCGAGAGCAGAATTCTTTGAGGGGCCGCGGTAGCAACCAGTACAATTTTAGACACTTAAAAAAGTCCATGTCAACTGAATATCAGAAATGAATTTTAAAAACCTCAGCCTGTCCAGGGTTGCAATAGCAAAGAGTCCCTCAGGGCCAAAGGAGTTTAGCCTACAGTGCTCCCTAAGCTAAAAAAATCAAGTGTCTAAATCTATATCTTCACCTTCCCTAAAAATGGAAAGATACGTTAAGCCAATTTCTATTTTTGGTCGACCTGCAGAAGTTGGCCAAATATGAGCTCTAGTTTTAATGTAAGATTTCTCCCAATTAAAAAAAAAAAAGTGCTCCTATTGTTACCAGATTTATGTGAGCATGGTAATATTAATAATACTGAGCATTACTTGTTTGAGGCCTAGCTCCTCAAAAATAAATTTGGAAAGTCAGGCTCTGTCTTTTTTGGAGAGAATTCATTAAAGTTACTTTCAAAAGTGAAGTGAGCCGTGCTCCTTTAGAATGAAAGTTTAAGATGCAAGATAATTCATGTTGACTTCATCCCTGGTGAATGTTTTGTTAAGTAACTGCTTGTTGGCTATTTCCATTTTGAAGGAGGAATTATAAGGTTCTCCCCTCTCACCTAGACTCTTTAATATTGGAAAACTACTGGGGATGGAGAGGTTTGTGTTGGTGTCACTGATAGCTTCGTCCTGGAAGAAGCTCAGATGTGGATGGTTGAGATCGGGTTAGGGTTCCATCTCGAAGGGGGAAAATACAAGTTTTCTTTTTTTCATATGTAAGGTAGTCTCTAACACAATCCATACTCCTGGCTCCTGGTTTAAATAGGTCTTGACCTTCTTGGCAAAATCAGTTAAGAATCATCCCGTCAGGAAAAGGAAGTGAATAACTCCTTTATTCCAATGAATGACTAATGATGGAAATTTCAAACAAATTCCAGATTATTTTTCTCTGGCAAATTCCTATGTATCTACAATTGCAAAATCTGTATTTTTTTCTCCCCTTTCTTCCCGCCTACCTTTCTGCCTTCTTCCCTTCCTCATTTTCTCTCTTTTTCCTTCCCTCCCTCCCTCTGTTTTTCTCAAGATTCGCATCATTTGTGAATTTGCAGCAAGTTCTCTATGTGGTTAGAAAAAATAGCACGGCAGTTAACAAGTCAGAAGAGCTAGAAACTCAAAGTCCCCTGCTTGTGAATGACCTTGGACAAGTCATGTAAACTCTCTGTGTATCCTTGGTAATTATCTCCATCTCACAGATATGGAACTAATATACAAAGAGGTTAAGTAGTTTGCTAAATGTGGCCCGGCTAATAAGTGGCAGAGCTAGACTCTGAGCACAGGCCTTCTGGCACCAAATTCCACCTCTTGATCACTATTCTGTAATGAGAATTAAGTAAGGGTAACAAATTCTAAAGACCTGGACTCTTAACAAAGATCACCCGATCTGCATTGGAATCCAAATGCCTTCCCCGCTTTGGCGTGTTTCTAGGTATGTTTTCAGTCCACCCTTCTTGTCCTTTCCCACCCTTGGCGTTGCCGGAGCATTTTTATCCTTCCCTCTTTACATCTCTCTGGATCGGATGCGTCTCCAGCCTCCACGCGCTGTCCTTGAGGGCTGCATGTACAGCAAAGAAAACAGAGTCCATGGAACTCTGGAGCTACCCCTTGGTTTCAGCTGGGATGTTCTCATTTTCATCTCTTTTATCTAGTGGGTTTCTACCCAAAATTTAACTTGAAGAAAACCATCTGCTGCTTGTCACCCAAACACATACACATTTGAAAATCACAACCTTTGGCCAACCTTTCCATGTTAGTCAGCAAGAGTCTGAGGTCTTAAAGGTAACTATGGAAAGAGAGTAGGATTTGGGAACTGGAAGGCTTATGACCATGATGTATCCAGGGAACTCGCACCAGGGCCAGAACTGATGCCATTTGGGAGTGGGCAGGCAAAAGCAGGCTGAATAAATTGTCCTGTGGTCTGGACCACAGTTCCAGAAGGCAGGACCTTGAATAATAACATGCTTCCTTTACGCCAGGCAGAGGTTAACATTTTCTCTTTGGGAGGGGTTTTTCTTCTTTGCTAATCTGGCTCTATCAGTGGCTCCCACCTTTTATTATTATTATTTGAATTCTTTAGATTACTGGAAGATTCCTTGTATTCTCGAGAAGTATAAAAAACTCAAAACTGTGCTAAAATAGTAACAATTACAACTTGATCATCACTCCAATATCACCATGCCTCACTGTCATCATGACTCAGTTCCCCAGGCCATCCTGGTGCTGGACCAGTGCTTGAAGAGAACTGTCTGCTGCCCTAAGTTCTCTTATAAACTCATGAGACAAAGCTCTCACATTTTCAGTAATTACTTGCTCTTGCTCTGGCAAGCTGAACCCTATTCTAGATTCTTACTTACCACGTTATTTTTGAACAAGTCAGATTTCCCCCTCACATCACAAGAAATATGGAGCTGGGTGGTTGCTGACCCTGGCTCAGTTATTCAAGGATACCTGAGGCTGGGGTCAGAGTTTCTGAGAAGATCTTCCCTTCTTCAGTCTTGATTTTAAGATGGCAGCCCCTATTTTGTGCAGCATACCCTCATTCAAGGGAGTGAGGAGAGGCAGGGGGCTTTCTTACTTATTATCAATGTAAGTTATTCTCTGCTCCATACTTAGTGGGCATCCTTTATAGTCCCCTGTTGCAGCTGACAGACTTGGCCATAAGTGTATGTGTCCCTCGGTGTGATAAAAGTAAATTTTACACATCGATCAGCATTTAGCGTTATGCTCCGGAACATCGCTGGAGAATCACTTGCTTATATTGCAGTGGTATTTCTTATTGTCCTGAATGGAGAGTGAGTGATATATGGGGCTCACTCTAAAAAAAAAAACCCAAAAGGCCAGGCAAGCCAGGGGTTGCATCCTAAGTTTGAAAGTCTTGCACAAGTTGGGCCTCTGTTAACCATTCTGGTCTCAACTCTTAGTCTTCCCTGTAGTGCAAGGTCATCTTGCAACACTGGACTGCTTCCTGCCCAGGCTCATTCCTAATGTAAGGTCTTTTTACCCCATTCCCTGAAAGGTGAAAGGTGCTCTGCCAGACTGCAGTATGATTGGCACTCCAGCCAACGTTCATTCTCAGATCAAATGTTACCTCCTCTTGGGAGCCCTCCATGACTACACCATCTGTATTACATACCCACTCCTAACTCACTCTCCATCACACTGCTCTGTGTGATCACCTCTTCATAGCACTTTTCACCATCTGAAATTGTCTCTCTCATTTGCTTGTTCTCTTGCAATCATTCCTGCTGGGATCTAAGCTCAACGACCACAGGAATGGTGTCTGTCTTCTTCTCTAGTCAGCTTGAGCATTTAAATGAACACCTAAACAGGTGTTGACTGCCAGAAAAAAAGCTGCCCGGGAGAAGCCCAGGGTTTTGGGTGACTTCAAGGAAGGCGAATGACTCATTGAAGCGCAGAATTTCTTCATGAAAATATAGATGATACCCAGGTCTTCACAGTGTGACAAAGATCTTAGATTTATGTGTGGCAATCAGAACATGCATAACGTGATCTCTTTTGCAGATAAGGGTGGAGCCAGCCCTTTATTTCAGGGTCCTTGCTGCAGCCATTTGAGCTGTTCTTGGCAGCTGTTTTATGCATTCATGATTTAGGACAGAATGACAAAGCCATCTATATATAAAGGGGGAAAAAAGCCTCCAATGCTCTTCAGTGTATTGTCTTCCAAGAGAACCCTGAGTTCTCACTACCTGCCAAATAAGAGGCCGTGCCAAAGAGACATAGAAATAAAAGTCTCAAAAGAAGCAATGGAAAGAAAGGGTCAGCATGGAGCAGCATTTCCTGAGCGCAGCAGTGCAGGCACAGGCTTTGGGCCACGTTGCACTTTTTGATGAAGACAACGCAGGGACTAAACAAAGATGCTGTCATTCACTTCAGATCCAGATTAAATGGCAAATGATTTCATTCACAGAGCGGATTGTCTGAGAGTGGTATCTTTCCATTCATGAAACTTTTAAGCATTCCCCATAAGCCAAATGAGCCCCTGACAGTTTTGTTCCCTGAGCCGTTGTCCATTTACGAGTCCCTGTCCATGAAGAGCATGTTCTTTGTGCCCCTGCCAACGTGCCAGAAGTGACGCAACCTGCCCCCTCTGTTGGAGCAAAAGCAAAGATTACTGGCCATCTTGGCAGGCGTGGGGCCATTGTCTATAAATCCAGGAGCTTATTAGTGTTCGGTGCCTTCTCGTTTTAAAATGATTGAGCCACAGGTGAGTGGCCTTCCAAATATGCACATGTAATAAAATAAAAGAACTCCATGTTCCTTGATTTTATTTTCAACCTCTCCCCAACTCAATCAATCAGCTGTCCCCCGAGTGTTTTACAACAAAAGAAGGTTCTACACCAAAGTGATAACAGCATGTCATAAACATGTAAGAAGCTAGCTGACGTGAAAGGAAAACAATTAAAAGGAAAGGAAAACAAAAGCCAAACCAAGTCAGGGTGGAGAATCCCTAAACAAGAGTGTTTCTTAGGTAAAAGACCCAGTAGAAGTGACTAGGTTGAGACATGTGGACTTTTTCTTGCTCCCACAAAGAAAGGGGGGGGGGGGAATGTCCAGAGGAGAGAAAACAAAAGGAAACAAAAGAAAGTCACTCAAATATGGTTGTAGGAAGGTCCTTATTGGAATTGGACAGTTGTGTTGCTGGGGTGGGAGTCCGCAAGTGGTCAAAGGAAACAGCAGGTGAGAACAGGCTTCTGCAAAAATCCTCAAACACTTGCGGTCATATGGATTTGAACTGTGAAAGCTTAAAAAACATATAGTTCTCAGAATGTAACTTTTAACACTCTTTCAAAGATCTCTACATGAGATTTTATAGCCTGGGGGCAGGGGGAAGAAGAAGAAATGGTTACTTTACCAACTGCAGCGTCTTCTGGTAATTTGGTGACGTAAATGGAATGCTTTTTGTATGCTCTTTTTCCTTTAAAAGAGAAGAAAGAATAAAATTTGATCTCCCAGTAAGTGCTAGTGGAAAAAAGTGGTTCAGGAAGGGGCAAAGGAGTACAGGCCATTTTATTTTCTTAGCCACCTGTTCTCAATTCCCATTTTTCTTCTCAATAAAAACTCCAGTCAGGTTGCATTTTGATGCCTGTCACTCCACATTCATCAGGTGACAAGACTGTTCTAAACTAATACATTTAGCTCTGGACGTGTAGCTTGAGGAATGTGCTAGACTCAGAGCTCTGTTCCTCTTCAGGCTGGAACTGGGGCTCCGAACCTCACTTGCTGGCGCCCCGTTTCTGTATGCTCCAGTCTGCTTGCATTATTTCATCTGGCAAAGTCAATATAAGAATTAATAATAGCTTTCCAATCTACAAATAAAAGTATGCCACTTTAAATTTTTGGCAGTGAGCCGGCATTTTGTCATTTAATCATTTCACATCATTACACTGCAATATGGAATGTAATGACATGACACTCGTAAATGACAAACACTTGGTCTCTCCTGTACAGGAAGAAATAATGTAATAGGAAGCAAATTATATCCTTAAAGGTTGCCAGCATTTCACTCCCACAATTTGGGATTAAGATACGGAGCAGATGCAAGGTGAGGAGAAGGAGAATCTCACCTACAGATGTCCTGGGTAAGACACAACGTGATGAGTGGATTGTCTTCATCCAGCCGTGGACCGAGCATGCCTAATATTGTCAATATCTTTCCTTGCTGGGGACCCGAACAGAAAGCTGTGCAATAGATGGTTTCTTGTATCGAAGGCCTAGCTGAAATGGGAGAGAGAAGGGAAATTGTGGTTGATAAACATAATTCTTTTTTTTTTACAATTCTGTTGTTATTTGCTAAAGGTAATTAGCCCCAACTCAAGAATTGTTCAAATTTCACATTAGGTACTAAATAGCTAATGGATGTTCTACAAAATGACGAACCTTGATTAATTCTTCTTGTCCCTGGGATCTCAAACCAGATCTCTTCTCTCTGTAATATCGGAAAGGCGCCTCAGATTCTAAACGTCCAATACAAAGCTCATGATTTTCTAGCACAGAGGTGTTCCTCCCCTTGAGTTCACTCTCTGGACAGGTGACAAAACCAGCCATCCAAAAACTTACAGGGCATCTTGACCACCCTCCTCTCTGATCCTTCCAAGGATTATATGTAGCGTGTTGCACGCTGGCTCAGCCAGGACTTCGAGCCATCAGAACACCAGCTCTAACTATTCCGCGTCCATTGGGCCCTCTGCTTGAATCCCTCATCTCTTGTTGGCTCACTTTCCAGGTAACACTTCTCCCCATCTCCTTCTTTATTGGCCCCTCCTGGCTTAATCACCCTCCTGGCTTACCTGGCCATCCACCTGCATTTACTATCCCCCACTCCACTTCCATACAGTGCTCCCTCCGCCCCCATTCATTCTCCACGCTGGAACCGGAGGTTTCGGCAAGACTCAGACACCATCTTCCGCCTGACCACTTAAAGTGCATTTCTGAGTGTCCGCCATTGGGGGAAAGGGCAGTTGGCTTCCGAGAAGTACGTACCGCATGTGACAACTTGGCCTTCTCTTGTATAGTCTCATTCCGTGTCTTCTGTGCTCCAGCCCCACTGCCCTTCTGGGTTTCCCCAGTTTCTTCTCCTCGTCTTGATCGCTCTCTCTAGTATAGGCTTTTGTACCTACTGGTCCATTTGTCTGAAATACCCTCCCCTCAGTTCACCCAGTTGACTTGTATTTGTGTTTCAGTTCCCAGCTCATGTGTCGCCCCTGGGGGCACATGACATGAGTCATGTTCCTTGGCTGTCACTCTCTCAGGACCTTTGAAGCATATAATCTCAGTCTGTGGTTACACGTCCATTGATAGAATCAGTGTCGTTTTCCCCACCAGACTGCATGTGCCAAGGTGGCAGGGACCGTGCGTAGTTTTGCTCTTACTGTGTTTTCAGCTTTGGCAGAGAACCTGGTATACAGCAGTTACTCACTCATTCAGTCAACCAATCTGAAATAGCTGTTAAAGGGCTAAATCAGCAGAGAGTCAGAGGTTTTACCCACACTGTCTGGGCACCTCCCTCTGCTGTGCAATTGGAAACATGATTTGCAGAAAATTCTAAGCTGAAAAGGGATTTCTTCACCCTAAAGAAGACATTATGACACTAAATCCATCATCTTGTTAAAGAAATTTTCTGGTCATCTCAACTTCAAGCTTTGCGACTAACGACTTCACACCAGGGACAAGCAGAGTCTGAATGCACAGGTATTGTTGACCCTTTGTGTGTGATGAGGGAAAAGCAGCCAGTATTCCTGAACCTTGAAAATATAAGGCAACTCTGAAAGTAATTCTTTGAGGAAGGCAGTTCTTACTTGGTAGTGGAACACCTTCGCCTGTGTCCTTGTCATCTGTATCACGGTGGTAATTTAGGGCCAGCAGTGACGGCCATCAATGAACAGGTAGCCACACACTGAGATTATATGCTTCAAAGTTCCCAAGAGTGACAAGCACAGAACTTGACCCATATCATGAGCTGAGGACTGACACATAATGCGAGTTGCCTAGGGAAGTCGAGGAGGGTATTGCCACCCCCAGGGGACATTTGGTAATAGATGAGGATATTTTTGGTTGTCATCACCAGGTAAGAGAGTGCTACTGGCATATCATGGGTCAAAGCCAGGGATGCTGCTAAACCTCCCGCAGTCCACAGAACAGCACCCACAGCAGACTGTGTGACTCAAAACGCTAATACAGCTGAGACTGGGAAACCCAGGTGTAGGACATGTAGAAATCTCTCAACTTCTTAAGGACCAACAGAACCTGTTTCGGAGGAGACCCTCTGTAGGGAGACTATAGAGGCATTTTCTGTCAGTGTAGACTTGGCCTCTTCTAATCTTCAATATGAACAGGCCTTCAGAAATGTAGGAACCACAGGAGAAGAGGTATAAGAAAAGGACTGGGGGCAGAAGAGTGCTTTGTAAATATTAACCCAGCTGTGGAGGCCACATGCATCTTTGAGTTATGACCTGATAAGGATTTTGAGAGCTTGCCAACTGCATGTTCAAGAAAAACATAGAAAAAATGCGGCTGATGATAACCTTGATGCAATTTTCCTTTAAGCACAGCCTCATAAATACCAACTATAGAGTCCAACTGAACTTATTGGAAATATCCCCCAAACCTTGGAAAATAGACAAGATGCAGGTGGTAAGATATTTACTGAAATGAACTGTCTGTGAATGAAAAATATGTGAGCAAAATAGATATTTTATCTGTCACTTTATTCACTGAAAGAGATCCGTTAAGTTTCTCCGTTTCATTCTGCTTCTGTTTGGTGTGAAAGCACTTTAAAGTAGATCTTCATTTTCCTTCAAGAAA
Organism: Camelus bactrianus; assembly: GCF_048773025.1. Classification (NCBI taxonomy): domain Eukaryota; kingdom Metazoa; phylum Chordata; class Mammalia; order Artiodactyla; family Camelidae; genus Camelus; species Camelus bactrianus. The sequence goes on from NC_133557.1 coordinate 25,338,846, forward strand.
CCAGTATGGAAAACAGGGGACTCGATGCCTCCCTCTGCCCCTACCCTCTCCAAGAAGTAATATTTTTAAAACCTTGGAGGCAACTTCTGAAAACACCAAAACATGTCTTATTACTGACACTCAGTCTTGTATGTAGAAGGAAAACAAGAGGCAAGTTTCTGGTCAGATGGAGTTTTAAAGTCCTTTGCCCCTTTTCAGACAAATCGAGTTAGTCACTGAATATCCACATTTTTAATAAGCTAGAATGTCCTGCAGTGGATCAGTATCAAATAATAACCTATAGATTTTTACTGAGCAAACCTTTATCCACAAAGTGCTCTGCCTACACTAAGGAGGATAGTCTTTGGTCTCTGTCCTCAAATAACTTCATGGTGTTTTTGAAGAAGGAGCATTTGCAGATAGAAACTTCAGTTACAATACTAGTAATTCAGTTTTATATTTTGGTGCAACTAAAATGAAAATCAAACATTTAGTTCTTCAGTTACACTGGCCCCATTTCAAGTGCTTGGTGTCCACGTGTGGCTCATGACTGCTGGACTATATCACACAGACACAGTGACAGTGCCAGTGCCATCTCCACACAAAGTTCTATTGGACAGCACTAGAGTGCAACTTCACCTCCCCTTAAAAAAAAAAAAATTGGTTGTCTAACCAACCCTGGGCTTTAATACTGGTCAGACCTGATTTGAAGCTCTGGCTCTGCCATCTGTTATCCATTTGACCTCAGTCATATCTCTTGACTCATCTAAGCTCCACTGTGCTAGTCTTTGAGAGAGAGAGAGATAGCACTCTCCTCACACAGCTGCTGTGAGAACTAAATGAGATACACACAGGGCACTCAGTCCCAGGCAATGGATTCTCATCTTGCTATTTTTGTTGTTGTCAATTATCTTAACTCACTGGCATGGCAGAGACAAGAATGTTCACCCTCTAGTCCACGGCCTCCCATCCTCTCCCACTTCCTTTGCAAGGAGGCAAAGATGTGACTAGTGGTGCTGTGGAGGGTGAGACGTGTGTATAGAGTTGGTTCTGGACTGAGGAAAAGGCAAACCCCTGCAGAAAAATCCATGCTCAGTCGTTCCCTTTGGCGGCACGTGTAAAGGCCATGGTACTCAGTGGCCGGGATCAGAAGGATAAAGCAACTTGGACCGCTGAGTCATGGCGTGGAGTTGCTCTGCAGAGTTGCTGGATCTTCAGAAGACTCTGTGTGAGTGAGGAATAAACTTCATGGGCTAAGCCATTGAGATTTAGAGATGGTCATTTGTCTACACGGGAAGGTTGAAACTCATCTGAGGCAATTAAATTGACTCTAATCCATGCCTTCATCTATGTGGACCTTCTCAGTTAGAACTATGGAGGCTGGATAATATTTTGTTATATTAATTGATGTGCTTTTTATTAAGGAATTTTCCTTTCTATCTTCATCCAAACTAGACCAAGGGGCTAGCATTCTTCAGAGAAGTCTGGTCATAGAAATGCAGAGAATAAGCTTTTTTGAGTTTCAAAATTCTGGACCTTTGAGTATCTGAAAACCTCCATAGAAGAAGGCATAAAGTTTATACTGTATCTAACATAACAATGTGGTTACTTTATTCTCTGGCTAGTTTCAGATTCCCTGGACTTGTTATAGGGAACAGAGGGAAGTGGCAAAAGAGTTATAGGCGCCCCAGGAAGAAATCGGAGTTGCAGTTTGGCTACGTAGAATCTGAGTGACTGTAGGCAAGTTACATAAGCTCTCTGAGTCTCAGTTTCCATGGCTGAAATACAGACAATGAGGACATCTCAGAAAATCCTTAACATGCTAGATGATGGCAGTGTAGACCAGGTATGGTCAATAGAAATCCTGGTGGTGGTAAAAATGTTCTCTGTATCCCTGTGGTCCAGTGTGATAGCCACTAGCACAGGTGCCTATGGGAAACCTGAAATATGGTTGGTGCAACTGAGGAACTGGATTTCAAATTTTAGCTAATTTTAGTTTATTCTAGTGGCCATATATGGCTAGCGGCTACCATCTTGAGCTGTGCAGGTCCAGATGGAATTCTCTCATCCCCACCCCAAGGTCTTTGCTCTGTGCACGTGCCTGAACTTAGACACACAGCTATGCGTTGACTGAGGAACCATGAATTGACTGAGGTTGTTTCTTCCAGACAGCAGCAATAAGGCTTGATATAAACCTTAGATTGTTATTGAAAAATAACATTTCTTTCACACTTGGTTTGTGAATCTTCTATAATGCCTTAAGATAGAGACCTGTTTCCTTCTGAGTGTGATCCAGAGCCTGGATAAGTTAAACTGCTGGTCTTACCCCTTAGCATCCGGCTTCACACTGGTAACTTTCCCACGAGCCAGGAAATCTATTTGTAAGGCTGCACAATTGGTTGTTAAGAAAGGGTCACTCCTGCGATACCGTGGCCTCATCGGTCCCCGAGCGCTGGTGTGGAAGCTTTTGCTCACACCTACCAGCAGCTACCCAGTGGGGGCTCTGGCTCTCTGATTTAATTGTCGTCCTCCTCTTTCTGCATTTTAATCTTCCTTCCATTGGCTCATTCCCTCCTGCAGATCTAAGGCAGAAAGCAGTTGTCTACCATGAGTCTGTCTTACAGGAAAGGGAGAAAGATAAAGCAGCCAAGACAGAGAGAGAGACAGAGAGGGAGAGAGAGAGAGGGAGAGAGAGGTGCACATGTGCTCATGTTTCTTAGTTCTCTATGATTTGATTAAAATGGTTCACGGAACAGAAGATGTTGCCTCTACCAGCTGTCTTCACTAAATGTGTCTCTCTGTAATGGGGCACATTAGAGCAGGCAGGATAATGGCCTCCCTCCCAGGCCTGGAATTCCCTGTGACCCTGGACTTGGCACACTCTTCCCCTTTCATCAGTCACTGTTCCTGAGGCCCTGCCTCTTCCAGGAAGTCTTCCCCCAGCAAAGAAAAAGAGCAATAACCACCCACCCCCACCCCTGCCCCTGTTTGTGTTTGTGGTAGATAAAAGCAATTAATTCTCTTATCTACCAATTAAATTAGGTCCTTGTGGCATTTGTCTCCATCCACACCCTTTGAAGGCTCCCAGAGAGGAGTATGTTCGTAAACTCTCTGTAAAGCACCCCTTTAGATAAGTGAACTATGTCATCGTTTTTCTTACCCCAACACCCCTGATGGATTACATACATGTGCAGTGATACACTTTGATTTCTGATGCCCGTCCCTCCCCTACACACCCACAGGAAAGGTAACCCACAGCTGAATAAAAAAGACTGTTCTTTTAGCATGGTATTCATGAAAGTGCATTATGGCAGCTAAGAATACGGCGCAGGAATGAAAGACTTTGGCTTTCATCATGTCCCTGTTCTAACTCTAACTGCTTCCCTTTTTCTACCGTTGAAGAGAGCACATCAAGCTAATTGATATAATATGTAAACTTTCTCAATCAAGCTGTAAGAAAGAGGGGAAGGGAGGAAGAGAGGAAGGAAGGAAGGAAAAGAATGATAGTGTCACGTGCATAACCTTTAAAGCCCTCAAATTTGTAAAAATTGAAAACCATGTAAAAACTTTACCATTTTAGTGGCAGTGACACATTATTTGCAACAGGCCTGACGACTGTGATAATGGTGGTACGTCTCAGACAATCAAGTGCAAAGAAATAGAATAGATAGCTGTGTCCAGACTGTAAGATCTGGAGGCCCGAGGTGGATTTCATTACTCTTTCGTCCCCCAGAGTGCAGTTAGTCCATGGTAAAACATGACTTCTTCATAAACGTTAATTGAACTGGTATGAATGCCGCTACTTTGATAACACCGGTCATTGACTGTTGTGTGAGGTGTCGAATTTTAAGAGAGATGAGTGCTGTTCCATTTTAAAGATAAGGAAAATGAGATGTGGAGAGATGAAGGCACTTGCCCCGTGTTTAAAAACTTGTATCTGAAGGGACTGAGATGGGTTCCAGCCCTAACAACACCCCAACCTGCACATTCCTGCTTCGCCTTGGGAGCTCAGCGAGAGCGCATGTGCAGGCTACTCCTACAAGCCTTTCTGAGGCTTTCTGGTCCCTAACGGGCCATCAGGTATTTGCATCTTTAGGAGGGGAGTGTCGCAAGAAGAGTCACAATACCCTGTTCATCTCCGTTTGAAAGACGGTCTTTGTTGATCCCGTTTTCTTCAAACCAGGGTGTGTGTTTACCCGAGGGCTGCTGCCTGTATGAACTGTCAGCCTATAAAGATGAGTGTACTGACCTCACAAAGGGCTCAATTTACCTGAGTTACTTGCTCTTTTACTTCCAACGTTCCTTTTACATATTTAATCACCATTTTGATGTGTTAAATGCCCTGAATGAAAATAGTTAATCAGGCAAGTGAAGAAAATAAAATGAGTGAAGGACCAGAAGCATTGATGCCTGTGAAGCTGGCTAATTTCTTCAGTACTGGCAGTAATTAAATGGCTGGTATGCCACTGCTGTAGTGAAACTTGCGTGTCGTGTGCCTTTTTATCCTCTTTTCCTCCAAGTGTAAATAGCTTTATTTGGGAGACACTGATTGCACAATCAATTTGTGCTTATTATTTTTCAAAAAATACATATGCAGAGTAGAAAGATAACATCTTTACCTATAAACTCCCCTCCCTGCCCCATCTGGAAAAAATAACTGTGAGCAGCATATAAATATATATGTCCTTCTTGGCTTTTTATTAATATTCATTTTAATAAAGCATGTGAACTAGCATTTTAATAATTTTAATAAACTTGCTCTTTAAAATATATCTTGAATACCTGAAATATACCTCCTACATGATGTGTGTGTGTATATATACATACACATTTGTGCACGTGTGAGGTGTGTAGATATGTGTATCTATGTGTGTGCATGCGTGTGTATACACTCATACATACACATAAGCATACACATACCTGCACACACACTTATAAACACAGATACACACATCTCCAGTTAATGGGCATATAGGTAGGTTATTTTTCAATTTTTCTATGTTACCAACTTTGCTGCAGTGCTTATCCTGGATACATTGTCTTTTTACATTTGTCTGATTATTCCTTTAGGAAAAGTTCCTGGCAGTTGAATTGCAAGGTTGCATTTTTATTAATTTTAATGTTTAAAAAGAAACATCTACCTCTGTGTAGCACAGTAAGGATAAACCATGAACCCTTGCTTCAAACATTTAAATCGCAATGTCCACACTTCGTGAGAAAGTCTGTTTCCACTCCAGAGATAACATAGAAAACACAGAGCAGAATGCGAACGTATAGGGAGCACTGGGAAAATGTTCGTTGTAAATACAAACGAGCGATTGTCAGGATGTGATGGAACTCCTTGTTCTCTTTACTGCAAATTAACTCTGGGGGAGGACTCACCAGGCAGCCGGGCTCAGCGGAAGCCACGAGATAAACTGGATGCCATCCATCACAGCCCCACCCTGCCCAGGAGCTGCTGGCGTCTCTGGATCCCCCACCCACCCCCAAACGGACCCATCCATCAAGTGCCACGCAGAGTTTATTTTCGGTGCCAGGACGGCAGCAGCAAGGGGCAGAGTCTCTGGATGAGGGATCTTGAATTTACATCTGTCTACGTGGCGAGTGGACTGGAAGCTTCATATTATATTTGTCTTGACTTTTCCGAGCAACCAGCAGGCAGACGCACTGGATGTGGCACTTACGAAGTAAGGGCATCTGGCACGTGCTATCCAAGGCTATTCTCGAAGTGCTTTCTACCCCTTTATTTCAGGTCCAAGGAGAATGAACTCTTTTCAGCCACCTGAAATAGGAAGGAGTTTATCTCCACGAACACTTCATCCCTTGTTTTGCTTTCCATCTTTGCTTTCACTGATACCACAACACCTGCATCCCAGACTCCAGACCTTGTTGCCCTGCAGCCCTAAATGCAATGGTCCTGTGTATTTGAATGGGGTCCTTATAGGGGCCAGGCTATGCTGACAAATCCACTCAAGATGTGGCCCTATGAGCAGACAGCAGTTCCGTAGGTTTGCCCTTCCCAGACAAAAGGTCCTTGCTCTCAGGTCCCTAAAGGGAGAAACAGCAGGCTCTGAGGTGCGGCTGGCAGAGGGCAAGATTTAGAAAAGAAGTACGCTTTTTGGTATCCCTAAAATCCTGCAGTTCACACGATGTCACAATCTGTCCCTGAGCCCAGGGGCCCTGCGATGCGAGTGTTCTGTGTCCTGCAAGGTATTGAAATGTAGACGGAAAACTCCTCGTTTCTAAAGTCCTTGCTAATATTTTGGTTCTCTGCTGTAATTTCAGACACAGTTTATCCCAAAACTTCCCTGGGGGAAACTTCAGTGACAAACTCAGGATGGAATCTTAGAGACAGGAGTGAGGTTCTTGATCACTGAGATACCCTGTGAGCATTCCTGTGCCCTTCTTCTCCGTTTCCCAGTTCAGGGCTCCTCTGCAGAACTGTGCAGAGAAACATGCACAGGATGGGAAGTCAGGGGGCACAAGGGTGGGGGCTGCCACTGCCCTCTTTTCCTTGGGAGCCTCAGCCAAATCTTCAGGTTTTTTAAAGCCTCCTCAGTTTCCTCTTTCTATCTTTGTCTGGTCAGGGTGCCTGGGTGGGAGATGGCTCAAATAAGAGAATGAATGTGAACTAATGTGGTTAACATCGAATGATTGAGAAATGCTCATTTTATCATTACTGTTATGAAAGTTGTTATTATTACATCATTGGTTAAAAAGAACCAGTAACTCATATCAACAGTTTTATTTGTTTAACCTATTAGAAGAAAACACTGGTAAATGAACATCTAAACCATAGTTCTGTTAAGAACCAATGAGGTACAAGCTGTGAGTATGAGAAGGGATCACGTGTGGGACATGACTGGATGTCAGGGCAGGTTACTTCTTTCCTGGGTCTTTGAAGTGATATTTAATGGAGTCTTTAATACACCAGGTGCATTTCATGAGTTATTTTCATGCATTTATCATTGAGCCCTCCCATCAGCCTTAGGAAAGAGATAAGCAGCTTATCCCCATTTTATGGATGAGGACAGAGAGGCCCAGAGAGGTGAGATTCCTGATTGAGGTCCTTCAACTTGTGAATGTTCTGCAGAGATGACGTGTGGCTCTTGGTACAGCACAGAGCTTGATGTGATGTCACTCATGCCATGTATGCATTTATTTCATACGCGTTTTGGGGAAATCTTTGCGCTGGACGCTAGCGCTGAGACCACGTTTGCTTCGGACCCTCCCAGGAAGTTCCTGTTTCTAGGCTGAGAGATAACCTGCCTCACCTCTTGTGCAGGGCTGGGAAGAATGCCTTGTCCTGAGCGAATAAATGAATGAGCTTATCTTACGGGGCTCTGCTTTCATTCCCAGCTCCATCCCAGAGAGAGTTCACGCAGTTCTCTCCCATCAGTCTTGTAGAATTGCAACTTTAAGCAGAGCTGACACTATAGAAACAGTAATTGGCATAATATTCGCAAGGAGCAAAAGACGGTCATTTCCTCAGGCACCAAAAAAAGCATAACCCAGTTCTGAGGTTCCAGAAAACGATGGCTGGAATGGCCCTGAAGCCTGCACCACCATAGCACAAATGCAGCCCCGATGCACTCCCTTTGATAGCTGTAATTCTCCACATGAAAGCAGGCACAACTCTTAACTATTATTTTAGATGACATCCCCTTTTTAACTTTAAGCAGTGTTCTTTAAACATTTCTAAACTTTCCCAGTTCCTCCCCAATACCATGCTATGAATTTGCTTGTCACTGTAAGCTGTACACAAAGAGAGACACATGCAGGAAGCACAAAGAGATCAGGAAGTGGTTTTCCTAGCAACAGTAATCATCTGAAAGATCCCAGAACATCCTTTCTATTCATACAGCATTTCATGTTTTGAATAGTGCTGACAGGTGAAGTGGATTCATAGTATTTAATACAAAAAAAAAATATATTGCTAGGGATTGGTACTGCACAAAAGCTCAAATATCCATACTATTCACAAGAAGCTGAATTCACTGTTTTTACATCTATCTAGATTATTTAGGGAGGCACAATTGCAAAAGCAAATATTCGCCTGCTCACCGACTGACTAATCCGGGGTGTATTATGGAAAGTCTGATTCCCTAGACCTCATTCAGGCAACTGGGACACAGTCCTAAATCAGCCTGGCTCTCTCTGTGCAAGCCCGTCTTGAGGACAGTGTTGAATGATAAAAGAGACACCCCACCCACCCCCACCGCCAGGTCCCTCAGCAGATGCGCCCAGTTTAAAATAAAAATGAGTCAATACAGTTGACAAAATCATCCACCCCCAAGGAACTCTATCTGGTTATTGCCTTAACTCTATCAGAAACACTCTCATATTACTCCTCCATCCTCTCACAAGTAATATCTAAAGAAAATTTATCCCTGAAGGTCAAAGGAAGAAAAAAAAGAAAAACCGCAAACAAACAACTTAAAAATAAACCCTCAAAAATCTGTCAGAAATTGAGAAAGAGCAAAGAGATGAGAGAGAGGGAGAGAGGTTGAGATTTGATGGAGGGGAAAGGAGAGGAGGAGAGAAGAGAGAGAGAATTCCAGCTTGCAAGGACTCTAGGAGAATGTGGGATAACAGCATTCACAAGATTCTGACCAGTACGGTGCTTAATTCCATAAAGAGAGAAAGAATTTAGGCCTTCCAATCACTGTGAAATTCGCTAGGGTTTTATTTCCACCGTTATTGTCTTAGTTATTTAAAAAACACACACACATACGGTAAGCCTCCAGGCACTAGGGGGAAGAGGAGCCTCCTTGGGCTTATCAGCTACTTAAAGTGATGGGACAAGAAGAGAAAGCACTAAGTCACAGTTGATGGCTGCCCATACTGAGTTTCAATCTTTAGTAATAAGGGAGGGCCTGCGTGTGGACGTTGGAAGGAGGGAAAAGAGCGTAGTTAAGTGTATGCTTTAAAATAGCCTGCATTTGAATATTGGCGGTGGGGTTGAAAGCAAAGTTGTAAAATGTGGCAGAGTCATAGTTACCTTACAAGGCTGTTGGACAGACTGATTATGACCATGTCCATAACACACCAAAAGCACTGATGGGCAGCTACAATTCTCAGGAATTACCCATCAGAGATGTCCAACTTAAAACTATGACCTTCTACCATTTCAAACCCCCCAAACTGGCAAAATTTAAAAGTCTGACCATATCAAAGATTGTCAAGGATGTGGAACATGAGCCAATCTTCTATACTGCCAGCGGGAGTATAAATGGTACAAGCACTGTGGGGAGAATTTGCCTATATCTGATGCAGTTTACGATGCAGATCCTCCATGACCTAGAAATTCTACTCTGGGGTATATTCATTAGCGAAATTCTCATAAGTGTACCCAAGGAGATTCATGCGGTAATGAATGTGTTCTGGAAAAACCTAAATGCCTATCCACAGGGAAATGGATAAACAAAAAGTGATATATTCATACAGCAATGTAAGCGAGGGAACAAGGTTTGCCTTCGTTTACATCAGGAAATACTTGATCTATAAGCAACCCTTCATCCAAAGCAACTGCTTTAATTCCGTACCTATTCCAGGGTCGTGTTTTCTTCCTCCTACTCCTCCTTCCAACAAAGGTACTTGTGAAACAAACCCACGGGCAAATAGCACAGACATAAACCATGATCAGCCAGTGTCCGTCGCTCTGGCTGCCTGAGTGGAGACAGGAGGAGCAGCAGGTTCGAGGCTCTGCCCGTGTTTCTGATCCCAAACACTCAAGTTGGGAGCCTCTGGTGCCACAGAATCTTGGCTCACTTCTGCTGGGTGGGATGAACGCAAGTGAATGTGCTGTCTTTGGGATTCTGTTTAAAAATTATTCACATTCCAAAGAACATATGTGTCCCTAGTTTCTTGGTGACTGATGAAAAGAAGGCAAGTTTTGTGATTTATGAAATGCGTGTCATCATTCCTGCTCGTGGAGCGTGTTTCAGAGTCAGTCCGTGCATGCGCAATTGTGTGAACCCTGACCCGTGGACCCACCAAGGAGGACTTGGGGGGGGGGTTGAAAGGCAAAGCGAACAGGTTACACAGAAGCCCAGGCCCCATGTGACATGAAAGTAAGAGCAGAGATGGCACTTGTGTGAAAGGGGAGAAAATGAAATTCAGTTCTATTTTTAAAGAATCCACTGAGTACAAAACTACATCCTGGCCCCTGCATAGGTAAACACTGGCGATGCGGAGAGCTAGATCAGACGTAACCCTTGCCCTTGGAAAAAAACTCCCAATCAAAAGTGTATGAGAGAAAGGCAGATAATTAAATTGACAATTTCAGGAAGAACTAGGTCAGGAGGAAGTACTTCATGGTATGAGTGTGCCGAAGAGAGAGAATCAACCCAATGGGTTTACAAAGAGTGAGCATGAATGATTATCTGATGGAGATGAAAACTGACCTGAGTTTTAAAGTTGCAAAGCACTGAGTGAAGGCTACTTAGTTAAGCACACAATGGAATCTCTTTCTTGCTTCCCATTTGTCCTTCAACAGCTTTTTATTGAGTGCTTACTACATCCTCAATATTGGGGATATGACTTAACAGTAAGCAAAATCAGACAAGACCATCCTTCCAGAGCTTATAACAAAGTAAAGAATTCAAACATAAATTCAGGCTTTCCAAAGGGGATGGGGATCTGTGAACTTGAATGAAGGAAAAAAAAAAAACTTTACTTTTAGAGACCCTTAACTGATGTTTCGTTCTCCCTTCCATTATAAATTTAAGCAACAAAATGAGTAGAATTAATCATATCTGTGACTTTGTTCACCATATAAATTTCATATTTTTATATCTCATTACAGTTGTTGCAGATGCTCTAAAATATCACTTGTACTTATCACCACTTCAAAATTACAGTAGTTATTAGACTTTCCACTAGATCTTGTTATTTAATATCTTAATAAAGAAGCACATTTATTACTATGCTACAGTTAAGAAAATATTTTGATAACCAATTATACTGAAATGCAAGTTTCTTTGTAATCCTATGCATTTTATATTGTGCCTTTGATAACATTATTCTGGTTTTCTCACACTAACATAGGGATCCATGGAACAAAATTATTAAGAACCCCTGCACTGATTAAATAAACCACCCAAACTGATAAAATTTGCAATTGTGCTAAGAGCTACAGAGGAAAGTTAAACAATGCAAAGAGAAGCTAGTGAGGGAGGCAATGGAAGACTTCCCTGAGGAAGTGACGTGTGAGCTAGGTTATGGAGGAGGAGTAAGTTTTAAGTAGCGAAGAGTGGGGGAAAGAACATTCTAGGAGAAGGAAACAGCATGGAAAAACATGCCTTGAGGTGGACTGGGCTACAGAAACCAGGAATGCTGATGCAGAGATGAAGGTGTAGGCATGCTGGTGTAGGGGTGCTGCCTCTGGAATGCTAGTGCAGAAATGCAGGCATTGGGATGCTTGTACAGGGCAAGTGAAGGTAAGATGGCTGTGAAATGTGGCTGAAGTGGTGGGCAGGGGTCTCACAATGCAAAGTGAGAAAGCAGGTTAATAAAACATGGAAGAGGACAATGAGGTGGTGCATACAAATTTAGCTGAAACTTGTATGTGGTCAAGTTCAGCTGAAAATCAGACGTCTTGTCAGAGAGAGGAAAGGTAAGGCTGCACAGGTCTGCAGGGCTCAGATCACGGCTGGCCTTGAGTGCTCAGTGATAGCAAGTGCAGGCCTTATCCTGAGGAGAACAGGAGCCACGGGACAGGGGCCATCCTGATTGATCTGCCCTTAAAGGGCCCACACTTGGTGAGCTGCTGTGTCAGTCAGGGTTCTCCAGAAAAACAGACCCTGTTTGTGTGCATATGTATACATACATGTATTTATTTGATGCTCAGATTCTCATTATTTGTGATAGTTACATTCTGTAAAGTAGCCCTAAACACTGAATCGGCAGCATTGTTCCTAGGGGAAATACAGGGTTAGGTTCCTGTGAGCCTCTGGTCACAATATTTTTATTAACTGGTCAGTACATAACCTGGTTTTACAGTGTTTCTATTTAAAGACACTCTATTGAAAGTATATTGTTGATTTATTAACATTGAACTCACAGCTAGTGGCACTATAACTCAGGCTCAAACAAAGATTATCTAACATGCATATTTTTCCCAAAGGCACATCGCAGACTTTCCGCACTTGGGAACACGAGGCGGCACTTTGGCACCGTGCTGGAGGGCCATTTTAAACAGTGAAATCACTGACAAAAAGCATCAAAAAAAAAAAAAACCCACAAAAAATATAGTACCAAATAGATTGCAGAGGGACACATTTCCAGCAGGAGAGCTGGAACGGAACAAGAAGGCAGCATATCGCCTTGCTGCCTGTCAGCTGGGAACGCGCACACAGGCAGCTCCAGCCTCTTGGCAGCTGCTCATGTCTGTGAGTGACCCAAAGCACCACGAGTCTTGATTTGGGGGGTCGGGGGGTTGGGGGTTACAGATGCATTTTAGTCAATCGGCGAACTCATCAATACAGAATCCATGAATAGTGAGTATCGACTGTGTATATATATATGCTCTTTCAAGGAACTGGCTCACAGGATTGTAGAGGCTAGCAAGTCTGAAATCCAGAAGGCAGGTAGGCAGGCTGGAAACTCAGGCAGGAGCAGATGCTTCGGTCTTAGGGGAGAAATCCTCCTTCATGAAGGAAACCTTGGTTTTGCTCTTAGAGACTTTCCACTGATGAGAGGAGGCCCACCCATATTATCTGGGATTGTTTCCTGTATTTTAGGTCGACTGATTGTAGATGTTAACCCACATCCACAAAATAACGTCCACAGCAACCCCTAGATGAGTGTTGGATTAATAACTGGGGACTGGAGCCTAGTGGAGTTGACATCAGTGGTGCTGAAAGGACTGAGATGCAAGCTGCAAACCATGTGGGAAGTTCAGATGGAAAAATACTGCTACTTGGGCTTGATCTTGGAGTTTTTAGAAACTTTTTTTTTTCCTCTTACCATTTCAAAGCGCTCCGTCGCCCCAGCGCTTGGTCCTCGTCCTCCGCAGCCGTCGGTTCCTCCAGCCAGTCTGGTCCCTCCAAGGCAGTGGTAGCCACTACAGTTTAAGAAGAAAGTTCTAGTATACATTGTGGCATATTTCTCTTTGGCCTCTCAAATACTTCCTTCACTATTACTCCTTTTTCTTTAAGATGTGGATTAAGTCTGAGAAAGTTGGTGCACTGCAGTATCATTGGGGTATTTTTTTATTTCCACATAACAGAATATCTAACTTACAGTAACTTAAGAAACAGTTTGTTTGCTTTTAAATCACATTCCTTAATAAGAACCCTGGAGATAGGCAGTTGCTGGGTTGGTTTAGAGAAAAGGTCAGCAAACTCTGGTCTGTGAGTCAGATCTACCGCACAGTCTGTTTTTGTGCAACCCCAAAACAAGAAAGTTTGCTAACAAAGAAAAAGAAGAATACGCAATAAAGACTGTGTGTGGCCTGCAAAGCCTAAAATACTTCCTGTTTGCCTATTCACAACACGACTCTCCTGACCCCTAGCTGGGGGATGTGACCCTGTTGTCAAGCACTCAGCTTCCATCTTCCCGCTCTCCTCTGCAGGTTCGCATCTTGTTTCCTCATGGACAGCTACCCCAGCTCCAAGCACCATGTCTACAGATGCCTGGCTGAAACGGGTAGAAATTTTCCCTCACCTGTCACTTTCTTATCAGAAGGGAGGATCTTTTCCAGAAGGTCGCAGCAGATGTCCCCTCAGTTCCCATTGGCTGGAACCCACTCACAAAGACTAGCTGCAAGGGAGGCTGGGGAAGGGCAGGCTGGCGTTTTCAGACCCTCTTGCAGGAGGACGCCTTCCCTTCAGAAAGCAAGGGTCTGGTGTTGCCTGTTGGATTGACATCTGCCAGCATCTGCTCACTGGGAGTTTTCCTCCTCCTCAGAGCTATTTGTAATAGTACCAACCATTGAAGATGTTAGGGCAGGGACACCCCGCCTCTGGTTAGATGCTGGTCAGTGCTAATGGTCCCACTGCCTCTCTGTGGGACAGAGGAAAGAACTGCTTTGAGCTGGTGAGCTTAGATTTAAATCTTTGCTCTTAGTTTTATATCTTAATCTGCATGATGGTTACCCATGTATGAACATGTAAAAATATATTACACTGTACCCCTAAAATTCTGTTCACTTTACTATATGTATTCGATATCTTAATAAAAGAGAAAAAGGTATTAAAATTGCACTCCCCTAAAAAAGGACAGAGGTCTTTATATCCTCAGTTAGATATCTACATACATAGACACACAGACACACATGCACATACGTTTATGTACATATGTATATATGTATGTTTATATACTATATCCTACACCTTATATGTACATCTATACACACACACACACACACACACACAGCAATAAGATAGCACATATTGAATCCTGTTAAGAGCAGCTGTTGTATTATGAGGGTCAGCAAAATATATTAGCAACTTGCAGTGTCTTTCTCAGGCAACCACGTCGTAAAAGAAACTTTTCTCTTTCATCTCACATCCCTTGTCCACCTTCCTGCATCCCCTAGATTTGCAAGTCCTAGAAAAAACACAGAATTAACTTTCACCAGAGAAAATACTTAAACCTAGAGACAGAGGAATGCCCACTTCTTCATGACATCTTTTAATAATCAGCAGAGCTAAAACATTAAAAATCCTTGTAACGGTAACTTTAAATAAAAGATTTTTTTTTCTTTTTATAACTTTTGCCCTTGCTTTTCTTCTCAGAACACAAGGGGCTAATTAAAAGTGGGAAAGTTCTTGTTTGATCAGAAATTCTTGTGTTTTGGAAAAAGCAGAGAAAACTACTCGAATATTCAAAAAGGCCTTAATTGGCTTTAAAGTCACCGCATCCCCCTTCCCTGTTTGGGATAGTGTAGACAAGCTTTTCTTTCTGAGCCCACGAAGGAAAGGTTACGTAAGGGGACCATAGAAATTAGGGCTCCCAGTTGTAAGATGGTCTTTTGATTTGAATCTATGGGATTCTCTTTCAACCTAACTCCGTATGATTCCTCCCTGAGAACCTCTCATAAGTCCTGGTCTTTTGACTGACTTCTCTCCATAAATGACTTTATTACTTGAGCAGTAAGCTTGTTTATTGAGGAAGATGTGTGTGGTGGTCCCTAATGGAGCATGTCAGTATAAAAGCCCCATTATACTGAGGCAGGCCTGGGTCCATCCATTTCCCACTGCACTCTCTCCCGGATTTATTAGAATTAGTGCAGGAAAAGTGAGTACTCTATGTAGCACAGCCTGTTTGAAACGGATGTGTTTCCACCACTAGAGTGGGCTAGAAAAAGAATTCCCTGGGCTTCTACCAAGAGGAACCATGAAGTTCATCAAAAGATGAACACCGTTGGAAGCAGGTCCAAAACAGCAAAATGGTGTGTGTATGGAAAATTCACAAATGTTCTTTCAAGGGCAGTGACCCTAAAAGTCGACATGTCTGTTGGTTCACAGACTGCTTCCATGTCTCATTTGTTGATAAGTGGGGTGATGAAAGTAACTGAGTTAGGAGAACATTACATCCAATTCAATTTAGTATAGGACATTTTTTTGTCTTGTATGACTTGTAAGACTCTTGCCAATTCTTGTTTAATAATTAAAGCAAGGACTCCTTTATCCACTAGTTGGGGCAGGACAGGCTTGCATGAGGCTGTTTGTTGATGTGGTATATCATTGCAGACAGCACAGTCTTCCTACTGTCTTCTCCTCACTTCCTTCAGACGGTTACTGACATTGCCTCCTGAAAGTAAGGCTGGTGAGTTTGGAGTGAGGTGGTGGTCATGACGGTGGGGTGCGAGGGTAAGGAAGGCACATGGGACGAAGGAAATGAAACACAACAGGTGAAGTGAAGCACTGGCTCCCTGGAGGATATTTGCACTGACCCTGGTTCCATCTTTGGAAGGTCTGTTTGATCACCTGCTGCATCTTTGGAACTAGCTGTGAATAATAGATGAGGCATCTGTGTTGTCTTAAGTATGTGGTGCCTGGGCCTCTCTTAAAAAGAGTTTGGCTGTATGTTACTTACTACCCATCAACACACTGCATACTCCCCAGGCTTACCTAAAATGTGTCAGTATTTTTGCTGCGTTGTTGCCCAATGCAAAGATTATAAAGCATCACCTTAATAACTAAGATTCTGGGTTAAGTGTGAGAGGTGTCTGGCTATAAGTGCTGGTGGAATTACTACAACTAAATAATTCAGGAGGATCTTATGGTTCCATAAAAGGAATGGCTACAACTCTTGTGCCTTTATCCCCTTCTGTTGAACATCAGGAGTGGATGTGGATACATAAGGATTCTATTTGGTTGCAAGTGATAAAAATCTGCTGGACGTGGCTTAATCAAAACAAAAGGGATTCATTTTAAGGGTATTCAATGTTTCATTGAAGGGTGCAAGGGGCAGTAATAAAGCAACTGGGTCTTAGGAAAAGTTTGGAATGAGGTACTAAAATACCCATGAATTTTTTTTCTTTTTCTCAGCTCTCAATTCTGTCCCTCTCAGGGCATCTTCTACCAAGTGATCTAAGCAAATTGGGCTTCACACAGTTAGGTTCTTCTTGGTCAGTTTCATTAACTCCCAACAGTTAGAGAGAAGGAGGTCAACTCTGAGTCTGCTCCCAAAATTCACAACCAGATTCCAATGAAAGCAAACCTCAGGTCAAAATTTTTTATATTTATTAACAAGCATGCCCAAAGGAGGCATAGCCTCTTATTTAAGTTTGATGAAGACCAGGCTTTTTCCTTTTACATACCCCAACATCTTGCTAGAAAAGTCTTCCGGGGCAAAGGTAACAATACTCAGGCAGAGATGGGCACCCTTGTTTCTGCAAAGAGCCAGACAGTAAAATTTTTAGGCTTTGCTGGCTATACAGTTTCTGTTGCCCAACTGTTTGGGTCTGTTTCAGTGGAAATGCAGCCACAGACAATATGAAAACAGATTGTTGGTCTATTCCAAAAATTTTTATCTATGGATTAAGACTGGGATTTCGTATAAAGTTCACATGTTGAGAAATATTCTTCTGATTTTTTTTTCAACTATTTAAAAATAGAACTATTCTTAGTTCATGGGCTGTGCAAAAGCAGGTAGTGGGCTAGAACGGACCCATGGACCTTAGTTTGCTGACCTCTGCTCTAACAGCATGCTTCTAGTGACCGTGAGGTGACCAAATTATGCCCAAGCAGCATATAATCAGAACTATTTACAAATCAAGCTTGGAAAAACTTTGTGACAAGATGATTCTGTGGCTATTTTTTCACACTGCTGTAAAAGGGAGTGCTGTGTTAATGGCTTCTACAGACCACTGTGTAGGTACCAGAATGTTCTTTGATCTTCATGATGGCTTCCTGACATGCTTGAGAGCCTTCTCAACTCCCAGCCAATGTCTAGATCTCTTTCAACTGTCAACCAGTATCCATTTATGGTCACAGCTTGATCCTCCAAAAATGTGTCTTTACCATTTTGATCTCAAACAATAAGCATCTCTCCAACCATCTCAGCGTTTGCTTTTCCATCCATTGGTGTGGCAACTACTGTCTAGTTTTTCACCTTTCCTATTGTACTCAGGTTCTGAGAAACTGTTTCAGCAGACTCTTTTAGCTGCTACAAGGCCTCACTTTGCTTTGAGGGTTAGCTTTTAGCTGACTTCTAATTGATCTTTAATTAGAACAAACATTTCAGAACAAAAAAATTAAACCACCACAGAAAACTTCTTTGGCTAGCCAAGCCCTCTTCCAAGGCCAAATTGATGATTCTACCTTCCTCGGATATGTCGTGGTCCTGTTGATACTCATATCAAAGAAAAAGGATTCACAATTTGTGTGAAGGAAGATACCATAATGTTTACCTCTTCAGGAAAAATACTTAACAAGAACAAATCAATGATAGAGAAAATTGAAAAGGACAATACCATTGTCAATCCTAAATCACACAATTAGAACTATACGTCATGTCAATTTTATTAATTATAGCCTATTTTAAAATGGTCAGACATTGGCAATTTCATACTGAACATTGGTTCAATATAATTTGAAGTAAATTATAGAGAATTTAATGGCAAAAATTCTTTTACTGCAGCTTATCATGTTCAGTTTCCTAATGTCTAGACTGTATGGTATGACTACTGACACCACCTAAGTTTTTGTGTTATAAAGAGAGATAGAAAAAGAGAGTTACAGAGAGATAGAAACAGAGTGAGACTAAATGAGCGAGATGGAGAGACTGAATTTCTCCTTGGCCTGAACCTCGTTCCTAGAGAAGAGACTTTGAACTGCTCCTGCTCCCGGACCAATCAGTATAGGAAGGGTAGGGGTGGTGCCAATGTCACTGTGTGGACTTTCTAAGAGTTCATCCCTGCAAATCAGAAGAGAGTGGTAACCAGGGCAGTAATCTTTGATAGCTTGACAGACAACCCAACAAGGATGTGAGTCTTAGAGCTGCTATTCCATTGCTGGGTTAGGGTTCTGTATGAACCTTGAGTTAAAGAAGTAATCCTGGAAATATTTAACATCAGGTACCAATCAATCAGAGACTAAGGTTGTGAACAGGTGGCTGAGCCACTGCAGTGCATACGCTGGTAGGAGAGTATGTGGTCCTCTCATAAATATGAATATCACTGTTCCCTCCAGAGTTGGTTCTTTTGTGGACCCGGGCAATAAACTAGCACTCTTACAATACAGAGGTCTATATAACACTGGCTGAATGGACAGACAGGTAAGTAGCCAGTCTACCTTCTCATGGATTTGCAATTTGTTGCTCTGATCTTTTGGTGAGCTAGCAAGCTTCTGTGTTCATCAAGGGTTCTTACCAATCTCTGGGGAGGAAAAAGCTTGAAAAGGTACATGGTTTGAATGCTGTCTTATGTGTCTTCTTTGAGAAGGGGTTTCCAAAAATACCTTTGAGCTAAAAGCAAGGATACACTGGGCAGAAATTGCAGTGTCAAGGTTTCAAATTATTCACTGCGTGAATGACATTCCTTGGTCTGTTCTCTTCTCAGCCCACGAAGTAGAGAAAGTCGATCTGCACTGTGACTCTGACTCATCCATCTGCCTTACTGTCCCGACCCCCAGCAACAGCAACGGGTGACACCACCTGAGCCCCCTTGACCCTGCTGATCAGAATGAGGAGACCTCACCTGAACAGGTACAGCACATAAGAGAGAGTCAAAATACTTGCTGAAATTTTTCTCTTCTCCACCCCAAAATTTTCTGAGCATTTGGGTCTCTTCTAGGTACCAATCAATTTGATTATTCTCGACTCGTGGGAGAGCAGAACAAAACCTCTGCTGTGGGGATAGGCATTGTCCAAATCTGTTCCGTCATTGGTGTTGTGCTATGGAGGAGGGATGGGGATGGGATGTAAGCCACATGGGACAGAAGGACAGGTTGGGACCCACTGAACTAGCTAAGCCAACAGACAAATGTGTGCTATCATATTAAAGCATATGGCGGCGTTCTACTTTTGTGGCTTCCTGCTAGGTCTGCTATAGGTTTGCTAAACCAAATTGTGTATGAGAAACTGGTGATGTTTGGAAGAAGACAGGGAAGAAAAGGACGGGCATTGGGTCTGGGAACAGTATGCAAGGGCCGCTCTCAAATATCCGAAGGATCATACTGCAAAGAGGTGGTGCTTCCCAGTGAGCTGAGTAAGGTGCTCGATAGCTTTCCATTGCCTAGAGAATACATCCCAAGCTTACTAGCCCTACAGTGCGTGGGTCTCAAAATCTTTAAAAATATATCAACGTCTGAGTCTACCGCATGCCCATCCATCCCTGGGATGGGGGCCCAAGCATCCGCATTTTATTGCCTTTATAGCCTAGAGTGATGGGGAACCTCTGCCGTAATTTAGCCCCAGCCTGCTTCTCCAGGCTCGGCTTCTACCACTTCCCTCCTTGTTCAGAAGTCATGTCCCCTTTGGCCTCCTTTCGGTTCCCGGAACATTCCAAGCTCATTCCAACTTGAGGGCTATTGCTCGTCCTGGTTTCTGTGCTCAGAAGAGTCTTCTTCCTGGTTGAAGCTGGCTCGTCAACTCAAAAAGCCACCTCTTGACCCTCCCTGACCCTCTGCATTCGTTTCCTGGGGCTGACCTAACAAAGTACCACAGATGGTGTTCTTGAAACAACAGAAGCCTATCCTCTCACAGTTCTGGAAGCTGGAAGTCCAAATCAAGGTGTTGGCAGGGTTGTGCTCTCTCTGAGGGCTCTAAGGGAGCCCCTGTTCCTTGTCCTCCTCCCGGTATTGCCAGCAATCCGCCGTGTTCCCTGGCTTGTAGACGCATCACTTCAATCTCGCCCTCCAGCCTCATGGCATCGTCTGTGTGTGTCTTCACCTTGTCTTCTCTTGGTCAGTGTCTCTCCTCCTCTTATATGGACACAAGTTACTGGCCCATCTTAATGACCTCATTTTAATTTGATGACATCCACAAAGACCCTGTTTCCAAATGAGGTCACATTCACAGGTGCCAAGCTTAGGACTTCAACATATTTTTTGGGGTGAGAGGACAGAATTCAACCCATAATGCCCTTTGTCCCACCCTACTTTCTCTGGCTGTTACCACTTTATCTTGTCTTGACCACATCTAGAATGATCTTGCTTATTTATCATTTTATTTGTGTGCTGGCTGTTTTCCTCACTGTATGTAAACTCTGTGAGAGAAGGAACTTGGATCATCTGGAATGCCACTATGTCAACCACGCCTTAAAGGGTACTTATTAAATACTTGTTTGAGTGAGTGACACAAAACTGATGATCAAAGAATAAAAATTACTGGGAGGGCAGATTTTAGTTCACCACAAAGAATGGTTTTGTATAAATAAAGCCCACTCAAAATGAAATAGTTGTTCTTTTTTGAGGTAATGGGTTCCTGTTCATGGAAGGAGATCATATGAAGGCTAGAAAATGTTGTAGAGGGGAGGGGATTTGCATATCAGTTCAGGGATGGATTTATGACCTCTAAGGACCCTTTAAATCCAAAAGTCCAATAATTCTATATTTGAACAGAGCCTTTTAAAAAACAGTGTGCCTCTAAGAAATGACTCTAACAGTGGAAACTTCAGGCGGGCGGAAGTTTCCTGTTACTGTCTCTGACAAGTGAAATCTTGTGACAGCCCTCAAATCACATTACATTTATAACCTTCTTTATGTCTCATGAGCCTATTCTTAAGCATAGCTTGAATTTCTCCTTCTTTTATTTATTTATGATTTGGTGGGGGGGGGGGGTGGCAGTCCCATTCTATCTAAGGGGAAAAAAAGAAAGATTTAAAATTCTTGTTTGGGATCCCTTTAATGTCTTAACTAAACCTGTTACAAGGATATATTGTATTAAGTTGGTCCTGTCTTAAGAAAGGAACACCTTCTCTGTTGAAAGCTCTTGCTGCCAGGGGACTCAATGTTACCAGAGCAGTCAACTTTGATTTGTGTATCAATAATGTCGTGTCAGTAGCCAGAGGGGATGGCATCAGGGCGTTCCAGATGCTTTTATTGGTGCTTTTGCTGGAGGATTATTTCAAATTAACTTCAGTCTCTTGGAAGACACTGAACAGTAGAATGCTATTTCCCATTTGTAAACAAAACGGTGAATAATTATGGGAGAAACCAAGACAGGCTGATTTCTAGGAAATGTCACGTCTGCAGATCTTAATTTTCTCTAAGCACGATTGCCCTGTTCCTCTTTTCCTGCTGCTCATATCCTCCCAGGTATAATGCTGAGTAGAACCTGGTTACGGGGCAATCGGTGGCTTTTCAGCCACTCAGCAAAATAACCAGACTCTTCTGCTATTACCATAACCAGGAGAAGAGAGTGGGAGACTGGGAGGAAATAGAATGGGGTTTTTTAAATACTATTATTAAAATTTTAAAAATGCATTGTATGTGATGGCACAAGTAATAGTTATTGAATAAATTTTGGAAAAGACTGAAAAGCAAAAGGATAAAAATAAATATTAGTGGTTATTCTATCATTCAGGATAACCACTGCTTTTCATTTCAGTATGTTTACTTTGACTATTTTCTCTCTTTGAAATAATACTATTTTATCACTTAATGATATAGAACAGAGGTCAGCAAACCTTTTCTGTAACAGGCCAGAGAGTAATTATTTTCAGCTTTCTGGCCATGAGATCTCTGTTGCAGCTACTCAGCTCTGCAGCTGTGGAACAAAATCACAGACAATAAGAAAAGGAATGAATGTGGCTGTGGTCCAGCAAAACTATTTACAAAAACAGGTGATGGGCAGGATTTGTCCCATGGCCATAGTTTGCTGACTCCTGTTATAGGATGGTATTTTTTACATATCACAATATTTTTCAAGACCATTTTTAAAGAAATCATAGTAAACCATTGCATTGACAGACTGTAATTTTTTTTTTTGGTAATTCATTATTGCTGAACATATAAATGATTTCAGTTTTTCATTGTTGTAAATAATACAGTGATCAACATTCTTGTGGCTAAATTTTTCAACACATTCATGATCATTTCCTTAGTGTGCGTTAATTAAAGTATCATTGATAAAGCTAAGGTATACGAAGCCCTCACCAATTTCAGTTTCACTGATGGTATGTAGTTGTTGTCTGCTCCTCACATTTAAGCAATTCCTTCTTGAAGCCTTGACTTAAGTAGTAGACTCACTCGGCCGTGGAAGAACAAGTGTTCAGACTTACAAGCTAAATCTAAAAATTCAGATTTTTAAAGTAAAATCTCCCAACATTAATTTGCTGGCAATCATCTTATTTTCCTTTAATTTAGAGTTATGAAGAGCAAAAGGGATATACCTATGGGCCTTTAGGTGTAGCCCATGGAAGAAGGTTTTGTGATCTCTGCATTAAACAGATGTTTTATGATGTTGTAGCTGACAGTCACTCTCAGCGCCGTATCGGTGTCCACTCTTCCTGTCTAGTCCTCAACTTCTGACTATTCTCTCAAATCTGGTTGTATCCTAAGGAATATCTTTTTCTTGGTTGTTTTCTTCAAGCAGTTAAACACAATATGCTAAGAGAGTACACAGAGGATGATTCCAAACAAGTTGGCTTCTCTGTGAAGCACTTTTCCATCTCTGTCAACTTTATCAGGGTATGATATACATACAGTAAAATGTGCCCATTTTACGTGTGCCCTTTGAGGAGTTTTCAAGAATTTATGTGCCTGGTTAAACCCCACAACAATAAAGGCATAGGACACTTCCATCCTACCAGGAAACTCCTTGTGCCTCTTTGTAGTTAATTCTCTTCACATCACAGCTCCTTTGACAACCCAGGCAAACGATGATCTGTTTTCTTTCACTGTAATTTTTCCTGTATTGGAATTTATCTTAATTCAGTATGTATTCTTTTGAATCTAGCTTTTTCACTTAGTATAATGTTTTAGAGATTCATCTGTATATCGTTACGTTGCTTCTTTTTTAATACCAAGTAATGTGGATTTACTCTCTGTCTGGATACACCACTGTTTTAAAACCCACTCATCTGTGGGTAGACAGTTCGACTGTTTCCAGTTTGTAAGTTATTGTGAGCAAAACTGCTGTGAACATTTGTGTACACATCTTTGTGTGGATATGTATTTTCATTTCTCTTTGGGAAATACTGGGAAATGGAATTGCTAGATTGTGCATTAAGTATGTATTATACAGCCTCAGCCATGTGGGCAAGGGCAACATTAACTTAATCAAATAAGAGAATCAAGTACTGCTTTGATTGGCCCAACTATTTTGAAAGGCAGCATTCCCCGGGGGAAATGTACTTGAGAAACAGGTGCACTGCTTGGCATTGCAGACACTTGGGACAGCATCTTGGGGATCCTCTAGGCCAGAGCTTGCACCTGGACAGGCCACATAAAATCCACAGATATCTTTCATTTGGCCCACATCAAATTATTAAAAAAATTGATGCCAACATTTAAAAATATGAAAAAACATAAAGCTAGACATCTCTTGAAAATTTATAAGATCTTACAGTAATGAGTCCATATTCCTTCTTAGCAACAGTCAGCTGGAGCTGGATAGTGGCCACCGCCATTAGACAAGGTGTATGCCTTCTATATGAAACAGGCACCATGGCTCACATAATCAAAGTCTAGGCTTCATTCATTTATACAAGTGGTTCCCAACTGTGGCTGTTACACACTTCAGAAGATATCTAGCAATGTCTAGAGACATTTTTGATTGTCACACAGGGGTACTGGGAGGTAGGTGCTACTGATATCTAGTGGGTAGAGGCCAGAGATGCTACTAAACATCCTGCAAAGCATAGCACAAAACCCTACAACCATTAATTACTCATCCCATAATGTCCATAGTACCAAAGCTGAGAAACCTTGATTGACACCAACTTCCTGGTCCCTCTAAGAATGTGAGTTTGCAATTCCAGTTGAAGTCTATTTATCTCCACCCAGGAAAGAGAATATAAATTGCTCCCAAAAGATTACAGCCTTAACCTCTGCACCCAAAGGAAAAGGGCATGCTGCTTCATAAAGAAGGAGAATGGATCTGACCAGGCAAAAAGGACAGCAGTAAAAGTATTCACATTGGACAGAAAATTGTCTCAGCAAGATAAAGTAATTTTCCCAAGGAGACCAACTCACTATGTATAGGAATAAGAATTCAAACCCTGATGACTTCTTAACATTTGGAAATAATTCAGTATTAGGAAAATCTATATTAATAGATCAAAAGAAAGATGATGTCATCACAGATGCTGAACGTGACTCCTGATAAAAGTCAGTATCCTTTCTTGATAGATAATTTCTACTAGCATTAAACTTAGAGAGGCAACGGGAGAGACTTTTAAGAAGATGACTTTAAATTGCTGCTAAGAGACTTAGAAGAAGACTTTTAAAAGTGTTGATTTTGGCATGATTTTCACTTTTCACAAGTAAATCTATGTACTTAAATTGATTTTGGTAGAAATGCTATCACTTTTTTGAATAGAATATCTAATTTGAAAGTTCAATTAAAATACAGTAATAAGAAGAATCAAGAAAATTCTGCAACATATTCTAATCCAACAATGATTAAAACATGCTGGTTCTGGTGCAGAATAAACAGATTAATGGAACAGAATAGAATTAGTAATACTTATAAATACATATGGACATTTTATATGACAAAAATGGTATTTAAAATTGGTTTGGAAAAGATTGATTATTCAATACATAATATTAAAACATCTGAATAGCTATCTGAAAAAAAGATGGAATCCTACCTCACACACTACACTAAAACTTACTATGCCGGATGTTCAAAGATTTAACCATAACCAATAAAATGAACTTTCATTTCTTAGAAAATACAGAGGGATTTTTTTCATAGTCACAGAATGAAAAGTCTCATCTAAAAGAATGACACAGAATTCAAAAGCTATAAAAGAAAAAAAGTAATAAATTCATCTATATAAACATCATGGTGGGTCAAATTGTGTCCCCCCCAAAGGATTTGCTCAAGTCCTAACCCCTAGTATTTCTGAATGCGACCTTATTTAGAAAGAGGGTCTTGGAAGATGTAAATAGGTTAATATGAGGTTATAAGGAATTAGGGTGGGGTCTAAATGAATGACTAGTGTCGTATAAGAGGAGAGAGATTTGGACACGCAGACACTCAGGAAAGTTCATGTGAAAACCAAGGCAGAGATTGGAGGAAAGCTAACACCAGCCCAGGAGCACCAAGGATGGCCAGTAACCACCAAAGCTGTAGGAGTTAAGGAAGGATTTCCCCTAGAGCCTTTGCAGGAGCATGTTCCTGCTAACACCTTGATTTTAAACTTGAACCCTCCAGAAATATAGAGAATAAATTTTTGTTGTTTTAAGTCATGCAATTTGTGGAAATTTGTTATGGTAGCCCTTGCAGCTAATGCAAATATAAAAAAGAAAGAATTCACATGAGGAAAAATACTCCCAAAACAAAACTAAAAGGCAATGGAGAAAATATTTGTAACCCATGTAACAAAGAACTAGTCCCATTAACAAGTAAAGAACGTCTTTAAATCAATGTTTTTTAAAAAGCCAACCACTTAACAGAAAATGGGCACATGACATTCTGTGACTTCTATGAAGAAATTTCTGTAGCTTTGTTGGGAAAATTAAAAGAAATAATTTAGGTGTAACCCAAATACAGCGATTATCCGATGGGTAGCCTTATCTCTCTCCCTTCACCCACTGTGAGACCACATGCAGAATCTTATCACACTGTCCTCATTTGTTTTGTCACTAAAGTAGATTTCACTGAAGATTTTGAGGGGAGAGGAGGAAGAGGACTTATGTCAAGTACCATTTGGCAAAGCATCATTTAAAAAAATTGTCTATAACACATATCTGTTCTTTCCTTAAAGAACTCCGGGTACCAATATCTTCTAGTTGTCTTTTTTTTTTTTTCCTTGCCTGTAATTCCCAATCCTGCCCCTCAAATATCTTCTGTTTCCCCTAGTAATTCAGCCCCCAACTTGTATATACTCCAGCCAGCAAAACGAAAGTCAAGCATTGGCCGGTCCACCCTCAGAAAGCGTGCAGGGGCCCACCATAGTAAATCTCATGCAGTCTCATCAGCCTGGTCACTTTTTGTCTTCCTGGAGCAGGGAAAGGGGGAAATGAGCTCTTCCCCACACGGCCATGAATCAGGGCTGTCATCATGCATGTGCAACTTGGGCAGCGCTATGGGGCCTGTGCTCAGAAGGGCCTCCTACTTGGTTTAATGCTCTCCTATTACTGCCTTGAATTTTGAACACAGGACTCCATGTTTTCATATGCAGTGGACCCTACAAAGTATATAGCCAATCTGGACAAAGAAACTATTCAATAAATGGGTATTATTATCAATACTCAAAGCACAAATGCTCTATGAATGGTCCAAGAGATAGAGTGTCTAAGAGCTTGCTACTCCAAAAAAAAAAAAAAAAAAAAAAAAGCAAATTCCAAAGAAAAAAAAAGCAAATGGGGAAGAGAGAAAAAAAATTAGCTGCATGAACTCCGAAGCCAGGAAAGCTGGCACCATTGCCTTTAGCAAGATGCTATCTGACATCTTTTGGCTGAATGCGTCCTTTCATGGGGTGATTAAACAGCAAATATCTTTGAGTAGCATAATGTTTATTAGACGTTACTCTGTTAGGGCAGCTTGTGTTTTCGCTGTATTCTGTTTCCGTGTTCAAGTGTGTACAATTTGTTGATTTAAATAAAATTTAAAATAAGCCGTGCTGCTTGAAGAGCTGCTGACAGGGCCTCACAGAAAACTTTGAGAGATTTTTTATTAGGAAACAGTTCTGTTTCTGTGTCATGTTTCTCTGCATCATGCCTCTCACCCAGCCCCCTCCTTGCACTTAGCAATATAGTGCAGCAGCCTAAAAACAACATTTTTTACTTTTTGGAGTGTTCACCAGGCTCTCTGACATAAGTCTATCCAAGAGGCAAGGATTCTATCAGTCCACCCCCGACCCCCAGGTTGTTAGAGAAAGGGGATAAGCCTGTTCAGGACAAGGGTCATGTGCATTTAAATACCAGGAGTCACGTGCAGTCTGAGTGCTAATCACTCGTTTGTTTGTTCATTCAATGTTTTTATTAAAATTTAATGGATGGCAAAGTATAGAGAAATGAACATTCCTTAGAATGGCAATGCCTCTTTAAGATAAAAATACCTGTGATTTTTGACTAAGGCATTTGCTCCTCTGCATGTGTCCTAGAGAAATCTTAAGGTGTGGGCACCGGGGGACATGTGCAAGGATTTACATCACATTCTTTGGAGGAAATGTAATAACTGAAAGGAACCTGCATGTCCATTACCAAGGGGATGGCTAAATAAAGTGTGAAAGAGCGAAATGCAGTGTAGTGGTTGGAAAAGAATCAAATGAATCTCTATGTGCCTATATAAACAAATCCTCGAGACATTACTTTTGGAAGGAAGAAAAGAAGGTTTCAGAAACATCATGCACCATATGAGGACGTTTTTAACAACCAAAAGGGGGTGTAAGCACAAAACAATATTGTATGTTTTCCATAGGTACATTCATATGTGTGAAAATCCATAGAAAGCAATTCAGAAGAGAAAACAGCTACTTGAGACAGAGGTTCCCAAATTAGGGGAGGGACATCATGGAGGGGAGATGCCAAAAGGGACTTTAGTTGCATTTGTAACATCACACTTTGTGTGAAATTTTGTGCATTAATTATTGTTCAATGACAAATGAATATTTTAAAATTTTTATTAAATCTATTATTTTGGGAGGTAATTGGGTATTTATTTACTCATATGGTGGTACTGGGGATTGAACCCAGGACCTCGTGCATGCTAAAGACATGCTCTACCACTGAGTTATAGCCTCTCCCCTCACAAATTAATATTTTAACAGATACAAAGAATGTGCTATAAAAATTCAAGGAGTTACTATTACCTCAGTGGTTCTCTAAATTTAATATCTTACATATCAAATACATGTTATGGCAGATAGGGTATATATGTGATACGATATCCTTGTATTTCTTCATATAGAATTTCTGAAGATTCTCAGAAAGTATTCCATAAACTTGAAACTGTTGAAACAAATGGCTACTTTAGGACAGAACTTGTACTGGGCCAGAGAACACAGCCATAACCAAGCAGGAAGGTCCTTAGTCTAAAAGAGCTTCTAACCCTGTGCAATTCTTGACAAAATGTGACCCAAAGACCACTGCATTAGACCCAGAGAAACAGAATTTGCAAATATGGGGCACAGAAATCAGTGATTTTATTAAGCTCCCGGGAAATTGCTATGCATACCAGGAATTCTAAAGCCATCCCTGGTGGGTAGAATTCCCATCTCAAATGTCATTTCCCCACTCCCTCACATGTGATCCTATTTTGTTTCTCCACAGTGTTGCCCTTTTCTTACTAATTTGTTTAGTTGTGTGTCTTTTTGCTGCATTGGACTCTTCACATGGGCAGGGTCGTGTCTAGATTGTTGTTGTCATAACCTCAGCACCTAACAGCATGCTTGGCGCACTGCTATCCAGTAAACATCCAATATCCAACTGGTATCCAGTAAATATCAGCCACGTGTGTGGACGAGTGAACAGAAGCTCAGTGGCTTCATTCCCTTCCATCTCTTCGAGGTGAAGGTCCCTGTGTTGATATTTCGCTCCCTTCCCTTATGCTAAATTTTAATTCAGAGAGGAAGATAATGTAAATAACTAGCACTGCCTCTTATTAACGGTTCTATGTGCCACCTGCTGTGTAGGATTTTATTTTCCTAGCATTCTTCTCCTGTTACTCCTGCTGTGTAACAAATCACCCCAAGATTTAGTGACACAAAGCAACCATTTTCACATGCTCTCAGAGAGTGGGAGTGAGGAAGTTGGACAGGGCAGAAGGGGTGGGCAGCCTCTGCTCCACAGTGTCTGGGGGTTCAGCTGGGAAGGCTGGAACACTGCAGATGACTTGATGGTTGGGAGCTGAAATGACTTGGAGTGTCTTCTCTCACATGGCTGTTGTCTAATGCTGGCAGTTGGCTGCGACCTCAGCTGCATTTGTCGCCAGTAACACCCACGTGGGCTCCTCCACCAAGCTACTCGGCTTCCTCTCAGCACGGCAGCCCTGGGGTACTTGGACTTCTTACTTAGGATCCCAGTGCGAAAGCCTCATCTCACAGACAGGAGCTGCGTTACCTGTTAGGCCCTATATTCCAAATGCATACAGAAGCACTCCCACCACGTTCGTTTGGTTACACATGAGCCACCGGCCAGCCCAGATTCAAGGGAAGGAACATTAGACTTTACTCCTGGACGAGGCAGGGTCTGCGTTATAGAAATCATGGGACGGGGATATTTTCATTGCCATCTTTGGAAGACACAGTCTACCCCACCTTCATAACAATCCTACGAATAGGATTCAATCCTGTGAATAATCTGTTTCATAGATGAGGGAGCAGGTGCAGAGAGAGTATATAATCTGCTCAAAGTCAAAGATAGTAAGGGGCTGGACAAAGATTCAAACTCAGGTCTGTTTGTCCTCAAAGCTTCTTTTTCCCCGCACCTGACTGCTGCCACATCTGGTGGAGATGGTATTTATGCGTTTCATCCTTCCTTCATTGTTTAACAGGGAGACATATTCAGATCCCAAGTGTTGCTTTACGTACAGGTTGTGTCTTCTCGCAATTTACAGACAGCATTACTGGTGCAATAACCTGACCCTCTGTAGTTAATAGGCAGGCATTGAAATGAGTCCCTTCTGAAGGTCCAGAGAAATTGCTAGTCAGAGACTGGAGTTTAAGCAGAGTTTGCAACTTCCAGATGGCAGCTGATCCACAGCGATCGTTGACTCCGGTGAAAAATGATCTTCCGTCTTTGTGACACAATTATTTGAGTATTTACCACAAAGGCCCTTAAATGGGCCCTTTTTTGATCAGAAAATAAGAAATAAGCTGGGAAAGAGGGTGTGTGGAGTGGGGAAATAGCTAAATTTAAATGTAACTGCTCACATTGTTTTGCCCTTAGATGGATGGTAGGTCTTTCTCATTATTCACCAAGCACAGACATGCTACCAAGAGTGATTTGGCAACTTGTGAAGATAAATCACAACCAGAATGGCTGCAGCCACTGTCACACTGAGAGCGTGGCTCTGGGGGCTGACAGAGTTGGGGAACAAGTACATGTACCGGCCCCACTGGTGCAAAGTCGGGGAGAAAAAGGAGGACCCGGAGAAAGGAAAACAGAAGAAAAGCAGTAAAAATTCCATGTCTCCCCACCATTGTTCCCAAGTGCCATGCTTTCGAGAGAACTAATGTTTTTGTGAGTCCCCAGCAGGTCCGAAAGAAGACAGATGTCAGGTTTATCACAGCAGGAGGGTGGGAGGTTATGAATTTAACCATCTCAAAGAGAAGAAAACATAGATTCAATATGGGCAGCTCTGAAGAAGATGGAAGAAAGCATCCTGACAGTCTAAGAATCTGAAGGGAGCTGTATTTTCAAGGCATTTTGGGATGAAATCTCTTATACCTGGTGCAAAGCTGAGATCCTCCCAAATTATTTTTGTTTATTCCATTTTGATAACCTATGTTTTTGTGCTGGTCACAAAAATATCACAAAATATCACAAAAGCAGCATCTTCTAATAATAGAAATTTTAGCAAATATAGGAAAATATATAAAACTCTATGATCTTTTCATCCAGGAATAACCAACGTAAATATTTTGTTATGCAGCCTTCTGGCGCTTCCTTGTATGTATAGACAGACACATAACTGTGTGTATTGCAAAAGTGGGCTCACATGAAACCTAATATTTTGTGACCTACAGTTGTTCTTTCATGTATCATCAGTACCTTTATGTGTCAATAAATGGTTTACATAATCATTTGTAGTGGATACATAATTTTCCATTGTAATGCTGTTTAGTCAATCCACTCTGCACTGGATGTTTAGGGTTGTGAATTTTCCCTTATTTTAAATGATAGTACAGGAGCATCCTTGCACATATGTTTTTATACGTTTAATTTGCCTTGGGTACACTTTCCAAGTGTATTTCTTAATAAAAGTGAGGCACATTATTAAATAATTTTATGCACATTGTTAAATTGTTATCTTGGTAACTTGGTAATAACAGTTTATCTAAAGTCCAAGCTAAAAGTTAATGCAATGTGCATATTTTTTTTTCTTTCTTCTTCTGTCCTTCCTTTTTCTTCCTCCCGTTCTTCCCCTTACCAAATCTTTTTCCCTTTCCTAGTTGGGGCAGAGAACGTACGGCTCACAAAGTAGAAAACTTTTACTGACACCTGTGCAGAAAAAGTTTGTGAATCTGTGGATTAGTATAAATAATGTTTCAAATGGGCAGTGCAAGCTGGGTGCTCCCCCAGGAGGGCATCATAGCAGTGGCGAAGAGTGGGCGGTCAACAGGCTTCTTGGGTTCAAATTCTAGCTCAGCCACTTGCCAACTGTGGGGCGTCATCCTGGTTGTTAAAACGCTGAACATTACACCTTCCTCATCTGCAGAATGGAAATAATACACCCATCAAAAGCCAGTGTTGTCATTGGGATCAAATAAAATAAGACGTGGAAGTGATTAGCATAGATGCCTAGTACGTCGTAAAAAATGTTATTATTATTTGCTTTTCCCTTCTGGAAATGCAACCTACAATTTGTTTCAGTGTCTTCAATCCTGGAGTTTTAATTTCTTCTGGTATTCTTTTTCATCTTCGAGTAATTTCTGGTTCCAGACACAAGTGGTGCCAACATCAACAAAATAAGGTTTGTAGACTTCCTCACCCTATTATTTTTTTATCTTCTGTGTTTCAAGTCCATCATTGTCTACTTATTCATATATAAGGCATGTAAGGAAAAACCTGCTTTCAGGTCTCAGAAGTGGGGAAGCCACTGATGGTGCGTGTTGGAAGGCAGCTAGCCAGGTGTCCTCCAGAGTTAGGGTTGAAAGACCCTCTAGTCTAGCAGGTCTGTGACCTGGTCCCAGCCCAGTGCCCGCAGGAGTCAGCTTGCAGCACTGGGCTGAATTTCCCAGCTTTTTTCATTTATGATCTTCTTCCTCATTTGCTGCTCTGCATACAGCCCTGGCTTGGGCATTCTGTGGACGTGGAAGTAAGAGGAGGTGGTCTCTCTGGGAATACACATAAATATCTTAAAATCGTTTCACAGATTTGAGACAAAGCTTGTTTGTGTCTAAATAAGCTCCCTCTGAACATAAATTAAGCTCATTCCTTCTTAGAGAAAAAGCATTAAAGTGAACATCCCTTAGGTGGGTACTGAGCACCAGACCTGCACCGGGGATACTGAAGGGCGTAGAGATGGAAACCAGCTTTTCCGCTCCGCTCTTTGCCTCCTTGTTTCTTCTCGGTCTGTCCTAGCTTGAAGGTCACCCCCTCAGAGATGCCCCTTGTGAACACCCCTTGTGGAAACTCGGATGTTATTTTCCAAAACAGCCTCATGTATTTCTTTCATAGCACTAAAAATGAGGATTACTCCTTTGTTTATTTATTTGTTTACTGACTCTGCCCGCTCCAACTCCCTGATAAAAATTCAAGCTCCATGAAGGAAGGGCCTTGTCTATCTCATTCATCAATGTCCCCAGTACTCGCACAGCGTCCATGTGAATAAGCATTCGTCCTGGCTCTCAAAATACTCCCGATTTTGTCCCTCCTCGTTAGAGCTAGCGCTACTCTCTCTCAACCCTCATTTCTGCATCTGTCACACTGAATTTTTGTCACTTCCTTTGACACACAGACATTTTTTCTCTCTCTTTCACACAAGCCATTTCTTGGCTGAAAACACCCCTCATTTTCCCCACGCCCAGCTTTACTGCTTGCGTGACCACCTCTTGCCCTTCAGTTTCTAAGCTATATCCATCAGGAAGCCTTGCACGATACCCCCACCCCGGGAGGAAGGGTGGTTGCCTTTCCTTGGTGGCCCGGTGCCTCATACTTCTGCTCACCCCAGATGGTTGTCCTTGCCTGCTTAATCGTCTCCCCCGTTAGAACCAGCAGCAGAGCATCCAACACAGTGGCTGTCGTGGAGGGTGCACTCAGCTGATGTGTTTCATCAATGAACGAATCAACATCAAAGAATTTTTATCCTTTACCCATAGTAATAACCCACGTCTTCTACCGTTCAACAACATGAGTTACCCACTAAACAGAACATGCGCTCATCTTCCCTATACACGAAGCTTTTCCGTGAGAAAAGACAAATGGGAAAAGAAGCACAGGCTATGCAGGGACAGTTCACGAGGAGTAGGTACATTTTATAAATAAATATATTGCACGATATTTAATACCTGACTTGAGAGGACTGTGAATTGAAATTTGAGTGGGAGACCATTTTTCTTTTTCCAATTTTCAAAAATCAAAAATATCCTTGGTGAGTGAGAGTATAGGAAACAGGCCCTCTCGTTTACGAGTGACGGCAGTGCAAACTCTGCAACCTCTGTGAAGGACAATTTGGCGATATTTATCAAAATTACAAATGCACTTAGCCTTTGCCCCAGCAAGTCCCCTTCTAGGTATTTATTCCACAGACACCCTCCCACACGTGTAGAATGACATGCATTCAAGGTTATTTACTGCAGGGTTGTTGGTAAGAGCAAAAATTTGGAAATTCCCTAAATGCCTCTGGATTCAGAAACCTTAATGAGTAATTTACGCTATAGCCATTTACTGGCGTGCATTACATTTTTTTAAAAAAGTTCTTTATTAACTGATATGAAACATCTTCAAGATAAAAGACTTTAGGTTAGAAAAAAACCAAGGTGAAAAACAATGTGTATAATATATTATCATCTGTGCAGAGAAGAAGGAAAAGAGCGAGTGTGTGTGTACATGCATGTGCTTAGATGTATGTGCATTTATTTGTACAGGCAAAGTGGATTTGATGAATAAGAGACTTGAGAGAAGGGCTGCAGGACAGCTAAGGGGCAAGGTTGGAGGGAGGCTTTTTACTCTGAATAACTTTGAATAATTTTGAGTTTAGAACAACTGTGTGACTAAATTATCCATTCAAATACTGGGGGGAAAAAAGAGGTCAGGAGAGAAAGAAAGGGAAGGAGAAAGAGAAAGAGAGGGAGAAAAGTCAGTCTTGGGCCAGATAGAATAACTAAGCTGCTCACGGTAACAAGACTAAAAATCTTCAACATCATGTGTTCTTTTAAAAAAATGAAAAAATTAGAGAGGCAACCCCCAGCCTCTAGCCTGTTTCATAAGTTTCTTGGTTTCTCTGATGATTCTGCAATAATTAGAGAGCTGACTTAAGCCTCTAAGCATCACATATCTGATGCCCCAAGAGACAGACCCCACCGCCTGCATAGCCACCTAGAAAGAGCCGGCTGGATCC
This sequence comes from Camelus bactrianus, assembly GCF_048773025.1. Lineage (NCBI taxonomy): Eukaryota > Metazoa > Chordata > Mammalia > Artiodactyla > Camelidae > Camelus > Camelus bactrianus. The sequence goes on from NC_133557.1 coordinate 25,373,619, forward strand.
TCCTTTCTGACATATGGTGAGACACAGCCCCTGCTCCTGGGGAGGGCTCTGTGATGTTGATTGCTGTAGCAGCTACTGTCATAGCTCACTTCAGCAGAAAGGATTAGACTGTCCTGAATATGTCAATCAGATATCAAAGATAAATGAAGTTTGAAAAAATAAAATGTGCGATTTATTTTTAAAAAATAGTCTTTGGGAGACACCCAGAATGCACTTTGAAAAATCTAAGGGAAATATGTCATGAAAACAAATCCGCACTCTGCTGTCCAACTTTAATTTTTCACTGATAACACTCAAGCGGCTGCAGCCCAGCCAATAAATAAAGATTCTCCATCCTTAATCGTCTCCAATTTCCATTTGCTGTGACGGAGGACCTGCTCCCAAAGATGCACTTGCCCCCTCATTTTAGCTCTGTCCACCTCCCCTTTCCAGGTGCCCTGGGTGCTAATGAGCTGGCACAGCCTCAGTGATTTACCCCCAAGGACATCCTACCCCTGCCACTCCAGGAAAGGCATTCGCCAAGGCGTCAGCTAAGCTGCCTTGGCATTGCTCGCTGGTTGGGCTTGGCGATGTTTGGGGTTTTAATTCACTTTACTAAAATTGCCTTTCATTCACTGGGTGACAGGTAGTTATTTGTTTTCAGGGTTCCATTTGACATTTATTGTTAGCGCAAAACACTAATAATAATAATTAGTGCCTTTTTAGAGTTGTCTGGGGTTTTCGTGCTGCCGCATTGTTACTATAAAACATCCCGATGCTTTGCTGTATATAAGATAGTATGATGGTATTTAAATGTAACAAAGGGGTTTATTATACTCAGGCCAGATTGCAGTATCTCTGAGCCCCCCTCCCCCGTGAGCAAGCCAAGACTTAATATCCTCTAAATTTGTCTGTAATGCTAATACCTAGCTTTTTTTTTTTTTTTAAATAGGAAGAAAACTTCAGCCAGCCATGCATGGTTTGGCTTTTTCATAGAAATAAGCAAAGCAAATGTACGATTTATTCTCTAGAAGGATAGTGTCCAATAAGGTAGCCACTAGCCACATGTGACTATTCAAATTTAAAATATTTGAAATTAAACTAAGGATTCATTTTCTCAGTTGCATTAGCCACTTTTCAAATAGCCACACGGGCTAGTGGCTACCATACTGAACAGTGCAGCTGCAGAACCTGCCCATCTTTGCAGAAAGTTCTTCTGAACAGCACTGCTCTAGACCCTTGCTGCTCAAAATGCGATCTAAGAGCCAGCAGCATTGGCATTACCTGGGAGTTTGTTTAGAAATGTCTCTCCTAATTCCTACTTCTTGACCTAGTGACAAGATCCTCAAGTAATTCATTTGCACATTAGAGTTTGAAAAACACTGGAAGTCTAAAACAAGGGTCAGAAAATTTTTTTCTATAAAGAATCAGATAGTAATTATTTGGGGCTTTGAAGACCAGACAGTCTGTGTCCCAGTTACTCAGCTCTGGTATCGTGGTTGCAAAGCATACGGCATGTAAATGAGTGGGTGTGACTGTGTTCCAATAAAGCTTTATTTGCAAAGCAGGTGGCAGGCTATATTTGGCCCATGGCACATCATTTGCTGAATCCTGTTCTAGAATACTATTTGGATGTCCCTGTGAATGCTGTTTGTATTATTTAATTCCCATTGTTGGATCTCAAAGATGGAGCATCTCTGATGGAACATCTAGGTCTATGATACTGGGAAAGATTTGTTTCCTCGAATGTCTCCGCCACTCATTTCTAAAGGAGGCAGACCAATCTGAGCCAAGGAGGATTATTCATGAAAAGAACAAGCACGCTGGACAAACCAATAAGGAAAGGGGGAGGGTTGCGATGCTGCTTCTTTTTACCAAATCCTTCCCAGTTAAACAATATGCAGAGAAGCTCCTGGGCTTTAAAGACTGACAGTGTCAGTGTCAATGTCAGTTCCGAGCTCTGATATGCTTGTTGTCCATCTGAGAGAGTTCAAGAGACCAGTGATGAGCAGGCCCCCAGGTTTGTCTTCTAGATGGAAGATGTGTCCACATAAAAGAGAACACAACTGCTAAGGTGCAGGCTGAACAGCCTGGAAAGGGTGTGAGCCATGTGCGCTAATACTTCTAATCACACCAGTCAGATCCGTGGCTTCCCCCACATGTGGGATGGAGTAAATGGCAAAAGTTCTCTTCTCTACTTCTCTGAAAGACCTGCAGCTCCTTTTCTATGAGTCAAAGTGGGAAGGCAAGAGAAGAGAGGATGTCTCTGAATCACTGACCAATGGGTTATCTCAAATCTGCCATCAGATACAGAACCTCTGCCATGGGTATGATAAACTCTAATGGATCATTTTAAACTCTTAGAGCCAGGAATATCTGTGTAGGAAGAAGGTAGGTAAAATCAAGGAAAAAGGTACCTTGGTCTCTTTCAGTTTCTACCAAGTTCTGGATGAAAAATAAGTCTCCCCTATACCCCCTACCAGATTCTATCAAGGGTAAAATTAAAATCAGGTGCCGAGAATGTGCTTTGGACAAGTCAGTCCTTTGCAATCCACGCCCTGCATTCATATTCCAGACTAACCACTTGTTAGCTCTGTGAATTTCAGCAAGTCACAAAATGTCTCAAAACTCAACTTGCTTCATCTGAAATCTGAAATAGAAATAGTATCCACCTTGGTGCTATTGTGAGGAATAAACGAAATAATAGGTATCAAGCAGCTGGTGCACGAGCTGTCACATAGTACGTGTCTGGCAAACAGCTGCTACAAAAATGTTACCACCCGTATATTGAATGTATGTGACAAACACCCTTATGTATGTTAAGCATGTAAGGTAGGGGTTAACATCGCACTTTATAGAGTGTAGAAGGGAGGTTCAGAGTAGTGAAACAACCTTGGTAAGAACACAGAGGTAGTAAGCAGCAGTGCTCAGATCTGACTGTGGACATTTTTGCCTGCTTCAAATTCTTTTTCTCTAGCTGAGCCATTTATTCTGGGGAACCACTTAAAAGGTGGTTTTTAAATTTGTTTTTTCTTTTTAGTATCTTTTTCTCCCATCCACCCCCCCCCAAAACATCCTACCTGCCTTTTAAAGATTGATCTGATGCTAAGTCTGGACAGGTGCATACCCCCTTAAGACAGGTGCACAGACTGGTCTTGCTCGAGGGTGCTTGCTATGAGCCGTAAGTGGCAGCCGGGAGTGACCAAGAGTCAGGTGGTAGCGGAAAGCCTGGCCATGTACCCTAAGGAACAAAATCCTCTAATCCAAAGACCATCTTCTCTTCAAAATCACTCAGAAAATTTCCTTCTCCTTACCTGCTGCTGTCTAAAAGTTCATCATTTTATCCAGAAAAGTCATTGCTTAAGAGAATAAACAAGCCCAAATGGCATTTGCTGCTGGAAATTATGAAACTGAGCCTTAGCACCACACGACTGCCTTAAAGTAAAGAAGAGAGGACCAAACTGTGCACCAGATCTTAAAGGTGAGGCACTCTTTGATCCAACAATTCAGTTTTTAGCAGTGCCTTCTGGAAATAAGCTGACATGGATACAGTTATATGAACAAAAATGTTTCTAAATCAAAAAGCAATCTAAGTGTTCCTCACATGGAGATGGGAGAAATAAACCACAACGTGGTGGTTTATAGAACACCGTGTGGCCAGGAGGAAGGTTGGGCAGATGTCTACCGCTGGCTCGACCACAGTCTCTTAAGTGAAAGGAGTGGTGTAATAACAGCTTTTCAGTCTGACGTCTTCACTCCACTCCCAACCTGGGAAGCATCATCAAACCCCGTCAGCCAGATCCCCACAGTAATCTTCCGCATGACCACTTCTCACGGTGGCCGCTGCTTCCGTCCTAATCCAAGACATTTCACCTCTCACGTGGACTAGTCAAACCATTCCCTAACTGGTCCTTCTGTTTCTTTTATTGCTCCTCTAAAGTCTTCACACAACCACCACCAAACTGAGCTTGTGGAAACACAGATCAGTTCAGATTAGAACCACTTCCTGTGGCCGGTGAAGCCAGATCCTAACTGGCTGCTCCTGTCACTGAACTTCATCTCTTTCCGCTCTCCATCCCCCACGCGGGCTGGCTTTTCCTTGAACCACCTATGACACTTAGCACTTGCTGTCTGCTGGGGTGACTTTTCCCAGCTCCTAAAAGCTTCATCCGTTCTAGCATCTGCTCAGATGTCCCCTCCTCAGAGAATCCTTGTGTGATTTAAACCACCCTCCCACCACTGCACCATCATTCTCCATCTCATGAACCTTTTTTAAAAATGGCACGTATTAATCTCTGTCTTTATGTCATTTATCAACGAATTTACTTCTTTACTCTGTCTCTCCCACCAGACTGTAAGCTATATGAAGGCAGCATCTTACAGATGCCTCTATTCCTAGGATCTAGAAAAGCACCTATGACAGAAAATCAGTAAATTTTTTTGCTTGTTTTGTTTAAACATTTATTTGTTAAATAAACAGATATTAATCTGTCGATTCACATACCTTTTAGTAATTGTGATTCTAGGCAGGCAGGTAGAATTGTGAATGTTTTCTCTTTTCTTTTCTATTACCAATATCTTCTGATCTCAAAAGAGCAAAAGTTATTCATATAATTATGAAAAGCAATTAAATTTATTTTATAGTAGATACTAATACATTAAGAGATCAAAGTGGAATATAACCCTTTAAGGAACGAAGAAGCACCTTTTGTAGAAGATTTTTTTCAGTGGAATCTCAATTGATAACAGGTCTTTTTTTCCCCCTTTCAGTCAATTTTGGACCCCTCTCCTGAAGCTATTGTAACTCAACGTTTAGAAAAAGAAAATAAAGTTAAGTTTACAAGAGTCAGATGCATAATTTCTTGTGCTGGAGTTCTCCAGAAGGACTTGGAAGGAAAATTTGCATTGCCAGTGCTTGACATATATTAATTTTTTTTTTTTTTACTAAAAATCTTGATCTTAAGAAAGTGTCTTACAATGTAGACTCCTTCTCTTATTATTAGGCTGTCATTTTAAGTTCACTGTTGACATTTAAATCTCTGTTTACCTCCAAAGTAATATTGACTGCAAGACTAAGAATGACTTTGGCATTTGCACATATTTCTGAGTATGTAAATCTGTGCAGGAAGGAGCTATCTGATAAATAGTCCTTTGTACTTAGCTGGACCTAAAGGAGAGTCTTAGAAGAATTCCAAAGCCCCAGGGGGGAAAAATGATAATGACTTCATCCTGGCAATGTCACTTAGGAGCAGGGATTTATTGCAGAACTTTGACCAAGAGTGAGAGAGGTTCCCAAGTAAGCCTAGAGCAATTCTCAACGAAGTCTGACCAAAGTCAGAATCTGTGACACCAGAGAAAAGTCCTGTATTTTACCCACGTGACCATATTTTTTTTCCTGAAGTGTCTAAACTTGTAAGGATTAGTGGCAAATATTACCTCTGCTTACTTTCAGAACAAGATGTCAATTTAAGGAAATGCTTTAAACCAGGTCTGTTGAATATCACTCTCATGAAAGATTATGATTCTATGGAACCATTTCATGTGGAAAATAGCCAATTTTATGCAGGCATCCGAAATCATCTTCTACATCCTTTTGAGGATTTTCCAGAAGAAAATATGTGTAATATTCTAATTGACATGTCGGTGGAAGCATTGTAGACTTTATGGGTAACTTGAAAAATATATTTTTCAACGTATCTTGGAAACCTTACCAGCACTACAGTTAAGGAATGAATTCAAATGCTTCAAAAATATTCATTTGTTTTCTTCCCAAGTTTCCTGAAACAGAGTGATCAGATGAAATATTTGACTACATGAAACCATTTATTTTGGTAGCATTTCCACCATTAACCTTAGATCATCTCCTAAAGACAGCCCAGGAAAGAAACAAATAAACACAGCTCATTCATCACGAAGCACGATAATAGGACATTTTACAAACAGAGTATTTTCCATCCAGAAAGAAACCATGCAATTTTAACAAGGCACACAGTGAGCATTACCCAGCCAAGAACAAAGCATTTGCCTCAAAATATTTGTCAATATTATTGACACTATATTTATCGGCAAAGAAGCCTGAAACTTTTATAATTGACCCAGAACAGAGGGATACTTGCCTGATCTTTAATGATAATTCCTCAGCCTTGACATTTACCAAATGTGTAGGTGGAAATACTGGAATTAAGCAACCCATAAGACTGTCTTGAATACCTACTATGTTCCTAGCCAGTCCTAAGTAATTCAGTTGATTTACATACAAGACATTGTTTTTATCATTTGATAGAGAATAAAAAAAAAACTATTTCCTCTCTTGTCTCCATGGGAAGTTTCTGTTCCCTGAAGAAAATGGTATTAGAACAACGCTTCTAGAATCTTTTTCTATGCCTTCAATTATATCAACATCTAAACTGATTAAAAACAAGGTAAGGACATTGATAAGCATGGCTTAGACTCTGTCCTTCTCTACCCTAGACTGTCCAGCCCCCAGAATGAAAGCATTCTTTTTTTAATTCTCCTTTCACGTGGGCTTGTCCATGGGTGAGGAGCTAGTCGTGTCTTCTAGGGTCAGATCCACAGGCTCATCTCTCTTCACCAGCACCGGTGCTCATCAGGTGTGAGGGGGTCTTTCCTTCAGACAGCTGAGAACCCACCTTACTACGGGTGGATTCTAAGGTGCAGATTGAGTAGGTACGGTGAGTCCAGATTACATTAGAATGTAAGGTCCATGAAGGCAGAGATTTTGTCCTTTTTTTCATCTCTGTATTCTCAGGATCCAGAACAAGTCCTATCACAAAGTAGGTGCTTAGTAATTATCCGTTCAACAGATAATCCATCGTTGCAGGTCCGTGCCAAATCCTTCACTACCTTCTATCGTATGTTAATCTTTGTATCTCTGAATCTAGTGTCACTTTCTTAACTGGCTATGAGTTTGGTGGAAATAGATGTGATTTATTGTCCACTTAAATGCCACCATTATCAGTGGACCATGAACTGACTGAAAAACAGAACTTTACATGAAACAATCATTAGACCAGGAAGTTCCATTCTATATGCTTTCGACCACTGGTACAGCTGGGATTAAATTAGAAAATAGAGATATCGCTGAAAACTGTAGCGTCCCAGAACCTGACCTAAGGGCTGAGATAATGACAGATTTAGATATTCAGGTAATTAAACATACCGGAAACCCAATGTCACTGGCCAATGGAAGAGTTCCCTTGTATCTTAACTTTTTGTGGTATCATGATGTCTAGCACATAGCAGGCATTCACTCAATAGTAGTTGAGTGAATGAATGATTGAATGAAGAGCCTTGGATGGTAAAATTAAGCCAACCAGCTGGATAGGAGGAACAGAATATTATTGGAGCACAGTAGATCTTCATTTAAACCTTAGCTTCACTATTTACTAGCTTTATGATTTAGGACAAAGCAGGCTTTAGTCTCTGTTTTCTCATCTGGAAAATGGGCATAATGAGAGCATCTTCCTCATAGCAAAGCTATGAGGATTTTAATGGATGCTATGCTGTACCACCCAGATTTCTGCCGGGCGTGCTGCTAGCTGCCAGCTTCAGTTCTCAGTTGTGTGGGAATTGACCTCAGCCAATGCCGTGTGCTGCAACTGACTCATACTGGCTTCTGAGGGCTAATTGTGGGCACCACTTTCCAACTCTGAGTTCAGTTGATAGCTTGAAATCAGACTTGGTAGGAGCATTTTCACAAGAGGATCAGCAAATGTTTTTCTTAAAAGGCCAGATAGTAAAAATGTCTGGCTTTGTAATAGTCTCTGTTACAATGACTGGACTCTGCCATTGTAGCAAAAAAAAAAAAAAAAAAAAAAAAAGTGACCATAGGCAATATGTAAAAAGAAACTGGAGATGGCTGTCTTTTAATAAAATGTTATTTACAAAATCAGATGGTAGGCCAGCAGCCTGTAGTTTTCCAACCCTGTATGTATATAATGAAAATCAGCAAACACTAAAAATCAGAGTTCTTCTTCTTTTCAGATTGTCAGTTGTTAAACATTTACCAGTTCACCACTGAAGCTACCTTGAAACCAATTTGTGTTTAATGTGGGACAATATAAAGCAACCCCTTTGCCCATCTTGGAGCCTTTCTACCCTGGGTAACATTTCACTTTCACTGGAATAAACAGTGCAGCGGTATGTTTGGCTGTCCTACTTGCAGGCCCTTTGCCGGGGACACTAACTGAGTGTTACATAGTGTCTGGTACACAGTCTGACCAGAGGATGTAGCAAGAGTCCCTTCAGCGTTAGGCCTTGCTTTCCACTTGGGCACTTGGAGCCTCTCGTGTCAAGGGTCTGATCGTCAAGAAGAGGAGTCATTATCCTGGCAGAGAAGGTCATGGAGACCAGGGGCTTAGGTCTAACCCTCCAACATGGGAGTCTGGATCATGCCACTAGATAAGCTGCCTAGATGGGCAGAGAGGCTGTCTGAAAGCGAGGGAATCCAAGAACGAATAGGAGACAGTGAGGATCAGTTGTGACCTTACAAGTGGCTACAGTGGCAGCTGGTTCGTTCCACTAATCTTCCTCTTACAAATTTTGCCAAAGCAGAGAAGCCTACCAGAATCCTAGAGCCGCTTCTCCCAGAACTTAGATAAAGAAGTGGACCTGAACGCGAGGGGTGGGCTGCAGTGGACACTACTGCACCACCCAGAACCCACAGTTAGGACTGAAGGTCCAGTCTCACCAGTTGCAAGTAGTATCAATGCTGGTAGGTCTAAACTCTCACTGGGAACTGGCCTTAGCTGAAGAGAGAACCCTTCCCCTAGGTCACACCCCATTTTGGGCAGTAACCTGAGTTCAGTAACTATTTGATGAGGGCAAGAAAAAAACAGCCCCTCTCTTGTCCAAATGCGTGACAACTCTGAAAGACCGTCTCAGTTCAGAGCTTTCTGGTTGTGGCTGCAGCCAGCTCAGATTCTCTGCCTAGCCAGTCCTACCTCCTTGTCTTCTCCCACAGATGTTAAAATCAGGAGCACCCCATAATAAGCATCCACACTACTTTCAGTTGCTGAGTTGGCTTCTTGGGGAAACTGATCTGAAACAGGATTAAGTGAAATGATGTTTCTAAAGTGCCTGACATCAAAAAAGATTTCATCATAGGTGGCTTGATCCCCTAGCACACCTAAGACAACATGCATTTTGGTCTGCAGTACTAATAATAGCAATAATAACAATACTGTTATAACTAAGTGCTTAAGCAACAGTAAGCTGAGTGCTTTACATACATTAACTCATCTTCTCCTTTCAACAAGTGCATTATAATCCATATTTTGCAGAAAAGTAAAGGAGGCACAGGGGAGCTAATTAACTTCTCCAAGTTCACATGCTTATCTATTGTGCTTTACCAGCCTTGGTTTGGGTATGGCTATAAAAGAGACATATTTGTAAGGGAAGTTTAAGAATAATCCCTCTGCTTTTTAACTCCTGTCAACCTAAAATTTAAACTTCTTAGCATGGCTAAGGTTTTTTTTTTTGTACCTGAACTCCCTCAGTTCACTGAAAATTTTCATCTGAAGTTATTCTGAGAAGGGGAGAGGAGCTCGCCATTTAAAGAAGCGAATTACAAACAATAACCAGTGTCTGTAAAATTTCTCCTGCTTGGAGAACACGTATATCATAGGCATAAAGTGCTTCTGAGAAATAAAGTTGTCTAGTAACTTGGCATTGAACTGAGACCCCAAATTTCATTATACTCTTCCCAAATAACAGCTGGCAGATGTCTGGCCATTATGGCTGTGCTTGGCTGAATTTCAGTAATGATGAGAGGATCAATATTCCTGCTATTTCACATAATTCACTGGGCTAAATTCAGCTGAGGCCTGTCAGTCCTGTATTTTATGTTGCCAGTAACCAAATCAATACAAAATGATTCGGCAAGTGTTTAGTAAGTGTCTGCTATGTGCTGGACACTGTGCTGGGCACTGCCACTAAGGACACACAGACACAGCATATTCCTCAAAGAAGTTACCAGCTAAGCACATGGGTTTCAAACTTCATTTATTTCTGTGCCACCTCCAAAATTTTTGATATATTTATGCTATGTGTACTCCTCTAATATTTCATTGAAGTATAACTGACTTAGAATATTATATTCATTTCAAGTGTACAACAGAGTGATTCAATATTTTTGTAAATTACAAAATGTTCACCACAATAACTCTAGTTACCATCTGTCCCCACACAAAGTTATTATAATATTATTGACTACATTCCTTATGCCATATAGCACATCCCCATGTCTTATTTACTTTGTAACTGGAAGTTTTGTTCTTTCCATATTTTAACCAGCTTCTTTTATTTAAATGAATTTACCCAAGAAGAAAAGTGTATATCACCTCTGGAAAAAACAAAACAAAACAGGATTCTCTTGCCATAAAGAGAGGATGCTCATAAAAACCAATATATAATATGTAACTACTAATAGTTTTCCAAGATTAAATGTTTAAAATCTAAAATCATTGTGGCATTTACCAGTGTTACATGTTCCATGTTTGAGGATCACTGGTCTCATAAAAGGAGACAGACAGGAGGAAAATGAACTGCTTGATACAATACCATGAACATGGACTCTGGAGCTAAGCTGAGTTGATTTGAATCTCAGCCCTGGCACTTAGTACCTACTAGCTAAGGAATTTGGCTTCAGGAAAGTTACTTGACCTCTCTGATCCTCAATTTCCTCACCTGTAAATCGGGGTAATGGCGTGTTTACCTCATTGGGTTATTATCAGGATTACATGAGTTGAACAGCTTAGAACCATGGCAAGCACACCGTAAGCACTGTAGAAAGGTTAATTACTGTTGTTACTACTGCAACGTGCCCTGTTATGGGAGGGGGGTTTGTGCGGGCAATTCCCAGTTCTATGAGAGGCACTCAGGAAGGGTTTCACAGAAGAGATGCTCATACACATGCCTGACGAGCTAGGGGTTTATTAGGTAAGTAGAAAAGGGGATGGTGATTATTCAGGCAAAGACTCTGAGCTATATAATAACCTCATTTTCCCTCTTTTCTGATGATATTTTTTGGCTGCCTTCCTTGCTCTGGTAGAACTTTGATCTTTCTTTGGAGAACTACCCTTTGCCCACACTTGGTCCACGTACATAGGGTAGGACTGATTCCCAGCTCTGGGAGTGGACATGTGAGTCAGATCTGCCCAACCACCCATCCACCTGGCCACCAAAATTGCCGTGGCCACCGAATCAAACCAGTTGTGAATCTCAGGATACTGTATGGAACCATTGGGAAGGAGAGTATACACATTTCTCGGGGCTGCTGTAAAACTGAGTGGCTTAAAAACCAGAAATGTATTATCTCACACACCTGGAGGCTAGATGCCGAAAAACAAGTTGTCGGCAGCGCCGTGCTCCCTTGGAAAGTGTGAGGGCAGGATCTGTCCCAGGCCTCTCTCCAGCTTCTGGTTAGTTCCTTGGCTTATGGCAGCAAAACTCAGTCTTTATGCGGCGTTCTCCTCATGTGCAGATCTGTGCCTAAGTTACCCCTTTTTTATAAAGTTACCAATCATATTGAGTTAGGGACCCTGCCTACTCCTGCATGACCTCACATTACCTACTTACATTTGTGACGCTTTCCAAATAAGGTAACATTCTGAAATACTGAGGGTTAGGACTCCAATGTATTAATTTTGGGAGGACAAGTCAACTCGTAACACAGAGGTTCCTATCCAATGGAATTTACAGTTGATAATAGGTAAATGTGATGCTTCTGGGGGTTACATACGGGGAAGAAATACCCTTCCTCAGAACAGAGCCAATTCTGAAGAGAGAAGAGTTGAGAGACAGAAATACAGGTTCCCAGTGTCATTTGAGCACCTGTATCAACCCACGCCTGAAGGTTGTTTCCTGAACTTTTCAGGCACACAAGGCAATAATGCCCCCATTTTTTTAAGCTAAAACGAATGTGAGTTGAGCTTCCATAACACTGAATCAAAATAGTCCTGAATAAAATAAACCTTAATGATTTAGATTAAAAAAATTTTTTTTGTAAATGAACTCTGTGTCCTATATGGAAACGGGGTGGATTTCTTATTTATTTATTTATTTAATTTATTTAACTTTTTTTATTGAGTTATAGTCATTTTACAATGTTGTGTCAAATTCCAGTGTAGAGCACAATTTTTCAGTTATGCATCAACATACATATGTTCATTGTCACATTTTTTTTTGCTGTGAGCTACCACAAGATCTTGTATATACTTCCCTGTGCTATACAGTATAATCTTGTTTATCTATTCTGCATGTGCCTATTGGTATCTACAAATTTTGAAATCCCAGTCTGTCCCTTGGATTTCTTAAAGAAATAGGAACTTCTAAACAGGTTTAAGCCAGTTTTGAAGAGCCACCCCCTTTTAGACGGATGCTTTTATATCTTGTGTAGTAACTGTTAGTAGTTTGTGACATTTCTAGTCTGTCCTGGGTGTTACTAGTACCTGACAGGTCAGGCCTGTCACCTCCATAAAAGCAATGAGCCTCCACACCAGCACACTCCCGGGTGTGAGGTCCCTTTGAGAATTACTGGTGTCACACTAGATCTCATCAGCTCTATTTATTCTCTCTTCATCTCTGCCATTTGAGGCTCTTCCAAAAAAAAAAAAAAAGAAAAGTCTGATTATTTTTACATGAAGATAGCTTCTCCTTGCTCCTGTGATTTGAAAACTGTAAACCAAAGCTTAATTCTGGGGGAGTTAATTTGTCCTTCTGGCAAGTAAAATCAAGATGTAAATCTCTAGGGGGACTACCTGGAAAGTGAGGTTATTGTTGACAATATTATTAATTAGTAATTATCAAATACTCACTTTTAAAAAAAATGATTAGCCTTTAGATTTTGATGGTCTCCATTATACTCATTAGGTGATGATAAAATAAAGATGACTGAATCTTCAGGAAGATGAATTAATGATTAAGGCAGTCCAGAAGAATTCAACCTAGATTCTGCATCCCGCCGGTTTCCATGTCAGCCTGTAGCACTCTCTTAGCTGGCTAGATTCTGACTAAGTGTTCAAATGAGAATAACTCATAGAGCAATGATTTCATCGGGAGATAAAGTCTGATAAATAAAAACAGAAAAAGGCAAAGCTGAATTAAATCCTTCCAGCAATATCCCATGGAGGGTCCCTGGAAGGTGATACCAGAATGCTGTCCTAATGAAGTTTCAGAAACATTCTGCTAATTTTATCACACGCAAGAGACTTTTCTAAGGACTCATCTAATGATACCAATAAGAACCAGGTACACGAATCAGTGAGGAACCTAGACCTCTTGGTTTAGATTCGGTATGACAGTATTGTGTGTTAAATAAATACCAGTAAATTATTAAAACATATTGGTTGTATCGTAACACAGAGGCTTAACAATGTATTATGTCAGCATGTACAGCACTCGCTCAGGGAAATTCTCCATATCTTTAATTCAAGCGTTGACATCCTGTGCCAGCACAAAGCCCTTTTTATTCGAGATTGACACATGTCTAAAATTGCTTAGATTTTGTGTTGTGCTCTTAATACTTGAAACCCGGCAAACGAAATTCTATGCCACTGTGCATGAACAATGCCTTACAAAAAAAAAAACAAAACCAAAAAACAAAAAAAACCTTAGCCTGGGGGTTCGACTGGAGAATTGGAGAAACAAAAAGTGCTTTCACTACTGTTGCTTCAAGTGGGGGAATAATTACTTTGGTTGAGGAAAAGGGAGAGCCATTTCCAGCCCCTTGGAAAAACGGTATGTTTGTCAGCCCTTAAATTAGATCATTAAATTCAAGAAGGGTGTCGGATGTGGATCCTGGGTCATGTCAGCTGCGTGGCCGCCTATGTCATGGTAAGGGCATGGTAGTCATCACCTGCTACCCAGGCAGGAAGGTTTTTTTGTTTTGTTTTGTTTTGTTTTGTTTTGTTTTGTTTTGTTTTGTTTTGTTTTTGCTCCTATTTGATCTTGATACGCCTGGGTAATTGTGGTAACCCTGTTGAACTCTCCCTTCCATACCCAAGGATAAACTTCTCCAGTTTACTTTCCAAAAAACGTCATTGTGCCTTCTGCTTTGGCTACAAACACAGTTATGTTTTCTCGAGATTTTCTCAAAATAGTGATTTCAGTCATCAAACATTGCTTGATGCACTTGGATGTCACCATGTTACTGATGGGGATGGGGATGGGGATGGTCTGGCCAAAGCTCGGACTCCCTGGACTGGCATGAAAATCACATCTCATGTGGTGCTTTGGCATTTAACATCTGATAGCCACAAAGACATCCTATATAGCCAGCTTTGGACATAACATCTTTGTTTCAATCTCAACTGTTGGGAAGAAAAGAAAAAGAGTTTGCATAAGACTGAAAATCTTTTTGGACAGTGACCTAGATGCAGGACAGTTTGGGTACCATGAACATAATGAGCACACATTTGTTAGGACAAGCTTTTCTGCCTTACTTCTCAATATCCATTGTTCCATCCTCTAATGCACAAAACAGCTGTTTCAGGTTACTTAGCATTTCCCCAATAAGCCGTTTTGTTTCAAGCTTCCATGCCTTGGTCCACGGTGTTTTTTGCTGCCTGGGGTGTCTCCTTCCATCTAGCCAGAAAATTCCTATTCATACTTTCAGAACCAGCTCCAGAATCTCTTTGAGTTTTTTCCTGGGTGGGGGGCAGGGATGAGCACCCCTCACTATGCTTACCTTACAATGAACCCCATTTAATTGTTTATCTGTTGTTTCCACCTCCGCAAATCATTGCTTCTTGAAGGCTGAGGCCAGTATGCCTGGCAGTCTGGAGCTGTGACTATGCTCCAGGTTCTGGAGTCAGTGCCTCCAGGCACCACACCATCGAATGCACATCAAAGTAGCGCTGGGTGGCTATTACCGTCCCCACTGGTAGAGGTGACTTCAGGTGTGAAGCCTGAGACCCCGAGATGTTAAGGGGCCTGCTGGTATCACACAGTTAATACACCACAGATCTAGGACTCCATCCCCTGGCTCTGACAATGAGCATGACTCCATCAAGCATGACTTTAAAATTTTTTGCTCTCCCCAAACCTAGGACCAAACTTGAAATACAGCTGGTATTGTGATAAATGAGCAAGTGTTTGGATCATAAAGCCATTTGTTATGCTCCAGCCCCCTTCGATATTGGTAGGTGAAATGTAAAATGATGCACAGATAGTCTGCTATAATGGAGACTATTAAGACGGAGGCAGAGAGGATATTGACAAAATAATAAAGATAATAATATTGATGATAGTCGACATTTTTGCATGTTTTCTCGGTGCCAGATGCTGGTCTAAACACCGCCTGGTCACCTGTGTAAAGCTCATGGCAGCTCAGTGAGGGTCTTTAGACGAGGCTCCAGAAAGATGAGAGACACGCTAAGGACCAAAGGTGAGTAAGAGTTGGGGTCAGGTCTTGAACCTCAGGTTACCCCAGAGCCAGCAAACTGAAAAAGCTATGTAGACACACCTGGAAGCAAGCCGCAGGCATGTGTCATTTGTGCACATGTGCTCCGTTTTGACCACACAGAAGCAAGGTTCTTTGCCAGGAGGTCAGATGCTTTGGGTTCCCCTGTGCCTTTGCTACCCAAGACTTGGGTGATTTGAGACAAGCACTATTATTATTATTAATATTCTTTTGGCTATGATTTTCTTACAAATTCCATTCTGGTTTTGTGGGTCAACAAGCTCATAGTAAGTATTGTAGCAGCCTGCCTTAGCCACTGGACTCCTTCCGGCTTCTCCAGTTCAGGCCATCTGAAGCTCAGGGATTTGGCAAGCCTGTCGCTCTCTGCCTGGACTGCTCCTTCCCCGGCTTTTCCCATGCTGGCTCACCCTTCAGGTCTCAGCTCCAGTGTTGCTTCCTGGAGCCATCTTCCCTGACCTCAAGTTAACCTCTATGGCCCCACCCACCTCTCCCCCAGGAAATTTTGTTTCCTCTATAGGATTTCAAGAAGTCGAAGCTACCATAATTATTCATTCATCTGTTTGTTTCTTTCCTATTTCAACCGCTAAACCCTAAGACTGTGTGGGCAGGCAGGGCTCTGGCTGCCTTCTTTACCATTGCAATTTCTTGCCTCTGACAATATTTGGAACATAGTAGGCGTTCAGTAAATATTTTTATTGTTATTGCTTTCAGCTATTCTAAATAAAAACACCCAAATTTTAGTGCTCAAACATCCTTATCAATTTTCATTTGTACACTTTTACCCAAGTATCTCTAATTACCTTTCCACCCCACCCTTTTCCCAGTCCTGAAAACATAGCCCTGTTATTCCTTTTTAAGGGAAAAAAGGCGAATGGCTGACTGATTAAGCAATTAGCCGGGAGAACAACTCTTTCGTGGGCAAGTGAGTCATTGCAGATTCAGAACCTGTGCTTTCAGACTGGAAACCACCCAGGCAACTTTGTTCCTGAATATCCTTGCCTAATGCGGTTTAGTGCAAACCTTTGCATCGCGTTTAATTCCCTTTTACAGTAATGCATACCATTTAATCAGGGTTCCCTTCCTTGCTGTTGTGAGAGCTGTGGGCTGTTTTATAAAACATGAAGACAAGAAATAGCAGTTGACTCAAGACCTACCGTAAGGTTTTGCTTACCCAGCTGGGTCTCCTTTGTTTGTGGGACTGCACTGTTTTGTTTCTGTGGTTATATTTAGAGCCGTGCACAAAGAAGGAAAAGGGAGGGGGGAATTAATGACTTTACAAAAACATTGATGATATAATTAAAAGAGCAGAAAGATAACATATAAATAAACAGTGACGGAGGAGGTGGGGAAAACCCACCTGAGAAAAGACAGAGAATTCAGGAAGTGTAAGGGCTTCCCTAAGTACAAGGATGCCGCTTTGCATCTCCCATCATCCTGTCACCAGCACTGCCAAGAGTTCAAGGCTCAAGGTCCTAGACTATAGATGATTATTGCAAGAGGACCCACCTAGAATTTTCTCTCTTAACTAGAAGAAAAGAGTTTTTCAAGGATACTCTAAACAAAACCTTTTCTTTATTTTTTTTTTTAATTTCAAAGGTAATAGGTGCTTTAAAAAAGTAATAGCAACCATTTATTGAAGACGTATACCGGCACAGTTATAAGTATTTAACAGGTAATTGATTTAATTCACATAATGGCACTCTGTGCTAAGTATTATTATTATCCCCATTTTTCAAATGGAAAAACTGAGGCACGGGGTTGTGATGCAGTTTGCCCAAGGTTAAACAGATAGGGAGAAGCACAGCTGGCCCTTGAGAGCATTCTGCCTGGTTCCAGAGCCCATTGTTTTAGCAGCCTCTCTACCCCGCCTCTGCAAAACTTCAAACCATTTTAGAATTTATAAGAAATAGCCAGCCTTGAGTTGGTTTCTACTTATAAAAACTGACGATTTCGCATGATTCAACCTTATACAGATTTATAGAAAGGAAGATACAAAATTCTTCTTCCCCAATTCCATTGATCTGAAACTTGGACTTCTTGAGTTTTCCTATGCACACACCTACGTTGACACATCTAGGCAGATGCATATAATTCTATATTATGTTGTATACAAGACTGGGAAAATACAATCAAAAATCTTCCCTGGACATCTCCACACAAGTGTCCTGTGCATTTGTGTTCCTACTTCTTCTGGAGGCTGGATGTCTGGAAGTGGAGTGCTAAACCATAAACATTCCCTGAGAGAGTGGCAGTTCTTACACTCCGCTCTCTTTGAGTCCCCCGTTCAAATGTCCACGTGCTAGGTTTACAGTTTGTGGACCAAGTCAGCTAAGCCAATGAAGCACAGATGCCGGACGCCACGCTACAAACAGCATGGGCGGGGGGGGGGGTTGACCCAGCAAGACTTTTGAAGATGTGGCCCCAGCACTGACCTTCAGCCTGACCAGAAAGCACAGCTTTCTCAGATTTATGAATATTATTTCCTGCCTCAAAGAGGCCAGTGATCACTATGAAGCCCTGGCTTGTTTCTTTAAGCCCAGAGAGAAGATGTTGAAGGGGTGGAGCTGACCTCAAAGGTCTCTGCTGCCCAGAGATGAAAGGCCTGCGAAGGTCAGAGACCTCCGTTAAGCCAGTATCCTGCGAGGTGCTCTCTGTGGTACTCTGCGCCTTAACGCCTCAGCCGCCGGAGGGGCCCATGCTCCTCAGACCCGCACGATGTTGGCTCTTGGCCGTGTGGTGCTGCCTTTGCCTTCGCCTTCTGGTTCTGTTTCACCTGGCTGATTTGCCCCTGAGGCTTTGAGTCCACTGGACATTTATTTCTGGGACTCAGAGCTGCACTGCCTGGATTTGTGGACCCACCCGCATTGACGGAGGTTCTCTTGTCTGGACGCCGTGGACAATCTGCGCCCTGGCTTCCCATTCTCCCCCAGGTAGTTCCCACCCTGGAAGAGAGTGATCGTTTCCAAAGTCTACATTAGATTTTGTCACTCTCCTGGTCAAACCCCTTTAGTGGCTTCTCATAACACTTAATAAAATACCAGCTTCTTCCCTATGAGGTCCACGTGAAATAGCCCTTGCTCCCCCCCCAGCTCCCACGGGGACCACTTTCCCTTCAGCTCGTGAAGAGCCAGCCCTCTTCCTTCAATGGGCCATGTTTGTTTTCCCTCAGAGACATTACCCTGCTGTTTCTTTTTTTTGGGAAAACTCTTCCCCTTAATTTCCCATGCTTGGCTTCATCTTGCTGCTGCTAACATTTTCTTTCTTTTTTTTTTTACCCCTGGCGGGTGGAGTTATTTGTTAATTTCTGTTTCCCCCAATAAAACATTTCATCCATAAGAGCAGAGACCTCTTTCATATATTTCATCACAATGTTTAGAATGATACTTGGCACTTTTTAGAAGCAAACTGAATGATGAACAATCGAATGAACAAGTGAATGGTTCTTGGGTTTCCACATCCAAAGAACCAGTGGTAATTGTTAGGGAAAGAATTTCCTTTGGCTGTGACTTCAGCTAGTCTTCAGTAGGTACATTTCTTTACAGAGGGAAGAAAAAGTGGACAGGTTTCTTGAGTGAACAAAGCTACATGCTCAAAGATGTTCATCATCACTTTATATTAAAGTGAAATATTTTAAAATAATGTCACTGACATTCCTAGGAAAAACATCTGATACAGTCTGACATAACATGGAGTTACCTATAAGAACTGACATGAAATGGCAAGTAAGGGTGTGACAATAAAAAGTTAATTCCAAAACAATGTATCTGGCATTACAACGTTTGCTATAAAAATACTGCTGCCATTACTACTAAGAGATTTGTATCTGCATTAACACTGTGGAAAGATGTAGGTGAAAAGCTAGTTATCCCTGAAAGGTGAATTACAGAAACATTTTTATTTTCTACTTTAGATGTTTATAGTTGCTTGAAATGAACACGTATTCTTTTCATTAAGCAGATAAAAAAAACTAAATGGGTATATAAAAAGCCAGCACAAGTTCAATCTGGAGAAGGAAAAGCAGAGAATGACTGTTTCTAAAGCAAGTAGAAACAATGATTCATAAACTGGGCAATGATTAAAAAAACAAACAAACAAACTGGGCTTAAAGGTGACAGACTCTGATCAGACAGTCCAAATCCCTCAACCCCTGGCTCTACACAACAGCCTTTGTGGCTTACATGGAGCTAAAGAAATGCTTCCTCAAGCTAGGGTAAATGTTCCCCTTCAAAAAAGGAAAACTGAGCAAGCCAGTATTTTAATAACAACAACAAAAGAAGCCTCACTCACTCTGAGATCATCACTCTGTGTCTGATTAATGCTCTGGGGTCTGCCTTCCTCCCATTGTATTGCAGATTTCCAGAAGGATCTCACCCCAGTTGCCTCTTTCAGAACTACTTGTATTATTATTATTACTTCTTGCTTCTCCTTTTCCCCCTGTGGGAAGCTGACTCTTGCCCAGTCTTTCATTCTCCACCTCTGAAGTTGGGGGCAGAAGAGGTAAGGCATCAGAGAATCCTAAAATAGGAGTGGGTACTTCAAATGATAAAAGCACACTCCAGATTTAAAACTGGACTAGAAGAATGAAAGGATGCAGAAATAAAGACAGTGCCTATACTTGGTTTCCTCACTCACGTAATGATGATGTAGTTTGGATGGGGAAAGGTGCCCATATTCACTTCTCATTTACTCATTCAACAAGTATTTATTAAGAGAGTAGATCTTAAAAGTTCTCATTGCAAGAAAAAGAACTGTAATTATGTGAGGTGACAGATGTTAACTAAGTTTACTGTGGTGATCATTTTGCCACATACACATATATCAAAGCATTATGTTGTCCACCTAAAACTAATACAATATTATACATCAGTTATATCTCAGTAAAACTGGAAAAATATATTACCTCTTTGAAAAAAAAACAAGTATTTGCTGAGCACAGGATATAGGCAACAATTTTAAAAATCATAGTATGACCTACAGATACGGGGCTGTGAGTTGGGGCTACAATAAAAATGAGGGTCCTCACCCTCATTAAGCTTGGGGTCCAATTGGGAAGGTGAACATTAAGTACAAAACAGGAAAGCTTACTTTCAGACGGTGGAGGGCTGTGAAGAAAGGAGTCTGTTCTATGTGAGCGTGTGATTGCTGGTTGGCGTTTCTGACTCAGGTCAGGAGCCAGGCGACAGGAGTCTTTTCTGGAGGAATTTAAGCTAATAAAGCACTTTCAGAGACACCATTTCCTTCAACTTTTTGATTTATTTATTTGAATCTTAAAATATGAACTATTTCAAATGTATAGAAAATAAAGCAACAATGATTAACCAGATGTCAAATTGTTCCCATGGCTTTCCATACGGGCGTTTGTAGACACTCTCCCTGTTTGTCATGGGCGTAATACCTGTGACTTTGTCTCTTCCATAAAAATAATAGCACCAGCTGCCACCTATCTGGGCTGCACTGTGTGCCCAGCTTTGTGCTAACAACATATGCAGTGTGTTACTCTTCTCTGCAGTCCTGTGGGACAGAACAAATTACTTGACTCATGTTAACAAGGAAACTGAGCGTCAGGGAAGACGAGTCGCACAGTTGAGAAGTGCAGAGCAGCACTGAGTCCGGGTGTGACTCCAGGGCTCACACTGTTAACCTGGCTCTATACTACCTCTCGATCCTCACTGCCAAGAGGAGTGAAATTTAAAATATTCCTTGCCCCAAATGACCTTTTCTATAATTTTGACTCAATTAACCAAATAAATTGCATATGAAGAGCCCATCTTACTAGACACATTTATCTCACTTTATTAAAACTGTGTGTGTGTGTGTGTGTATATATAAATTTTTGTAGAAATAGTGCTTATAACGTTTCTGAATATTCATGAAATTGTGTTTGGGTGGAAGTGGCCCTCCTCCACTTAAATTAAATGTCAGTTTACAGATCATTTACTGTTTAACAGAAAGGTGGGAGCTGGAAGCCACTGCTAATTGGGATCAATCAGAAAGATAAAGCAACTTCGATAATATAATGGAAGTCAATGGAAAGATGGTTTGATTTGCTAAAAATTTGATTGACTTGCAGCCTTTCAATATATACGTTGCATAGAGTAAGATTCACCTAGAATAGATCAAGTTTAACCCAAGGTCGCTTCCATTCGATTTGATTGAGTGAAACAAGACATTATAATAGCATTCCTTCTTTCACTCGCTCAGTAAATCTTGCCTTCCAAGTTGGGGAGAGATTTTCCAGGAGTACCTACATTAGTCAAAGAATGCACCTTCTTGGAAGCCTGTCTACCTTCATTAAATGGCTTTCAGAGCACACAATGCAACTGAATAACGTGCATTATTCAAATGGTTTTCAGTGCGCGTGAGGAGGAAGAGGTGTACTCAGACGGGAGCGAATTTAAGTAGCTCATCTGCACCACAGGAAATTCATTTCTCCTTTGATTTGTATGCCATTTCACAGGATGTATATGTGTTCCAGTCCCTGTGTAGTTTCTTGGGGGGTTTTTCAGCCACCTAAACCAGAGACTGGTGAATAGTCATCACACTCTTGGAAACACACACCAAATGCCTTGTAATTTCCCCAGGAACAATAGTTCTTATGTTCCTCCACTCTGACTCAAAGGTACAGTGAGGTGTTTTTACTAAGTGGGATTGTTTTCTCCCACGTGGAGTTTTAGACCCTGTGACAAATGTAATGAAATCTGTCAGTCTTTCCAGCTAGACTCAGAAAACCAGGTGCAGTGTTCCTGTCTTATTTGCCAATATCAGGTGGAAAGGGCGGGGGTGGAGGTGTTTCTAAAATGGCTTGTAACTTGGGATCTTGGATTGAAGGCATCTGCAGTCTCCAAAGAGATGGATGGAGTTCAGAGCGCAGGAGAGAGGAAGCCTTCCTTCGCAAAAAGAGCTCCCGGAATCCTTCTTGACAAGCGTTTTGCATGCAGTTAAATAGACAAATGTATTCTGCTGCCAGGATTTTACAGGAATCATATTTGATGCCTGTCACCAAAAAGATTCTTGGGCACTGGTGGAGTGACAAACTATTATGCCTTAGAGCAGTGGTTCTCAAACTTGAGCGTGCGTCAGAATCACCTGGAGGGCTTGTTACAACGCAGGCGGCTGGGCCCCTCCTGCACTGTTTCTGATTGAGGAGATCTGGGTGGGGTCCAAGTGATGCTGATGCTCCTGGTCCAGGGGCCACTTCTCCAGAACCACAGCCTTAGAGTGATCAGAGGGGTCAGCCTGAAGGTGAGGGTAACGTTCACCAGCTGTGGAAGTGCTACCCAAGGCCATGTGCTCTTGAGAACAGAACTTGTGCTGCAGTTTCCGTCTGCCATGGCACCCCCAGAAGCAACCCTCTTAGGGAGAAATAGGGTAAAAAAAAGTTTTTTTTCTCTCTCATTTCTCCTCGACTGCTAGCTTTCTGGACATGCCTAATCAGCATCGTTCTTTCCAGTCCTCGTTTGTGAAACTATGCTCTCTGTACCTCCCATCTTGTTTTTCATCTGATGGAAAAGCCAGCAGCTCACAGAGTGCATTACACGAGCTAATGCTTTCGGCTAGAGGTACCAGAGGTGATTCAAGTCGATGAGCAGAGCCTCCATTTATGATACCTATGTACATTCTCAACCGATACATTTGTGGCGCTGGCAACTATTAACATTTTCTCAGCATTTCAGGGATTTAGATTTGACCCCCAAAGTGAGGCAGCTTTGAGCTCCACGGATCCATAACGTGCATTGTGTACCATTGCTAATAAACATTTACAACGTGGCAGGCACAGACCTCGCTCCATAAGGCCCATTTGCGAGAGCACAGCGACTGATCTTGTATTTAGGCCAGCATCTCACCACATTAAATAGATTGGTTTGTTCTTATTACATTGCTCTGTCACTTGCATTTGCATCTCCAACAGTTCCCACACCCCAGCACAATAGTCAGGGATGCTGAGGTGACCAGAACTTTTCCCAGCCCTCGGGAGCAATATTTGGAGAGTACCGAGGCCTGCTTTCCCAACAAAGTCAGGGCGGCGAGTGCATGTTCCTTTCCATCCAGCCACACAACAGCCTTCCTGTTTCCACACCTAGAAACAGCTACTGGGGCTGAAGATGCAGGTTCAGTCTTGTTGGAGTCTGCGTAGGCAGAGAACTGTCCTTTGAAATCTTGGCCCTTTCCTATCTGCTCTGCCAAGAATTGGCATTGCTTGGTTTAAATTTTGGCTGTTGTACTTCATGGCACAGAAGCGTCTCCACATATGTAGAAAGGGTGTGTGTATGAATCTACACCCCCTGTGCATTTGTCTATTTTTATATATGCATATTGCATAGTAATAGAGATTTTATGCATCGAATAAAACTATTTTCCCCAATTTCACTCGGTTTATTGTTCTGCTGAATAATTCAGCTACTATATGGACTTCATGGACTTTTGCTTGATAAATTCACTACTCTGAGCTTTCCCTTCCATTGGAATTTTTAATCAGATTGAAACCCATCACGTTGAGATCAAAGCTGGGAATAATGATGTTACCGATCTATGTTGTAGCCAAAGGATGTTCCTTAGACTGCACGTCCTCAAATCGCTTAGTTGCTTGCTAAAGTGTAAGAGAATTTATGATGCTAAATAAAACCAGAAAAAAAAGATGTTTTAATAAGATGAAAATCCAAATGTTAAAATAATGAGCCATCTGCATGGGTGGCCCTCTCTTGAGAGAGATGCCAAGAGCTTTGCCATCTGTGAAACATTTACCAGCTGTTTCCTTCCTTTTTTGTGAGAACATAAGAAATCCTTGCAGTTGGTGTTTCTAAGTGATACATCACGGGGAAGAAAACCGGTTTGCCCAACTTCAGGAAGGCTGGACCGAGCTGAATTAACCAAATAATACTTTTGGCAACTGCAGAGGTGCACTGCAGTGTGCCACCTTTTTTCCTGCATCCCCAGCCCTTTTCTGAGCCTCCATAGAGGGCACTGGGTGGATGAGAAGGAAATGGGAAATGAATAACATCCCATGAGGTCATTTAAACCGAACATTTTCAGAGAAAGTCTGTGCCTGCTCACTCGAATGCCTGCAAGCTGGTTTCACCTTCTGAGTATTCAAGGAAAGTTTGGGCTAAATTGCAATCCGATGGAAATGGGGAAAGGTGTCTAAAGCAGTCCAAATATTTTTGAACATGTCTTTCCTTTTTCTTTCTCTTCTCTGATCACTGTTTCACGTATCTGCCAGTCAGCCCCGTATCCCTGCTGCTTTTGGCCTGACAAACCTTATCTAGGTTCCCTGACTTATGTATGGTCTTAGGATCTGAGCAGCGTGTCAGGCAGGAATTTAACTTTGCAGCCGGCTCTGATCCAAGGCGATGTAGCCAGCAATAAAATACTCACAGTGTGGGGTACTGATCTATTGATGCCTCCCCGGGTTCCTGCTTTTCCACCTCCCTGTTCTATCTCCAGAATCTGACAGAATTTTATTTTTTTCTCCGACTGCCATCTTTTCTAGTTCATTAACTGTCAAATGCATTTCGGAGAAGATAACCTAACGAGAAGGTTTAGTTAATCAATGTGAAGTCTTTCAGATGCTCCCCTCAGGTGTCATTCCTGAGGATTTTAGGAAAGCTTTAGGTCATTTTTCAAAAAAATAATTTTTCCAAGGCCATGTGCAATGAAACTGGGGAGCAATGAATCTGTGGGCTACGGCCGTTCTCGCTCCAGTGCCTCGATGTTAAGCCAGATCTTAGGGGGAAAAAAATCAAGACTCATGGCTTCTTTCTAGAAAGCCCAAGAGCCGCCACAGAATCACTGGCTGTTCTCTCTAATGGGTGATTTCACATATCAGACTGCAGGGATGTGCGCTGTGAGGATCACATTTCACATAAAGTAAGGGCATAAAGGAGTCTTTCTAGGACACTCAGCAAAGCAAAGTTATCCTTGCTTTCCAAGCCAGAAGAAATCCCCCCGTGCTTCGTCCTCCACCACCCAGCCACTCACTGAGAGCCTGCGGGACCCCAAGGCAGTACATGCCGACTTCTGACACCCAGCTCTGAGCGCAGCTGCAGGCTCCCTGTGTGAATGCAGCTCACCGGGGAATGGAGCTTACGAAGTGAAACAAGACTTCCAGTAAAAGCCAATGATCCTCGCCGTAGTTCTCAGCCAGGGGCTGTTTTGCCCCCTGCCTTCCCCGCCCCGGGGGGACATTTGGCAATGTCTCTAGACATTTTTGGTTGTCACAGCTGGGAAGACAAGTGCTACCACATCTGGAGGGTAGACGCTATCATGCTGCTAGACATCCTACAAGGCACAGGAGAGGCCCCCGACCCCAATAACAAAGAGTTGTCCGGCTCCGCAAGTTAGAGCGTCGCCGTTGAGAATCCCGGTACAAGGATGATGCCTGAAGGAGGGATGGGGATGAGCCAAGTGAAAGGGATGGAGAGAGGCCAGGGACTGGCCTGTGTGACGGCACGAGGGGAGCTGTGCCGCAGTCAAGGAATTCTGTGGATTTCCAGGACGAACATCCGGTTTCTGATTTGGAGGGCTGGGTGACTGAGAGAGAATCATTCAGAAAAAGCATCTCCACCTTGGACCACTGCCATTCACTCCATGTCAGAAGATTTGTACAGCACTTAGCTCTCCAAGCAACACCGTCACAATCGCCAGCTGTGTATCTGATCACATTTCCCAGCAACTTTTATTCTAGATTAAATTATGTCCATTTTTCAGTTGAGGAGATAGCAGACAACTTGATCTTACCTACAAAACTGCAGCAACTACCTGCACAGAAAACCACAGGATTTACCTGCCGACCTCTGTTCCCAGGCAGGTACATGTAGATGCACAGACATGTAAATGCAAGTAGGTTGTATACGGGTTATCTATTTCTATGTGATTATTCTCCTTACATAGTACTCATAGTTGGGGGTGTACTTCTATTTTATTATGTTTACAAATGGAAATGAGCCCGAGCACAGAGCGTCTGAAGTTATTTTTAAACCCCAAGTTGTTTATTGTAGGCTCAGGAGTGCTTTCCGTGGTATTACCACCCACCTCTCCTAGGAAATACACCTTTCTAATTATGTTTGGGTTACCTAGTATTTTTAATCACTGCTTACACTGTGGTAGGAGTAATCCTGAGAATAAATAAGAATAATACTCTGGATATTCAGGATCTCTTCTGTATTCTTTCGTCTTCTCCCCACAGTAGGAACAGCAGGCATTTCCTATTATAAAGGGAAGGGGGTAAAAGTTAGGGATAAGCTGACAGGAGCTCACCTAGTGGCCATCGTACTGACTGGGTGGTGTTTGCAAGTTACTTAACCTCTCTGAGCTGCAGCTTCAATCTCTAGAGAGTTGGGCAGCAGTATATTTCTTACAAGTTTTTTGGTAAAGAGTCAATGCAGTAAGGCATAGAAAGCACTGAGCTCCGTGCCTGGCATACATAGAACTGTGCAAAATGTTGCTTATTTTCATATGCTGTCAGGCCTCTAGACGATACCTTAGGAAACAGGATGCAGACAGCTAGCACTATCCTGGTTTAGCCTCTTTAAGGTGGGTGATCTTTATTCTTGTAATAATGTATGTAAACATTTTAATTCAACCTTTTATAACTACCTGGGAAAAGGGGAGTGTCATTAAAAATAGTGGAGAAAAAATTAGAGTAAAATCTGATTTCAAATCTTGGGTCACCATCTTGGTATTTGTGCCAACTGGGCAACTTGTATTTGAGTGTCAGCTGCCTTTACTATACAGTGACGTGTATGATTATTATACAAGTGATAATACAGGAGAGGACACAGTAGAGGAACGCGTGTCATGCTTCCCTGGGAGAATATGACACTCTGCTGTCAGGCTCGGTCGTGTGACTTGCTTTGTCCAATCAAATGTGAGCAATAATGACAACTGTCACTTGGACAACATATTTTAAGAGCTGGCTCTTTCATCCCCCTACTTCTCCATCAGCCTGGGTCCCAGAGTGGCCTGGAGCAGAGAACAGAGCTGTCGCTGATCTGTGGCAATACACAGCATGAGCAAGAACTCAGCCTTTGTAGTGGCCGTGGGGATCGCAGCATCGTGTGCGACTGCCTTCTAACGTGGACTTTCAGAGACGGGGAGTGTGGCTGAGCACAATAGCCAGGAAGCCAGTAAGATTGCCTTCTTCTTTGCTGCTTGTCAGAAGGACAAAAAGTAAACCATTTCCAGCACTCTGCTTCTTTCTGACCTTGTGCTTTCTTTATTTGAATAATATTTACAGTCTTTGCCTGTCGCTTCCCCCGCCCCAGGTCCTCTTGGATTCACAGTCCAGGTGCTGAGGCGATGGGAAGTGTGTTTTCCGCACACGCTGGTCTCCCTGCCCTGCAGGCCCCTGGGAGTGCGAACCGCCTTCTTTCTGCACCCGTGTCCCTTCAGACACTTCAATCTGTGCCGACTTGGGAAAGCAGTTTGGAGTCATGAACCTCCTTCGCACTCACAAACTTCTGCAAAATCTGATAACATTGTGATTTTCCTCCAAACAGGAATAAGTCCTTTATGCCACGTAGACAAGAAGCAAAAATTCGGGTAGCTCCATAAAGCCCACTGGGCTTTTCCATCTGAAATCCCAGTGCCCAGGGTCATGCCCAGGAGTGAGAGAAAACTACTCCCATTTGGCGTTACATCTGGCCTCACTTCTACTCCCTCCTTCATTCACACGAGGTCAAAAATAACAAATTTCTCCAAAAGATATTTTGCCAAAAGAAAATAGTAAAGCAAGAGCAGCAACCCACTTACAAAAATTCTGGCAGATTTTCACATTTAAGCAATAAATATAATAAGTACCATTGAAAGGTGCATCACATCTAAATGGGAAAATACCTGGAGCTTATCTGGGCTTCCAGCAGCAAGCATCACATTCCTGGCAATATCTATTAATTGTAAGGATAAGCAAACCTTTTCTAGAAAAGGCTAGATAGATAGTAAAGTTGAGGCTTTGTGGGCCACTCAGTCTCTGTTGAAAGTACTCAATTCTGCCCTTGTAGCAGAAAGCAGCCACTGGCAATATGCAAACAAGTGGGCGTAGCTGTGTTTCAATAAAACTTTACAAAAACAGGTGGTGGCCAGATTTGTTTGCTGATACTTGGTCTTTAGACCCCCTGTTTATGTGTGTAATTTGCTGAACTTTGTTCTATTAGGTCTACCTAGGACAGAGAGGAAATTAATGTTTCAGAATGATTCTTTAACTCAAGTCTTTATAAAAAATAACACGAAGAATGCATAGAGAAAAAGAAAAATTACATAGAAATATCTAAACTATTAAACATTACTGTATTTAATATATACATATGTGTTTATATCAAACTATAAGAAGTATTAAACAGGCTTTGATAAGAACCTGTAGTTTCTTATAAGAAAATGACAAAATCCTTGGAGAGATATCGTACTATGTATCAGTTAGGATATTGCCTAAGCTGCTGTAACAAAGAGACCTCAAATCTTAGTGGCTTTACAAAATAGAATTATATTTATCTCTTTCACCATACTCAACACAAGGTACTTATCTTTGGCTTGTCCATCCTCTCCAGCTGCAGCCATTAAGAAAAGACAAAGAGGCAAGGGAAAATCGCACCTAATCCTTAGGTGAAGCGGCATACATCACTTCTGCTCACATCCCATTGATCAGAATTCACTCAATTGGCCATAAGCAACCTACACTGAAAAATGTAGTCTCAAGCTGGGCAACCATGTGCTCCACTAAAATCGAGGCATTCCATTGTCATAAAGCAAGGCATGGATGGGGAAGAACATGCATTGCTAGACCACTGACAGTTTTTTGTATACACCATAGCAGAAAAGACCTTGGGCAGTAGAGTCAGACTGACCTGGTTTTAAATCCTGGCTCCACTGCTTACTGGCTGTGTATTATTGAGGAGTCTATAAACTTTCTGAGGGTTAGTCTTCTCATCTATAAAATGAGATTAATAGTAACATTTTCTCTTGACTTCCCTTTTTATAAGTTCTGCCTACCTCCCAACCATCCTCATTAGGGAGAGAAATCTGAACAATCAACTAT
Source organism: Camelus bactrianus (assembly GCF_048773025.1). Classification (NCBI taxonomy): domain Eukaryota; kingdom Metazoa; phylum Chordata; class Mammalia; order Artiodactyla; family Camelidae; genus Camelus; species Camelus bactrianus. The sequence goes on from NC_133557.1 coordinate 25,403,066, forward strand.
ACGTGTGGCTCCACATCCAGGCTGATCTATCCAGGAGCACCAAGGGAGTGAGTGTTCAACCTTGCCCATTTCTGGGTTCTGATCAGTGACACGAGCAGGGAAAACAGGCCACACAACATGGTTTTGTGGCCAACACTGCTTTGAATTAGAGTCAGTGGGGAAAGTAACAGTTCTATTACAGAGACAGTTTCTTGAGCGTGCAGCCTCCAAGTTTTCACAAGTAGAATTATTTTCTCATGAGGTCATCCCTTTTTATCTTGCACAAGATTTTGTCAAATACCTGTGGACCCTTGCCCAATGAGGAAATAAGTAGATCATGTGTGGCTCTGTCCCTTATTACTGTTTTCCTCATTTGAGTATTTGTTTTCCTTGCTGCAATGTTATTAACATGAGGAGAGAGCCTTGGGGCGATGATGTTGGAAATGGACCAAAGGAATGCAACCCTAGCTGAACTCTGGGCTCCATGCTGTCATGCTTTTTCCTTGGCTTAAGCCATTCTGCAATCGCTGGAATATAAATTTTGTTGAGTTTATCCCCCTCGTTTTGTCTTTCTTTCCGTAAGGTCTTAGTGACTTCAGACATTCCACTTTTACTAATAAGACCTAATGCCTTCTCCAAAACAATAGATTTCCTCCTCTGATCAATACTTCCCATTCAACACCTACCTTTGCAAGTTGTTATGAGGATTTAATGAGACAATGCATGTAATGTCCTTAGAACAAAGCCTAATTCATAGTAAACAATGCAATAAAATTTGGCTATACCACATGCAACATAGAGAGGATTCTGATACTAATTTCTCATCTCTCCCTACTAAGAAATGGGTCAAACCATTATCCAACTGTATCTAATGAAATTCTCTCTGTTTTTGGCTTAAATTCTCCATTATCATCCTGCTTTGATGCCAAAGTATTCTACACTGAAATATCAGAAGACCAATTACTAATATCAGGGAATTCTCTGACTACACTTGCTCAAAGGACACACCTTAAATTAAAGTCCAAAACAGCTGTGCAGCTGAAGAAGTAAGCATCCCACAGCATGCTCTGCAAAATGCCTACCACCAGTTCCTTGTTGTGCATGAATGGCTCCTCTCTGTTTGCTAGACAGAACATCATCTCTCTCTCTCCCTGAGCATTTTCTCTCCCTGCTCAATTGTATCTCTTATGGTAGTCAAAAGGAGCTTTACAGCCAGCTCCTTTTAGTATAGAAAAAATCTAGATTGAGACTATCTCCCATTGGTCAAGACCACAAGCATGATGACTCATCCACTGATGTACTGGATGTGCTCCGTCTCTGCAGGATTCTGGAATGCTGTAATGTAACATTTTATGTGTAACGGTGTATATCCTACATTATAATATGCTGAAAATTGATATAAAAATTAGAAAGAGCCACTGTCAATATTTAGGCCCTTTACAGTCATTCCCCAAGCTAATGTTAGAGCCTGATTTCTTACCAACCTACTAGGAGTCTCCAGCTTAGCCAAATTCATCAAGGCATCTTCTTTTCTTTGTCATTCATTTATTCATTCAGCATTTTACTAAATGCTTTTGTTTGCCAGTCACTGTGTTGTTTTTTGAAGAAAATATGATGAGGATGATAAACAAAGCCTTTTCTTTATCAATTTAAATTTTGTTTTCAGTGTACTAGACTTTTTCTGCTTCTCTGAACCAGGAGTTCAGCACAGAACAGCTGCTCCCTTGCTCTCTACTTGTGCAAAGAGTCCTTAAGGTCCATATTCTCCGTGGATCCCCAAATTATTGCTGCTCAGAGTGAGCAGAGAATCCTTATCTCATGCATAAACTGATTAAAAATTTCAGGGTGATAGTTTACAGACAACAGAAACCAATTCCAAATGTCATAAATTAAAAAAAAATTATTGAAGAATATCAGAAACACCCAAAATTACCAAGTGCTCGAGAGTCTGGTTAGAGCCTTGGCAACTCAGGAGTAGCCAGGAGACAAGAATCTGAACATTCTTCTTCCAGCAGGAACAGTCTACCCAAGTTACCACCACCAGTGCCTGTGGACACAGGCGCAGCTACTGTGAGCTATTTCAAACGTTCTCACCGCTGTAGATTCAAAACTGCTGGGTGAGCACATCTGATTGGCCAAACTTCGATCTTGTGGCTGCCAGAGGGTTGGTGGAGTGAGGGTCCAACCCTTGAGTTTCCATAATAGGAGGTAAGGGCACAATCTCTCCCCTAAGCTCCAGGCAACAGAGGATTCCTCCAAAATGAGGAAGAGAAATTAGAAACTGAGCCACCAAAGAAAAAGCAAGGTCCTCTGTACCAGTCGTGACTATGTTTTGATGCCTTTTAAACGTTATTATTATCGCCTCTATTATGCTCTCATGTTTACACTGTTTATACTCTTTAAATGGATTTAGAATTTGTTGCCAACTCTCTCTCCCAGCTACGCTCCTTCAGGATGAGAACACTTGCTCTGTTCTGTACAAAGCCTCCTAGTTACTTCCTCACAGCAGGTGCTGGTGAAGTAATTTACAACCTAATAAACTCTGAGTATTTATCTTTTTGGCCTCTTCTAATATTTAGTGCCACCAAAAACGGAGAATTTGAGACTTTGGAACAAAATTCCAAGACATTCTATAATTATTGAAAGTTATGTCTATTTGACAACATAGCGTGTGTTTACTTTTAAGCAGTAGGAGAGTGCTTATAATTAGAAACAATGGAACAACTCAGTATTAAATAAATCTTACATCTGCTGTTTAGCCACTTGAGGGGAAACAATTTTCTAACAAGTGGCAATGGTCAAGAAAGCTATGAAATTTAGGCCAGTTGTCGTGGAAAATAACTTATTAGTTGCTAAGCTACCAGTCCTAAAAGGAACTCAATTAGGGGATGCAAACAAGCTTAACTAGACCCACTCCATTTGAGAGTAGAAGGTTGTAGCTGTCAGGTGATTCTGGTGGATGTGTGGCAGACAAAGTGATTGACAAACTGGTCTTTGCTTGGCATGAAATTTGGCTTTGATTTACTGAGTGACTGACAGGCTGGTGTCATCGGAAAATGTGGATTATGCGTTGGAGGGGCTATTTTGCAACAGAATGATTGACACATTACAGAAATTGCCCCATAGATGGAGAAGAACCAAATAGAGATCTGTTTTGACAAGCATTTCCTTTTTACCTGTTCGTTTTTTATACAGAGAAGAGAGAACGGGGAGGCCCTCATGGGCGCTACTTGATTTATCCAGTGGATATCAGAATGGCGATGACCACAGGGATGCAGGGAAAGAGCCCTGGATGGTGAGGAGGTGGGAGGTGTGTGTCCCAGTCCAGAATTCACCCATGACTGTGCGGTCTGGGGAAGTTAAAGGTGCTCTTTAGGCTCCATTTTTGCACCTGCTAAATGAAGAGCTTGACCCCAAATTATGTCTGTATTCACTTCCAACCAATTATAAGTCTAGGTAATTTTTTTTTCGTGGCCAGCTATTATTTTGCCTTGTATTCTCTACTGTCATGCCACAGACCATGCCTGGCCCATCAGATTATTCCACTTCTTAAGCCACAGTGATTGGTTCATGGATCATTTCAATGGGACACACCCCTGGGACTTCCATTTATTAGAATTTTAGAAAGTAAGCTCCCTTTTCACTGCTACATTAATAGAACATAAATCTAGAAGTGCTGGCAACCACCTTTTCCCCCTCACGTGGGGATACAGAGGATACAAAATGCCTCATTAAATTTGAATTTCAAATAAATGAATAACTTCATAGCATAAATGTGCCCCAAATATTGCATGGGATATGCTTCTAAAAAATATATTTGTTGTTTATCTGAAGTTCAAATTTATCTAGGGGTCATGCATTCTTATTTGCTAAATCTGGCAACCCTGCATGTGAAAAACCTGCTGGGGAGTGAAGCCAGCACAAGCAAAAGTGGGACCAAGAGGTACGAAGAATGGTTCCTGGTGGCATCATTCAAGTGCGCCGGCGCAGCCACACCTAACGCTTGCGCCAGCCACGCTCTTCCCAGGTCCAAGCTGGAGAAGAAAAACAAACAAAACCAAAAAACATTTTCTTTTTAAACTCTTTTATTAGACAGGCCTGTTGAGTTCGGTTTCTCTCCTCTCTGACAGCCAGAGAACTTCCTTTTCTTCTCCCACTCCACACTCTCCCTGTCACTGTAAGCTGCTGGGTTAGGTTATTGTTGGAGGCGGAATTACTGTAGCCCGTACAAGGTAAGATATTTCTTGCGAGTGTGTCTCACTCTCGTCAAAATGGCCATTTGTCTTCCTGGCTTACAGTTAGTTTTTCTCGTGATTTCTAACTTTCTTCCTCCTCTAATTTCCTTGACCACTACCCTTATTTTTCTTCAAATTACCAATTACAAGTTGTAAGGAAACGTTTAAAAGGAAATTAGAAGCTGAGAGACAGCCTAGAAATGTTTCTTATCACTTATTGTTGCTAAAAACATTGAATAAATAGCTTTGCCCATTTCTTGCCTCTTTTCAAGGAAGTTAGCCAACCATCTTTTTTTGACCAATAAATTATTTGTGTGTTGTTTGTAAGCCACATTGTCTCAAAAAGTATTTGAATCTGCTCTGAGCTGTAAAAAGATTTGGTTGTCCTATTAATCTGTGCTTTTAAGGTTATAAGTAATAGAAACCAACTTACTTAGCTGGTGCAAAGTGTCCAGTCGTGTTTCATGAGGGTAGGAGGATCTCAGAGAACATGAAAGACTGGAATACAGCCAGGTCTCAGAAGGAGACTGAATTCAAGAACTAGAAAGCCATCTAGGTTCTCCCTCTCTCTCTCTCTCCTTTCATTTCAATTCTACTTTCTTTACTCTCGACTGTGATCACTAAAGACGATTTTTCCTCTGTGCTTAATCTGTTTGGTGGACTATGGCTGCCCCAGATGGCATATGATTTGTGTTCAGCGGCAGAATCCAACATCACTGCCTCTCAGTGCCAGTTCCGGGGAAACAATATGATTGGTTCATTTGACCCAGGTGTTCTTGTGCAGTGCAATGGAGCACAAGTCTGCATAATACAAACATGGCTGCCCCGGACCCATCCCTGTGGACTGCAGCCTATTCCCAGAGTTCAGAGAGCTTCTGTGAGTTTACCAGTGTGTTAGTTATCAAGATGCTGTTTCTCAGCTCCAAATTCCGTCTCCAAAATCTGCTCTGAGAAGCTGAGGGCTGGGACCCTGTAAATGGCCTAGCTTCTTGGCCAGCTTGACATAAAAAGGTGTCTAAAACAGAATTTCAGCCAAAGCCAGCTCGGCCAAACTTGGCCGTGGGACCAGACTGGGAGTTCAGATGCCTTGCACCAAGAATGCTGTGTGGCCCCTTGAAGTGCAAACCCAAACAGGAATCCAAGTGCCTATCTAGTGGCTATTAAGGATCAATGCAATAAGAGATGGGAAAAAATTTTTTAACTCTTTTCAAATAAATCTATAAATATGAGCTCTTAAAATTATCTCAAGTTGTCTCTAATGTTCCTGCATTTGAGGAATTTTATTTCAAAGAACCCAATGCTGTAGAATTCATTGTCGAGGATTCTGAAGGACGCAGAAGGACAACTAAGTTTATAGCTTCAAATGCTATAGGGGTTGACACGAGGTAGAGCCTAGTGAAGTCTAAAGCCCTCTGGACAGGGGTTCCAGATATGATCTGCCTGGGTTAAAGCCCTGTTGGTGCCACTTCATAGCCCTGTAATATTGAACGTGTAGCATAACACAGTTCAGATGTATCTCTGTTACTGCATCAGTGAAGTTGAGCTACTGAGTGTAGCTGCCATCTGCCATTGTAAAGGTTGGTTGAGTTGGTCCATTCACGATGGTGAGCTCTCTTGGCCCGGCCAAGTCTTCAGACCTGGACTAAAGTAAGTTCTCAGTAAACGGCCATATCATCCTACTTATTTTTACTGGTCTCTTGGTTCTTGAGGTTCTTTGGCTTTAATCTTAGAGGCTACAGGGAGCCATTAGAAGGAATTAAGTCATCTGTGCTACGTTCCATCTGTGCACTGAGTGACTAGGACCCAGAGAAGATGTAGATGCCCTATGCACAGAGCTCAGCAGAAGATGATGACTCTGGCCATAAGTGCTGGTTTATGGCTGCCTGTAAAGCTGCCCATCAAAGAACTCCCGACAGATGACCTGCAGTAATGAAAGTATAAAGGGAGCAGCACTGCAGAACATTCCACCTGGTGGGGACACAGATCACGGGAAGGGCATTCCCATAAAGCACAAGAGTGTCTTTCTACTCTTTGCTCCTCCTTCCTATCTCCTGGCCCAGTCCCTCTACTTGTGGCCTTGCTTCTCAGTTCCCAGCTCCCGTTTCATTCATTTATTCTTTCATTCATTTTTTTCATTGAATTATATTTTAATTTACTCACATGTTCATTCAACCATCTTTTCATCAATTTTTAAAATTATTCACATAGCAAATATTTATTAGGCTAATAAATGCAGATTAAATTTACTGGGCTCTCTCTATATAGCAGGTTCCTTGATGAGTGTGACAACACTAACAACAATAGCGTTGGCATTTATTGAGCATTTATTCTGTGTCACACACCATGATAAGTGTTAGACATGAATTATCTCATTTCATCTTCACAGGAGTTGTCTGAGATAAGACGCTATTATGAACAGTATTTTTACAGACTGGGAGAAGTGTTTTAGAGAGTTCAGGTAAACTGTCCAAAGTCACACGGCTAGTAAATTACAGAGCCAGCGTTCATGTCCATCTAATGTGGTAACTCACGTGTTCTTAACCACAACTTCTGGCAGCCTCAACAGATCTGAAACTCCAGTGTTTCTAATTCTTGCTCAGTAATGAATGTATAGGGAAGGTGGTACCTGATCTGTGTTGTAAAGTGTGGACAGGAGGCTGGTAAGAAAATGATTTAAGAACGTATCCATTCCAATCGGAAACAACATAACTTAACAGAACAGTGAAGCAGAAACGCATAGTATGTCCCCATTTTCCCAGCATAACTGATTGAAAGGGTATTAACATATCATCATAAATTTGACAAAAACCAAAGGGTAAATTAGGAGTCTTTCCATTCAAAGTGGCCAGAAATCAAACTCATATTGGCTAGAAGGATGAAGGAATGCATAAACTTGCATCACTGAAAAGGCTAGGGGCAGAGCTAGCTTCAGGTACAGTTTAATCTAGTGCCATCAAGGACCAGCTTTGTTCCCTTCCATATTTACTCTCTGCCTTCTACAGAATCAGCTACTTCTCCAGGCCTCAAATGAGTTCCCGTTGGCAGTTCCATGGTCTTCCATTTTAGTAGGAAAGAAGTTGTTCAAGTCTTCACATCTTCACATCACACAGACCACAGAATGAGTGGGTCTTTATCCCAAAGGAGAAAGAAACTTATTTTGTCCCAGAAGCCCTAGAAAACTTCTCCATGGGTTTCACTGGTTTTGACTGGGTTTCTTCCATCATGGACCAAATCATGGTAGTCAGAGGGAAGAGATAGGATAGGATTATGGCTTTAGCCAGTCAGAGTCTACCCCCTAAAGCTGGGACAAGGGTCAATATCACAAAAATGGATGGCTGATCACGGGAGAGAGTTAAATTCCAAGTGGTGTTATCTGAAAGAGAAAGTAGTGGAAGTTAGACAGGGACAGAGGGGTCCACTACACTAAATAATTCAGTTTGTTTAACTACCGAGTGCCCGAAAGTATCTTCCTGACGCATATAGGAGCTCAGTTTTGAACTGCACCAAATTGGCAGTAGAGTCAGCCCTCTGGTCTGTGGATGCCCCATCCAATTCCCCTCATTTGTTTGAATCCATGGGTGCAGAATATGCAGCTGCAAGGGCTGATTGTACCATGCCATTTTGAATAAGGGACCTGAGCATTTTTTGATTTTGGTGACTGCTGGAGTCCCGGAACCAGTCCCCCATGGATACTGAGGGATGACTGTATTGCCTTATTCATTACCATCCTGGGAGCACTCTCTCCATTAAATGCAATCACATTTCTTTAATATAAATGAGCGTAGGATTCTTTTCCTTCCCAAAGTGCCTCAGTAGTCCCAATGTTCAAAATGTCTTGAGTAGGATTACCGCCACTACCCTCCTTTATATCAGCTTGGTTTCCTGCCCAAACAAAAGGTATCAACTTGCAACATTAAAATCAGATCGAATACTGTTTCTTTATAGGGGTGGTACTTCGACTGCAGTTCTTCCCATGTTGTTTATTCAGCAAGTGTGTTTGGCATGTGTGAAGTGTTGTGATCGCTTTTCTTTCTGTGACATTTTGAGAAGGGGAAAAACTGCATGGCTCAGTGGATGACACAGTTTGTTATAAGTGGCAATATAAAAATTTGAAATTCTTAAACGATTTAGCATTTCCCCTCCCAGACACATTATTTATCGCAGAGAAGTGATATTCTGGGGGACTCAAGCCAATCAGAGGATGGGAGTATAATTTTTACAAAACAAATGTATGTATAAATTATCACTCTCTCCTCTCCTCTCCATAAATAGCGGCACTAATAGATCCATAGCCTGAGATACGGGAAGAGATGCCATGTTCTACGACAATCCATCTTGTCTGGGAAGGCAGAGTTGAGAAATCTGATCAGCTAAGATGCACAGCTATACTTCAGCACTGCCCAGCATCTCCTGACTATTGTGGTTGAAGGAGTGTGTTTACTGTCTAGGGTGCCTCTGTGTGTATGTGTGTGTGTGTGTGTGTGTGTGTGTGTGTGTGTGTTTGTGTGTGTGTGTAAGAACAAGAGAGAGAGGCTTGCAGTCTAAGGCATCATGGAACCACAAATATGTGTTACTTGGCACAAAATTTATAAGACAGGGAACTTTTTACATACAAGTTTAGATTACTATCTTCTTATAAAGGTCTTGAGATCTCTCCTAAGGGGGAAAACAACACACTGAAGCCCATAGTGTTTTTGTGCAGAGGCTGCCACCTTTAGACAGGCCATCAGCTCTCCCGCCTGCCTCAGTCTCTTCCAATCCCTGTTGCCTCAGACCCCATACATTCCATCTTGTTAACTTCTTGGACATAACAGGCACTTGCGTTTGTGGGCCTTAATATAATGAGAGCCACATGGACTAATAATAATCCAGTGACTTATCAATCCAATGTCCTTTCAAAGTTTGCCCAACATACAGTCATTGAGAGTGGAGAGAATCTGATTTTCTTGTAAGACTTTTTTTCCCCCCAAATCAGCACTACTTACAATTTACTTCCATTAGTTGAAACAGAGTCAATATTCTCTGAAAAAGTAGGACAAAATATTTCCAACTTTTCGGCAGTTTGAGTGTTTCTTTGGCCTTCTTTTGTGACTTTTCTGAACCAAGCAACTTCTTGGGAGGTATATTAAAAGGCTTAATATTCACAATATAAATCACATCCCTTGTAAATCACAGCACACCACACATTATGTGGTTCTGGAATTTCTGCTAACCACAACTGCCATCTTTGAGCTGCCTGCAAATGCTGTGTATGTCAGTTGCAAAGATCCTCAGCAAAAATATCTTAGGACTAATAAATGTTATGTTTTTGTATCTTTGCCCCTTTTACTCTACAGCGGTATATCTTTTTATCAGAGAAGGCCAAATGTATATTTTCCCAACTTCTTCCATTAGTGTTTCTAAGCTTGTTGGCAATTACTGCACTTTGGGCAGCTGTCCAGCTGACCCACCCTTCAGTTCACTTCTGTGGGAGGAGGGGAAGGCATGCTAGAGGAATTACTGAGTCACGGAATGTGTGAGTTTAAAGACTTGGCACTGGGAATCTGTAAAGCAGAATTTTGAGAAATTTGCCATATTTTAATAAGTGTGCTACAAACTATTTTCAGTCGCCTCTTTTTATTGCATACTCAGTGTGCGCACCTAATTCAGGAGCTGGTACAGTATGGACCAAGGGCCAGTCTTGCCAGCTGTCTATTTTTGTAAATAAAGTTTTACCGGTGCAAGGCCAGGCCTGCTCCTTTACATACCACTTGTGTCTTCTTTCGTGCTGCGGCAGCAGAGGCCAATATGGTCTGCAAAGCAGAAATACTTACTGTGTGGCCCTTTAAGAAAAATTTTGCCAAATTCTGATCTAATTCTCTAACATGGTCAAAAAATGTTATTGCTTGTTAAATGCATTTTAAAAAATTATTATTTCACCCAGATTTAAGCTCCTGTACTCCTCTTCAGGCCTCCTGTGACACTTGTAATTAGCTACTCAGCGAATAGCTTTATACTATAAGCTGCATAGGGAGCTTCCGTTTCATCTGACTCTTATCAATTAGGAATGCTTTTAACTGCAAGTAGCAGAATACTTTAAACTGTGGCTTAAACAATGAAATTTGAATTATCTTATCTAATTTGAAGCCTGGATGCTGATGAGTCTAGGTTTGATACAGAGGCTCCTGGATTGTGCAAAAACCCCCACAATTGCTGTCATCCCAGTGCTAGAACGAGATGGGAAGCTAGTGTATATTGAATAAAAAATATGTCACATCCTGGATGGCTATATTGATGGATGAATGAATAAATGGTAGACAAAATCTTTCAAATTTAGTTTAATTTGGTCCCCACGGTGGGCAACAGAAGACAGCAAGTAAGGGATCTTTAGTAGCAAAAATGTTGTGGACTCATGTTTATCTCCACCTCTTCATTTTACAGACGAGGAAAGTGAGGCACAAAAATAGAAAGTCAGATATTACTGTGAATTTTTATGGTTTTTGATTGTCCATCATCCATGTGCCACCTTTCTGGTAGCAACTCCTTAATTTTTCTTGGAAGAACTAACTCTCTAAAACAATGTGATTGAAGTGAGGCCGGTGGCAGCCCTGCCCCCAAAGAGAGCATCTGTCCCAGGATCAGCAGCATTTCATCCCCCTAACTTCAGCGACTGGTCCAGAGCTGGGTGCAAGTCCTGAGGTCAGGCAACCAGAATGAGCGCGAGGCTTCAGCAGGTGCTTCCAGAAAGAAAGAACACACGTCTGTCTCTAACGGCACCGGGTCCATACTGTGTGCTCAGCAAATACTTGTTGAGTGAATGAGTAAGTGAGTGAGTGAATATGTGAATAAACAGCACCTTCCTGTATCAGGAAGGGTCTTCATGGACCAGCTGGCCCGTTCTCTACAGAGCCAGCACTGGAAACCCAGCTTCCTGATAGCAAGTCCAACGTGTTCTCCGTTCCTGCTTCCTGAGCCCAGCAGTAGGAATTCCCCGTCTTCCAGCAGCCAGCTTCTGCCTGTCAGTGGCACCACTTATTTCCCTCAGATCTTCTGTTTTCTCAAGTCCTTGAGTGTTTCCATTTCTTGAAGTGCATCTGTCCTAAGCATTTAAATTCCAGATCTTTTCATTTGCAACTGAATGAGGAAGATACCAAGGACCCTTTGCTGGATTACTGTGCGCACTAAGGGACTTAGGGCTTTATCCTGGCTCTACACCTGCAATCATGTGTCTCCATTCATGTCTCTCACCAGATGCTTTTGGGGGTCTCTCTCCTGTATTCCCAAACCCTCCAGTACGGGCCAGAGCACATCCCAGTTCTTATTCCAGAATGCAGCTTGTACTAATGGTCCCCAGGGCTGACTGGTTTTAAGAGGCTCACATGGGCAATGGAGAAATCTAGATCTTAGACATTCAGTGGAGACATCTCCAGGGCACTCAGATGTCTGGTGGGCTGTGTTTTGAGAGTCCTCCCAGGGTGGGGACCAAGGAAATACTGTGCCTCTCAGAAACAGATGGCATCCAGGTGTGGCTAGCTCGACTGGGCTCCGTCTTGGAACTTGTAATGAATTCCCCAGCTGGGGTGTGGGTCACAGCTCTTGCATTCTCTTCCACCCCCGCAGGACTGCGGTGGATCTCAGCAGTGGTTGTGTGGGGATGATGTAAGGATTACCCCTTTTGAAAATGTTCCTGAAATCTTCCTCTTCTAGGGAGTCACAGATTATTCTGTACTATATGGAGAGAATCATGGAAGAGAATATTTAATTCAACTAAGTAGCCATCCAAACCACTGTGCTCCTTGTATTCAACCATCCACCATTAATTCAAAAGTTTGATGTTAGGAACTTTTAAGTAATATAGGTATTTGTTGAGAGTATGTTTTTCAAAATATTCCAATTTTTAAATAGGAAAACTCACTTTGCCACTTACTCTGTAACCTTGAACACGTCACTGGAACGAACGGTTTCAGTGGTCCTTAGATCAGCAGCAGCAACACCACCTGGGAACTTTTTAGAACGATAATCCTGACACCTTCACCTCAGACCTGTTTAATCAGAGAGCCCGAGGAAGGGAGTCAGCAATCTGCGTTTTAATAAGTCTTACAGGTAATTCCGATGCGCACTAAAACTTGAGAACCCATGGTTCGAACTATCCAGTCTGTCTCTTTATATGTAAAATGGGAGTAATATTATTTGGCTTCATAAGGTTGCTGTAAGGATTAAATTCAATAGGTTTTGTATATAAAGCATTTAGCACAGTGTCTGACACAGCATGCACTCAATATGTGACTGCCACAATCAATGTTATTGTTGTTACTGGATTTCCTTTCTGCGTGGCCAATGAATTAGTAGTCCATGTCTCTGCATGTCTACCTGTGAAACAGTGAAGAGGGAAGATATTTTGACATTAATCATGATAACAATAGCTAATTTATTGAGCTCCTAACCTGGGCCAGGCACTTGGCTAATCACTTCATGAACTTGCATTTGATCTTCATTTAAAAAATTGCTAAGAGAATGGTGCTATTATTGTCCATTTTTTTTTCCGGTGACAAAGCAGATTAAGTAATTTGCCCAGAATAACACAGGTAGTGAGTAAAAGAGCCAGAAAAAGAATTCAGAGCATGAGTCTTCAGAGCCCGGGTTTTAGGCAAACTACCATACCACGCCTCCAAAGTCGTTTGCAAAAGAGACCATGGGGTGGCCATTTTCATACCTACAGTGTTATTGCAAAAATTACAGATTCACTACAACATATGCATTAACATCACAGCTATTGATTAATTATAGAAGTCTCTGGATCAAGTTTTTTCTTGAAATGAGCTTTTTGTTTTGTTTTGTTTTTTTAAGAGGCCAGGGGCAAAGAGGACCCTGGAGCTGTCCTCCATGGAGTCCTCCATGATTCCTAATTTCTGCCAAGGTGCATGGGTCATGTGGTCACAATGGGGGACGATTTGCTGATGACAGGACTAAAGGACAACCCAGAGTTGTTCTTTCTGGGTTGCAGTTTGAGGCACTGATTACTTGAGCTCACAGATACATTCACGTGTCCATTAAATGAGAGAATCAACTAGGAAAAAAAAATGCTTCCTTTACCTACAGAAGGTAAATCTTCAGGCAAGGATTAGAAAGAGGAAATGTGGAAATGTGACCTGTAATTATTGTTAAGTAAGTAATAAGCACTTGTACCTATTAATGTGGGTTTGGGGGCCCAGTGATAAATGCCAAATGTATACTATTTTTCAATACCACAAAAAAAATTCTGGCACATAAAACACCAAGTGACATCCTATAAAACAATTTTAAAATGGGTAACATTATATGTAGATCAAAAGAATTTCAGAGCAGGCTGCTGAATTTGTAAAATAAATATATTTTATTATACAGAGTAAAATATGTTTATTCAGTACAGCATTCACTTCATCCTAGAGAACTTTTAAGGTACACATAGGCCAGGAACAAAACCCTGCAGGGTTTTTTTTTTTCTTATTTGAGTAAAGCTAATAAGTTTGTCCTTTAATTGAGAGTTTTTGCCTTAATCTTCGAAGCTGGGCCTCAGAGATATTACAGGGCATTCGGTTTAATGTAAAACTTCCCCGTGTCCCTAAAAATGACAGTATCAACAATAGCACCAGTGAGCAAACAGTACTTTTGGCTTCTGCCTTTTATTTAATTTTTTTCCCCCTCTTCTTAGCTCCACCCCAGCGAGCTCTTGAAAGGCCTTCTGTTCTGTCGGCCATAATGACATCTGCTGGCGGAGACAGGAAGTCATAAATCTGTAGGTCCCCTCTCAACCAAACCTGGTTAATGCTGTCATTTATCACAGGGGCTGGGGTGCCATCTCTGGAGGGCTGGGCGCGGAGAGTCCATTTTCTCCCATACCCCTTTCCCAAGAGAGCAACCATTTTACAAACAGCCCCTTTTTCATCTCGCATTTGCAGACCTGAAAGTCAGGCAGATGCAACGTGCCGCTCTTGGAAAGAAGCCACGATTCCAGGCAACAATAGGCTCGACTTGATGTCTCAGAACTGAAGGAAGGCAGCTCTCACCGAGCTCTGTCCTTCCTCATTTTAAATTGGCCCCTAGCTGCGCCCAGGAGAGGAGCGGTGATTTCCTCTCTCTGCCTCCCTGTCCTGCTTTAAGGGCAAAGCTTGGTGCAGGGGGAGCAGAAGGAGGACTCTTAAATCTCAGAGTTACTTGTGTTCTTAACTAGTTCAGGACGATGTTTGTTTCTCAGGAGCTCACTGTGTGCTAAGCCTTGATTCAAGACTCGTGCCTGTGCGAGATCTAGTTGAGCGTTTGCCGCTCAAAGTGTGGTCCCCCAGCAGAGGTGTCGGCGTGTTCCAGCTTGTTAGAAGTGCAGCATCCCAGGCGCACTCTGGACCTGCCCGATCAGAATCCGCATCTGGAACCGGATCCCCAGCCAATTCCTCTGCCCGGGGCTCTCAGCCTCAGCCCTATTAGCATGTAGGGCCAGATCAGTCTTTGTTTAAGAAGGCCTTTCCGGTGCACTCCAGGGTGTTTGCCAGCGTCCTGGCCTCTACCCACTGGATGCTAATAGCACGCCCCTGAGTTGTGACAATCAAAAAGTCTCCAGACATTGTCGAGAGTTCCCTGGAAGGAAAAATCTCCCCTATTGGAACCCACGCAATTCAAAGTGTGGTCTGTGAACTCACAGGATCTTGTTAGAAATACACCTCAGTGGGGAGGATGTAGCTCAGTGGTAGAGTGTGTGCTTTGCATCCACAAGGTCCTGGGTTCAATCCCCAGTACCTCCTGTTAAAGTAAATAAAGTAAACCTAATTACCTTCCCCCCAAAAAACAAAAACAAAGAAATACACCTTCTCAGACCACACCCCAGACCTGCTGCATCAGGATTTCTCGAGATGGGGCCCAGGAATCAGTTTTAACTCTGTAGGAGACAATACACAGGCTAAAGGTTTGAATTGTTAAGCTGTGGGGTATACAAAGGGAAAAGCAGTACAGTTGCTGGACACTTGGTGACATACAAGCCACCCGGCTGCAGCGCTGCTGAGAAGGAGTAACGCGCGGTGGCTGAATAAACACGCTAGAGCCACAACAGGAGGGTTTGAGTCCAGGCTTCGCCATTTGCTATAGGTTGGGTCAGTTACCTAACCTCTCTGTGCCTCAGTTTCCTCATGAGTACAATGGGGACACCAAAGCATCTTACCTCATCAAATTGTTTTAAGGATTAATGAGTTCATATTGGAAAGTACTTAGAAAAGTGTGTGGCGCCAAGTGCTTCATAGATGTTAACTATTATGATGACCATTTCTATGCTTTGCCTGTCTTTCCCTAGATGTTTAAGTTCCCTAAGAACCAGGCCGGTGCTCTATTCCCTGCTGCTTCCCCAGAACCTGGCCCCATACCTGGCAAGGAGCAGGTACTTAATAAACAACAGTGGAAAGAGAGGACACACCGAAGGAGAGGCGAGGGCCTGGCAGGAGCTCTCTGCTGCCCGTGGCATGGGTTTGTGCCGTGCTGCCTTTGTACTTTGCACATGAGGAGCTCAGCTTCTCTGATTGGCTCCTCTAAATCGGTACCCTTGCAAATGGAGAGGATGGAGCTGACATTCGTTTTATCCCTTAGTACAGATTAGATTAAACCTCAGATACAGCCAGAAGTGCTCTGTAAATAACAGTCAATCAACAAATGCTTATAAAATAATGAAAAAGCTAAAAATGTGGGAGTACCTTCTGTGTGTCAGGTGTCGTGTGCTATATATTTTACATTAGGTCACACGATCCTCTGTGAGCCCCTAATGGAATCAGTGATATAATTATCCCCATTTTGCAGATGGGAAAACCGAGGCTCAGAGAGGTTACAGTCTTAGTATATAGTGAAAGCATTTATTCTTATGCATGTCTATCTGATTCCAAGCCTTTCTTCTTTGGTACTTACCTGGTCTGCACGTAGTGACCCTACATCCTAGGTTTTTTTGAGACAATCCTAATTTCAAACATTCTGCTCCCATTTTATGCTTAAGAAAACACCCATAAGTGTCAAATCATGTCTTTCATTTTGTTTAAAAGTTTGAGCTATGGTGATAACCCTACTCTACACCTCTACAAGAGATACAATGAGAAGAGAGACCCCTGCCCCCAGTGGGCACACTCGTGAGGAGAGAGGACACGACAAAAATCAGTGAATAAAAAAGACACACACATAAGTACTAAACACAGTATAAATAGGACCAAAACAGAGAGAGAAACTAAAAGAGGCATGGTGTGAAGATTTCAAGTACAATGCGCATTCAGTAGATAATTACGGAAAGTCTGCTGTGTACCCGGAACTATGCTAAAAAGTGGAGACGGTGCAATGAGTAAGACAGTCTTGGTCTTTGCCTGTGTGACGCTTACAGTTTGAGAGATTCCAGTCTTGCAGACATTGCCTGGTACTCTGCCCACTTCTTCATACTTCAAGTTAACTGTCAGCACCCATGGTTCTTTGCCTGCTGGGACAGCCAAGAGAGGACCTCACCCCAGGTCTCAGGATAGAGTTGGTGGATAAATACCCCCACTCCCTCAGCGCTGACTTCCAGGGTTCCCCCAGCAGGATGAAGCTCTGGTTGCCCACAGGGAGAGCCTGCTTGATAACACAGCCCTCCTGGCTGCATCCTTTTCCTTATTCACTTCCCCTCTTCCCTTCCGGAGTTTTCTAGCGTTATCTCCTAAGTAGACTACTTGTTCTCAGATCTTTCTCTTGGGGTCTGCTTTGTGGGAAGCCAAAAGCAAGACAGGCGAGCCTTTAACACACGCAAGAGGATTTGCAACGGTCCTGAACTATTTGACCATTTTAAGCCTGTGGGTTCTCTAGCTGTGTTGGCCTTCCCAGCAGTGGTTAAGGAGAAGAGACAGCATCCAGGACAAGTCACTTTGACATAATCCTAGCCAGCAGGGGTAGAATCTCATGAAATTTTCAGGACAATAGGACGCTTAATGCCTAATCATAATAGATAAGACAGAAAGGTGTTCTCAGAGCGAATTATATCATTCTCTAGTTGCTTCTGAAAGTTGAGGGGCACCTTTGGGCTCACAGTTCTAATGAGTCCAGGGAGGAGCGCTTGATGCACAGTTGAGGTGGCATAAAATACACCAGAGCCCAGAACTTACAGGCTGCTCGTCACATGGTTTCCAGGCTGTTCCGGTCCTTACATTCACTTAATGTCTCCCTGTGGTTAATGAAGTTGAGCAATGGATTACTGGGCCAGCGACTTGGTC
This sequence comes from Camelus bactrianus, assembly GCF_048773025.1. NCBI lineage: Eukaryota > Metazoa > Chordata > Mammalia > Artiodactyla > Camelidae > Camelus > Camelus bactrianus. Next base: position 25,420,497 of record NC_133557.1, read on the forward strand.
TGGATCCTTCAGCAGCAGCAAAACACTGTCACCAGCTGCAAGGAATCAACTCCAAGGGAGAAATGGGATATATGTTAAATCAAACAGCTCCCACACCCGACCCTGACCACTCAGCAGTTGTCCTGTTTAAAATATACCTTATGCTTCATTGTGGTTGCAAAATTCTACACCTAATCAAATCAAAATAGTTTTATAAAAGAGAGAGGCCAACGACTTTTGGAGGATGTATCCTTAGAAGCAAGCTTGCCAATGCCCCAGAGTCCCCAGACTTTATTGTCACCCACCTTAACTGTTTTCAGAGAGCAAATTTCCACCAAGTAGAATAAGACGTTATCTTCTGTGTTGGTTGAGCAAAACCTCTCTAATGGACTAGGTGTTTCAGGATGTAAGTAAATGAATTAATTAGCATTTATCAACGGCTGAAAGGAGAAAATTCAAACTCCGTATTACGACCGGTGATGTCCCCTGTGATCTCGCCCTGACTCACCTCTCCTGCCTCATTTCTGCTCTCCTCTCCCCCACCGGCTTTCTCAGCCTGGGACCCGGCAGCAGCATCCTTTGTGTTCTGGAAGCACAGAAGTCTCTTCCAATTTCAGACCGTGGCTCCTGGTCGGCTGCGTCATGTCTTCCAGATCTCAGTTTAAATGTTATCTTCTCAGAAAGGCTTTCCAAGATCCCCACCCTGAAGTGGGCCCTGACACCCCCACCCCAACTCTGTACCGCAGCACCCTGCTGTCCCTTCCTATCACTCTCCAAGATCCATCTGTGGTGTCCTCTCGTCTGGCTCTCCCCTCCAACACCATGCTGTACCAGGCATCTTGAGCGGATAGGAAATAACCAGAGATTTCTACCTTAAAGTTTTCACAAAACAGTTACTGGAAGAGAGATCCTGAATGAGTTAAATGACAGAAGAGGAAGGCAATGAATTACAGCCTCAAGGGCATAATCGTATGGTACACTGGCTCTCAAACTTGGCTGCATATTGAAATCATCTGGGGGCTTTAAAAAATACTAATGGCTGGATCCCACCCTCACAGACTGATGTAATGAGTCTGGGGTAAGACCTGGGCATTGGGATTTTTAAAATCACCCCAGTTGATTATAATATGCAGCAAAGTTTGAGAACACTTTTTTTTTTTTAATTGAAGCATTATGTACAAATAAGGAAGTGCACAAATCAAACGCAGGCAGCTGAATTAATTTTCACAGACTGAACACACTGGCAGAACCAGCATCCCAGTTATGAACAAACCAGCCCCCCCCAGAAGTTCCTCGGACCCACTTTTAAAGATAACCTACCCGATATTCAAGATTTCTGTCTGCTTATATACTCATATATTTGGAATCATAATCTATATTGAGTCTCTTTGTTTTGGGAAATATATGGACCAGAGAAGATAGAGTCACATGGGATCCACTCTGGAAGGCTTCCTGAAAGAGGCAGTATTTAAGGGAGTATTCAAAGGAGGCAACAGATTAAAGAGAGGAAAGGCTTTAAAGGCAGGGAAGTTGGGGAAGGGAGGACAGCATCAAAGCAGCCCTATTTATTGAAAGCCCCAAGATATATTTAAAGTTCATCCTTCCTTTCAAGTATGCTCAGCTCAGAATTCAATCACTCCACAAATTTTTACTGAACACCAGTCCTGCACTGGACTTGGATATACAGGTAAATGGAACTTAAGTTTTAATTAGGGGAGACAGATAATAAACAGGCAAGCACATGAAGATACTTACATGTGCCCTGTAATTGCCATGAAGGATGAGAGAAAGAGTGGGACAGATCAGATGGGCAGAAGGAGGTGACATCTGAGTTGAGAGTGAAGAGGAAAAACAGATCTAGGGGAGGAGTCTTGCTGGAGGAAATAGTAAACGCAAAAGCCTTGAAACCTGTACAGGAGGAATGACAGGAATGAGTACGCTTGGGAATGTCACAGGCTACCCCAGTGTCCAGCAGTTAGGGCAGTGCCTGGTGTACGGTAGGCACCCAATGAATACTTGTTTTAATTGCACTGGGTTGGAGTCCAGTGGTAAGACACGCAAACTATGCCCCCAAAAAGTACTGCGATAGATGCTCTAATGGGGCATTCACCTGGGTAGGCTGAAAACGCTCTTTTGAGTGAATCCAAGAATAGACGCCCTGCCTGTCCATTGCATGCAGCAACTTCTACTAACTTGATTTGCTCGTTACAAAATTCAGCCCTTGCACAGGGCACTTCCTGTGTCTGGCACCTTATCAGTCACCTGGGAACTTCCAAAATTTTAGATTTCCTGGCCCCACCTTGGGATCTAATTTAAAAACTCTGGGGTGCGGCCCATTCTTCTTTATCTTACCAAAAAAAAAAAAACCCGCCCCTGGTTATTCTGATGTTGAGCCAGTGTGGTAATAAGTGTTCTGGAAGATACGGTTGAGTCATTCCAATCAGTTCATGCTGTTACACATCCCAGAGTTTGAGTGTGGGATCCTAGGATGCTAAGTTCCCTGCAGACTTAACCATTATCCCAAGCCACAAACTCTTGGAAGAAGTTCCCCAAAGTGTCAGAGTCTGTGGTTTAGCGTAGTGTTCTGTAAATTCTAGTCATGCCTCCGTTACCTTCCTGACATTTTACCGTCTTCACATCCCACCTGAACCGCGACTTATTCTCTGTCGTTCCTTAAGTATATTTATTTTTAAAACCCATAAATTATATTAAACTTCGCATTGCTACCATAATTGGAGAACAGTATCTTTCTCCAAGAGAGAGGTAACCTTAAAGTGGATTCACTGAAAAACAAACCGTCTTTTAGAAGTCCAGCCAGGGATTCTTGCCCCTCCCAAACTTCTGAGCCAGAGATCTGTGGTTTCTCGGTAGAAAATAAAAGTTAGCCTGAAGTGGTAGGCATAAAAGATATCCCAGCACCAACTGGAGACTTTCTCAGATTGAACAGGAAACATAGCCTTCGCGCTACGCGGTTCGATGTTTTTCAGTGTTACGCCTACACTGCCGAACAACATCTCGGTACCATTGTGTCGTGAACCCCACTGGCATAGCCCAAATCTCCTTTGTTGATAACCAGCCTATATACTCTACAATAGTAGCAGTAGAGAAAAAAAAAATTAATGAAAGAACACTCCAGAAGTGTGGGTCCAAGAATAAGTGAGTAGCCAGCTGAAAGGAAGCTTTTGCAGAAGGTATTACAAGCTCCCTCCGCCCCATATATAACCAGCTGTTGAGAAAGAGGAAGGATTGGAGGTCACACTTGGAGAAGAACCCCAGAGAGAGGCTTGGCGAGATTCTGTAGCGCAGAGTCAACGACTCCAGCCCATTTTCCTCCTGATTCACTGCAGCGCTGGGTCCAGCCTCTGAACTCCCTCTTTGCTAGTTCCCAGCCTTTTGGATGTCATTTTACAGAAGTTTTCTGACGGCAAGGATCCTGTCTGAGGCATTCCAGCATCTCCTGTACTCAGGGCAACACCTGGCACCCAGCACAGTAGACGTTTGTTTGTTAAGTGGTTTAATGGAATACAAATGCCAAGTCAACAGGCATGGGGCTTCGACAGGATGTGGAAGATTCGAGGTGAGCGCGCTGCAGCCTTGGTCTTCTTTCTGTTCAGGTGTGAAGGCCTGAGCCTCTGACTGTGGTTCCTGAATGAGACGACTGGGGTTTTTACTTGATAAGCTGCAGTTCCTACCACAGGGCTCCGTAAATGTGTGTTGGGTAATTAGAATTAATTAGTAGTAATACCCTTTTTGCTGACATGACCAGCTATGAATTGGGGTTTTCTCTGCCTCAGTTGCCTGAGGACTAGGCTGGGATTGGGTGGGGTTGGTCATGGGTGGAGGCTACTTGGGTGATTTAGAGTAAATGAATTAATAATTTGCACCATATACGTGAGAAGGCGAGATGAACATTTGCCTCCTGTACAGGGATGTTAAAAATGATTAAACAGCACTTTGCAAACACTGACAATAACATCTTGCGCTGACTGGTAGGATGAGTAAAGCTCTATTTCCTATGGCCCAAAAGAACTGTTCAGAAAAACATTTGCGGTACAGGGCACCCTTGGTAATTCCCCGTGAGCAAGGGAAAGTGACAGGCAGGTGGGTTGTAGGCGGAAGGTGGCCTGAAACATACTGGTCAGACCTTAGTTGCAGCAGGTACGTGGCAGGGGTCAGGAGTGAAGAGTGGGCACAGGTCGACCATCACAATGACTGCAGTAACACTGTCACCCCTTGAACTCCTAAATTATTTTAATTATTATTTAAAACTAAGCCTGAGTTGGCTTTATATTAGCAATTTTGGGTACGTCTGATTCCAAAAGAACACAGGCTTTTTAAGCAGAAGTTCTCAAACTGGAGTGAACAGGGAATTCACTTGTGGGTTTGGGAGTTGCTTGTTCAAGTTGCAGATTCCACAGCCCTTACCCAGAAGTTTGTGATTTAGAAGTTCTAGTGACAGGAGCCCTAGAAGTTTCTGATTCAGAGATCAAGGTGTGATTTTTGCCCACTCCCCCCACCCCAGGGGACACTGAGCAATGTCTGGATACAACTTTGGTTGACACAACTTGGGGGTTAGAGTCTGGCAAGTAGTGGGCAGACCAGAGATGCAGCTAAACACCATACAATGCACAGAACAGCCTCCACAGCAGAGAATTATGGCCCCCAAATGTCAAGCGTGCCAGGGTTAGAACACCTTCTGGAGTGATGCCTAGGAATGTGCATCTTAACAAGGGCCTCAGGGTATCTTAATGCGGGAAGAAGCAGCCCTGAATTGGAAAGACTTAGACAATGCCTGGCTGTTTATTCTAAGGATATGCTGTCAGAGTTCCCTTTCCACCTAACTCCTCCATTTTTTAGGATTCAGCTTTGACTTGACTCTCCCCATGAACCCTGCTGGTCACTAACCATCCTCCAGTCCTCTAAGTCCAGGTTAGCTGTCCCTCCTAAGTACACCCCTTGTCCCAGCAGGCCTCACTTGCTCTTTTAATTGTTTGTCTCTCTCACTGGAACAAGAATGCCTTGAGGGCAGGGTCCAGGTTCAGATCTGTCCCCACCACCTCAAAAGCTACCTGGCCCATAGCAATGCTCCCTAATCACATGTTGGCTTGAATCTGCCTCAGTTCGAATGACATCTCTTGCACTGAGGCTAGAGCTACCCCCTCTTTCATACACTGTCACCCTACCCTCTTTCAACACCTTCACATAGCTTATCACTCTGACATTATCTTATTTGTTTGCTTACTTTTCATTCATTCAAGAAATATTTTGTCGGGCACCGACTATATGTCGTGGCCTTTGCAGTCACTGGGGATAAACAGTAGAGAGTCAAAAACCCCTCCTTCCAACAGAACTTAAATTCTAGAGGGGAAGTTTGGACAATAAACAAAGTAGAAACATCGTATGTAATATATGTGATAGTATGTGTGACATTGATAAGACCAGTGGAGAAAAATAAAATAGAGAAATGGGGTGGGGGTGATGTGTGTGTGAAATTTTAAGTAAGGTAGTCCTCTGGGAGACGGTGACATTTAAGCAAAGATGAGGTATCTGGGGGCTGCTTGTCTGCTCCCCCATTAGAATATAAACACTAAGAGGGCCAGGAGCTTCCCTTTCTATGGCTGCAGTGTCTCCAGAGTAGGCACCTAGTAGGTGCTCAATAAATATTATTGTTTAAATAATAACAAAGAGGATTGTTTGATTAAATTATCACAGAAGCAGATGGGAGATTCTTGATTTTATGACCAAGTATTAGCAAGAACGTGAGAGATACAGGGGCACTACATTTAAGGGGTGGGGAGGACATCTCTGCAGTTAGGAGATTTAGAGGATGGTGGTCATCACTCTAAGGTGTCCACCCACTTCCCTACCAAAAATTAACCTAAGTTCTCATGCTCCTAATATTGTTAATGGTCCCATTAATGGTCCCTGCGGGTCAGCCTACCTGGCCCCCTGCATCTGCCTCCATCACCCTGCCCGCGTGCCTCCCACATCCCCTACCTTCTCGTTCCTTCCGCGAGAGGTGTCCCCGCGCGCAGTGGGCACGTCCTCGCCTCAGCGAGGAGGGCGCACGAAGGAGCCGGCCCGGGTGGTTCGCCCGGGTCCCCGCCCCCAGCCCTTCTCCCCGGCGGGACACTGTCCCTTTAATAGACTCCCTCTGCCTGGCGCTCTGCGGCTGGGGAGTAAATTTCTCCCTGTCATCAGGTCGCGGGGAGAGGAGGAGGAGGAGGAGTTTGTTAATGTTCAGTTTGTTCAGCGGGATCGATGTTTGCTGGCATCGCCTCGCCCTGTCTTGTGTGTGTGTGAGAGTGTGTGTGCGTGTGCGTGTTTGTGTGTGTGCGTATGTGGGGGGTGTGAGTGTGTGTGTGTGTGAGAGGAAGCGAGAGTGCGTGCGTGTGTGAGTGTGTGTGTGTGTGTGTGTGTGTGTGTGTGTGAGTGTGTGTGAGTGTGTGAGTGAGTGAATTCCAGATTTTCTGTCTTTCCCAAACCCGCTCCTGTCCTCTCGCATATCACTCACAGGCGGGGATCTGACAGCAGCCACAAACCTACAGTGAGTGATCTCTCTCTGCCCCGGCACGAATCCGCCATAGAGATCGGCGAGGAGGAGGAGGAAGAGGAGAAGGAGGAGGTGGAGGAGGAGGAGGAGGAGGGAAAGAGGAGAAGGAAGAAGAAAAAGAAGAAGAAACCACTACCTTCCCAGGATTGCCTTTTTTTTCCTTATCTTTACGCGCGCGTGTGCGTCCCTCGCCCCTTCCATCCGAACCCGGTCTTGGATGTTTAATAAAGAAATCAAGTGTCTCAACAGTCACCAAAAAAAAAAAAAAAAAAAAAACCAAACCAAAAAAAAAAAATTTCCAAAAAGCAAAAACAAAAAGAGAGAAAAGAGAGAGGAAAAAAAAAATCCAAAACAAACAAACAAACAAACAAGGCAGAACCAACCTCTACTTCAAACCAGCCGGCACAGCCACCCGTTTCTGCCACCCAGAGAGGGGGGTCTCTGGCCCGTGGTGGAGGAGTTGCAGGGGGGATCGTCAGGGGGACAGAGGCCGAGTGACGCCCTAGGAGCCACCGGGCAGGAGGCGGAGGAGACCCAGAGAGGCGAGAGAGACAGCGGGCCCCCGCGCGCGGCTCGGGGCTGGGGCGCCAGAAGTGGGACTGGAGCGAAGTAGAGCGATGCCAAGGAGGAAACAGCAGGCACCCAAGCGGGCGGCAGGTAAGAGAAACGGCTCCGCTTCGGGGCCGCCCTGCCGGGCTGCCCGGTGCGCCGAGCTCCTCGCCAGCCCCTTTCGCCCTGGGTGCCCCAGGACGCCACCCCCCTTAGCTTTCGGGGGAGTTCGCTCCGGGTGCCCCTCTCTGCCCCGATAATAACCCCATCCTCTCTCGTCTTCTCCAACCTCCCAAATCCTCCCCTTTCCAGGCTCGGGTTGGGAGGGTGGGGAGAAGCTATCCCACCAAGCCTTCCCTCCTTAAACTTTTTTTTCCTCCACCCTCTACCCCACCCCTAACTTTCTCCCAGTCTGCTTCTTGCCTCTCGGGCCAAAGTTGGGTTGAAGATTTGGGGTGCAGAGTGGGGAGACAGTCCTTCCACCCCCGCATCCCTCAGCGTGGTCAGTGTCAGTGGCTTCTGGCCTCGAGGGACAGTCTCTTCTCGCTGGGCTTTGGGGCGCTGAAGTGTGAGCCATGCCCCAGCCCTGGGCTGCAGGCTGGCTTTGGGGCAAGCAATAGAAGTTTAGCTTTAATCGCCAAGGTGGAAAAAAAATCACCCCAGGAAACCAACAAACCTTTGAATATGTTTTCTAAAAGGATCCACGTTTGGAAATCTAATCAACACCCTTCCTTCTCTTAAAAAAGGAAAAAAAAAATTCCCCATGAACATTGAAACAGCTCTGGATTTTCTTTGCACAAAGTGAGTTGCAAACTTTGTAAATTGCTTTGCATGGTAGGAACCATCCCATCTGAATTTTTACTTACCATCCCCTCCTCCAAAAAAAAAAAAAAAAAGAAGGAATGGTTAATGGATCAGTACATTAGATCTTGTAAAGGATTTTTTTTTCTTTTGGGTTACTTAATTGCTTTTTTAATAGTATGCTGGGGTTTTGTTTCTCGGAAGTGTAATATGAAAGTTCATTTTTCTCCTGCCAGACCCACCCACTGAAAAATCAGCTTTCCACTTGATTGCTAGTTTTGATTTGACATTTGATTGATCACCTGTCATCTCGCTGCCTTTGATCTATTCATTCTTGATATATATCAATAAATCACTCACCATGGTAACTCAGAGTGCCAGTGACGCAAGCCTTGCCCTCTGGATTCAGAGCCAGACATGCACAATTATTATCTTGTTTGGCTTTTAATGTGGGCGTTTTTATTTCTTTGTGTCCTTCAGTTGAATTGGGGCTTTAGCAAAAAGCTTGTTTTTTTTCCCCCTTCTTTCTGTGTTTACCTTCATGCTTTACGCAGCATCAGTTGAGGCTGGTCTTCTGCAGACCCACCATAATATTTCCTTATGTTCCAACTATAGCGAAACATTAAGGAGAAGTTCAGTGGAACACTTTCATAAACTTTGCAAAGCCACCCTCAGAACAAATCCAAAGTTAGTCACAAATCTGGGCAAAGTGGGTGTTTGTGTCTGAACATGCTGGACCACCAAGCTCATCCTCCATCGTGGCCTGATTCCAGCACGAATGGCAGTACATGTGCTTTGAGATATCCACAATTATCTTCCCTTCTGAGTGCAGAATTGCTTCCGTAACCGTGTATAGATTGCTTCAGATGGCGTGGGGAAATATCATTTATAAAGCTTCGATTCATATGTTTTCCAATTGTTTCTCCAAGAGCGAAATAATTAAAATATTTTTAGTACCGTGTATATTTAGAACTTGCCTAGTCAGGGAAGTGTTCTTTTTTTTTTTTTTTTTTTTTCGACTCTAGCTACCTCTTTTGCAAACAGTTTCTTCCTCCTACCCCCGTCCCTCTCTGCATTTAACTCACTTATCTTTTAAAACTTAGATTGCTTTGCAGTCTGAACAGCATGGGGGGTGTGCACTGGCTTTTCAGACTCAGAAAGACGAAGCCCACTTCGTCTGGTTCTAGCAACATAAGTTTAAGTGTAGCTAGATTATTAGAGATAATGTCCTTATTGTCCCAAAAGAGAACCCTGGGCAAGAGTCCAGCAAGAAGTGATATTGCCCTGAAAATTACTCTTTTTTTCCCCCCTTGTTGTTCCGGTAAAGGCCATCAACAGCTAGGCAGTAATTTAAATTACCAGAATGACTGGACATGTCTCCTTTGGTAAGCTCATTACAAAAAGTGCATTGCTCAGAATCGCACTACTTTGATTATAATTACCCTCTGATCAATGAGGATCCAGGTGTATGTAACATAATGCTGTATCACATTATTTAAATTAGACCCTTTTCATTAAGCTGGTATCTGTTGGAGCTAGCTTGTCTGTTTACTGTAGCGTGTGTGTGTGTTAGAAAGTTCTGACTGTAGTTTCAGTTTTCTGGGCCTATTGTATTCCTGGTGTCTTTATATGTTTGTTTTCATGGCTTTTGTTTTTTTCACTGGAAGAAGTGGAAACCTGTGTCAAGCTGAAAGGGAATAATTCATTTTGTACACAGTGAGGTCCCTCTTAATGGTATTTATTTGTCCACATGTTACTAAAGCAGATATTTTTTTCACGTAATGGTTCTTTTCCTCTGAAGTCATCGGTGCTGTACTCTGCTTTAGCTAAGGTGGTTATTCACAAGTAAAGTTAGCCACTTTGAGAATTCTTTAGCCAGTTAACATCCAGGGAGAGGAACAAGGTGGATTCTAGGATTGTGGCCATACTAACTTTTATCACTGCTTAAAATTAAACATGGTACACAACTGTAAGTAATTATTCCCATGGGCTGATGTTGAAAGCTTGATTTCTAGCTTGATTAATGAATAATGTAAGATAAAAAAGCCTGTGAGTGAATCAGAACTGAGACTCTCTTTCCCAAGAACTATTTGCTGTTCGAGGCAATTTGATTCCTTTGCATTATTAGTTGTAAGTTCCATGATTCAAGAATCAATTACGGAACTTTCTAATAAAGCAGGTATGTGGATAGGATGGGGGAGATGATGTTATAAGTGATGGAGAACGTTAGTCTTTATTGGTTATATTCCTCCCCCCTTTAAAGGTCGGGCTGTGAGGTAGGCAGTTCTCTAAGGAAAAAGCTAAGTCAGAACATTTCCCTCCGAAATGTCATTCTTCCTGGCTTTCTAAAGCTATGCTATTCCACCGTACTATTACTTCGGGCAAGGAAAAAAAGTTTAGAAAGCAGCCTGCAGTACCCTAGGGATCTGTGTATGTGTGAGTGTGTATGCCTGCTTCCTTGGATATATATTTCACTCAACACTAAAATGTATCTACTTTTACCTGGAAATATTGCAGGATTCTGTACCAGCATCTTTCCCCTCATCCATTGTAGGGAAGATAGCAGAAAGGTAAAATAAAACAGAACCGTGTTTTGATTTGTTTGTATTTTGCAGGATGCTGAGTAGTTAAAAATTTAAAACTGTAGGCTTACACTCCGACCTTTCTATTTTCTAAAATCTACCGCAGCCTCTGTGCACACACGTGTGTAATACATATTTTATTTCACCATCCTGAACTCTCTTTTTTATATAATGCCAGCCAATTGCAATAGGACGCAAAATCTTTGGGGATCACATACACATGACTGTCTCATGTATGTATAAATTATAGGCTTCTGCTCCTGCCCATCCAAAGAGATTAAATGTTTTCTTCTTGCTGACTCTCAAAAGCTATCTGATAATCCAGATCTGAGAAAAGTCTTGAAGGAAAGAACAGCTCCCTCAATTTATTTTGTTTATTTAATATGGAGATGAATAATGCAGATTTTGTTTTCATGAATGTCCTTGTGTGGCAGTAAACATTAGACTATTAGCAATCATTACTTAAAAGTTGCAATTTGCACCTTAATAGCACAGGTTATTTACATGGGAAACATATTCAGCAGGGACAGTTCAGAATACTGCAGTGGAGTATAGAGATGACCCAAACCATCGCCTTTTCAACCTCCCGATGGCAATGACTGGATTCGTGGGTGAGGTCTTAGCTATCTAAACCAGCAGGGCAGGGAGGGGCGGACAGCTCAGAGTGAAGTTTACCTTTAATTCATCGGCAAGTGGAACCAGAAGGGGTTCAAGAGGATAGGAATCTGATGGAGTCTGGACCCTGGCACTCTCACTTTGTTTAAGCATATTTCGAAAAGACCAGTTGACATCTTGAAGATTTAAATACCTCATGCTATAGACCCCTCCACTTACCCAAACTGTATGATTTTTAACAGATGAATGGAAAAAATAAACACATATCCCCAACCCCAAAGGGGCTCACAGCATGAACTGTTCAGGCTATTCTTATTATTTAAGGCAGATCCCTGAGAAAAGGAAGGATAAGTTAACTTGAAATCACATCCTCCACATGGTGTTTTGGATGGAAATTGATTGCTTAACTGGTCCTTTTCCCACTCCCCTCCTGATTCCCTTCTCCCCCTCCTCACCTCGGCCTTAAAAACCCAGATTGAATGGGACATCTCAAAAGCCCATTTGTTTTAGGCATTTATTGATTTCATTTTTAATCTGCCATATCAGGACACAATACATGAACCCTAATCAGCAGATTGCAAGTGACAGGGAGTTCTAGTGGAAGCCAGGTAAGGAAGAGGGGGCCTGAGAAACTTCTTGACAATGAAAATCTTCTTGAAGCTTTGGGGCTGGAGATCAGCGGCTACTTTTGAGGAGGGTAGAAGCAATCCTCAGAAATACCCTGCACTTGTTTTTCTCCCACCTTACATTTATTTTCTCCCAGATTTCACCTAGATTCTATTGCTACCATTCGGGAAAACTTCACACCCAACAAATCCCTCCTAGGCGTCTTCAGCAGGTCTGTCCCTGGAAGCATCTTGCCTTTTGTCACCTTCTCCAACAGAGGCTTATCCTTTCATTTCATCCCAGCTGACTTCTCACTCATTTGACGGAATTTCTCCAACTGGATAATACCTGGGTTGATCTATTTATCTTTCCAGTGGCTTGGGAATTGTACTCTCAATTGAGCAGGTTTTAAAGGGGCACTGAGCCTGGCATTATTTAAGGCCATTGAAATGATGCACTTCTGCTCATCGCTGCCGCTGAGCTTAGGGAAATCATCCAGGAAGAAAACCTAGGCCCTGTTCATGTTTACGCTGGGTCTGTAATTAGCTGACATGAGTTAAATGTCCAGAGTGGAGCTTCCCTTCCATCACTGTATTTGTACCATCAATTTTATTTACATATGTCGTGGGCTGGGAAGCCTCAGCCGCTGTTTCAAAGGTAATGTCTGTGTCCACCCAAGTCCCCTTTAAAAAACACAAAAAGTACCTAACAAATTCTATATTAAGACCAGGCATACCCAGAGTATCATTTTCATTTGATGCAAAGTCAGTTGGAAATACATTAAACTAACAGTTAGAAAGTGTCTTGCATCGCTTCCCTGAAGCAGTGCTTTTTCATTACATATTTAATTACAATCAAATTGAGCGATTTTTATAAAAAAAAAAATCACAGTGGTATTAAAAGAAGCTCGGCACACAAATAGTTTCTTTTTTGCTTTGCAAGTTGAATACGCTGCTTTATTTTTATTTCTTTGGGAGAAATTTATTTTCGTTTTCTAATGTTGGGATAAATACAGAATGTCTTGTCCTGGTGTTTGTATCAGGGAGACCTCATCCTTCTTCCTTCCTAAAGCCTGCTCACTCTGGAAGAGGTTTTTATATCCATTTTTCAGTCATTGGTAACCATTTTTATTTAAAAAATTGTTTTACGTTTTCTAAGTTCCATTTAAAGTTAGAAATTCTCCTGTTCCTTAGGGTGACCTTTGGCAAGCAGCTCTTCGATTATGAATGAGCTTAGTCATTCTAACTACATAAGAAATAACCTCGTTGAGAGTGTTTGCTTGATTACCTGGATACTTCAGGAAGAAAAAAAAAAACACCTTGTATTTACAGGCCTCTATCACACAACACTGTTCTCACTGGATTTTTAATTTCTTTTTTATTTCCTGCTGCTGACCTGTCAGTCACTTTTTTTTAGGAAAAAAATTTTTTTTTCAGACAGGATAGGGATAGCATTTAAAGTCGGTTTCCAGATATGCTGGGTCTTTAAGAAATGATAATAAAAATTAGACACTTCAGAGCCCACGAGTCCACTTTGGGACTATGTCTGCAAACTCGGAGGATTTGCGTCTAACTTGGACATTCGTTTGGAGCGTCTTCAGCAGTGTGGCCGTATCTGTGTTATTCATTTTGTCAGAGAAACCATCATGAGGGTTATCTATCGGACTCAAGTCCCTTCCGAAGATATTGTATACATACACAGACGTGCAGAAAAGAAACCTGAGATGCACGTGGGAATCGCGGGTATATTTATTTCCAAAGCAAACTCCGTGGGTGAAATGATTTAATAATTTGGAGGGATTCGGAAGTCATTAAAACAACCATGTGGAATTTCCAATTGTTGCCTCTCTCAGTCTTCTGCATTCCCTCTACAGAAGAAGATGTCCTCTGGGCATCCTCCAACATTTTTTGATGCCAAAACGATGCCTAAAGTTGTTTAAATTTTAGAAATTAAAATTCAGGAGGCATAGCTAGCTAATCCTATTATTAATATATCAGTATTATTTAGCTATGCTTAACAACAGGGAATGCACAATGAAAAAGTTTTAGAGATAATGAGCTTAGAGAAATTACATGGGGGAAAAATACCTGGATCATATTCGAAAGGATTTGTCTTGAATTTTGCTCATCTAAATGAGAGTTTCCTTTCCACCTGTGTTATTTTAAAAAGTAGTTTCAGTGTCCCTGCACCTACTACCCGACCTGAAACAGGGTCTAACAAAGCTCTCTCTGGATGTACAAAGATATAGGACATTATAATGTACATCTCTGTTTTAAAAATAGTTTTAGAAAACCAAATGTCGGTTTTAAAACTAAAAGCAAAGCCTCAACAAGCTCTATAATATAGCTAACTCAGGGTTCAAGATCGAAAACTTTCTTTCGGCAGGGTAAAAAGAAAATAACATTGCATTTTAACTACACATCTCCCCTTGGCACAGGAGAAGCAGTAAAGCAGGGAAGATTTTTAAGGAGCTTTTTAGCTCTTTTGCATCTCCCTCCAAAGACTAATTTAATTGAAAAGCTGTAGTGTCCATTTATGCTAAAGGAAAATCTTGTGTTTCCGTAAGGCTGCTAGATGCTAAGGTGAGTTTTAAAAAGCAGCATTCTGCAGTTTCTTTTAGTACAGAAATTAAGATCACTGGTCTTAATTAGTTGAGTGCTTGCAGAACTGAATGAATAGTCTGAAGTCACCCCCTGAGCTTACTTCTTCAAGCTCCGTCTGAGTCATTTCTAGGGAAATTATACAGTTCAGATATTAAGGTGAGCAGAACACAGTTATTGTTTTTAATGAAAATAGTTACGAAGGGTGGAATGAGAAAAAAACAGAGTAGGCAACGGCCATTCTGTTTGTAATGAATTTGGAAGAAACTTCCCTAAATGTTTTACTGTGTCATGAAAAAAATTTCATGAAATCTGGTGACATGGGAAGATCCCCAAAGAAGACAGAAGGTCCAGGTCTTCTATAGGGGACCTTAGTGAGCGAGAGCAACAACATACACATATTTCTATATAAATGTCAGCAAGGGGCTGACTTTAAATCCTTTCAATTTATCAGGTCCTTAGAATTTTCTGTGTATCGAGAAGCCTGTCTCTTATACCCTCGGGAGATCTGAGTAGCTTCTGGGCCAAGATGATGCTGTAGAGAAGAGTTAACTCTATTCTGTGTGTTCATTGCCTCTTGGTACAGAAAAAAAAAAATGCCAAAATGAAAAGCTATATGAGCACGTTTTGTGTTAGAATTGCCTTTAGCTATTTTCCTTTATTAGAAGGTTGGGTGTGTGGCTGTGGCCTTCTTCTTGTTTTCTCCCTGGGGATTAGGTTTCAGACTGTGGAGGGGGCTGTCAAAGAGGAGGAAATGACTTGGGTTCTGGTCACAGATCTGCCACCCCGGTTATGTGGCCCTGGGCAAGCTCGAGGAATAAACTTTACTCAGAGGATAAAAATGTGAGTTCAGGAGTCTGACTGACCCAGGTTCAGATCCCTAGGTCTACTTCTTTCTTGGCTGCATATGCGTGCATGGGCCAGCTGCTCCAAGCCCCTTGTTTTCCAGCCTACAAGATGTGGGTAATCATCGTTCTTCTTAAGCCTCAGGATTTTGGAAAGGCTGATATATGAGACCAGGGCTGAGAGAATGCACTAAAATGCTAGGGGCCACCCCTAACAGAGTTAGCATATCTTTGCCCCAAATAACCAGACCATGAAAAATTTATACCAGAAGGGACGCAAGCAACCTGCCAATTACCATGGGACCAGGGTGTTCAAGGCTGAAGAGAAATCAGACATGGGTGCATTTTGATTTTTGAAACTGGAAATACAGTCATTGAATAGTGTTTTAGCTTCTTCTGAGAATGACTCATGTTGGGCCCTGCCCCAGCTCCAAAAAATGTTTCTTTCCCAAGGAACAGTAATTGTAGCTCCAGCAACAAATGTAACAACACCAGTAATAACGGTATCTGCTCCTACCTGAGTGCTAAAATTATATGCCAGGTACTTTACCAAGTGCTTTATGTATTTTACGTTCATTCACCTAAACTGCAGTCATTTCCTGAGTTCCTCCAGTGTGCCGCATCCTGTGCTGGTCAGCTGGATCCAAGGGGTTAATAGGATGGATATGATCAATCCCTGGGGATCTGACCCTCCAGTTGGGGGAAGCAGAAGAACATATAAGTAATTTAATAAAGAAAAATATAACTTGCATATAGGAAAAAAGCTCTGTGTTGACAGTTGTTTTATAAAAGCAAACATACGAGAGCAGGATTGGGGAACATCAGTGTGAATGGTCGGAGGAGACCTGTCAGAGGAGGGGACGTTTGAGCAGAGTCTTATTACATTCCTATGAGTTAGATGCTGGTATCATGTTTGTTTTACTGATGGGGACCTGAGTAACTTGCAGGGCAATTCATCCAAGGTCATGCAGTAGCTGAGCTTGGTTTGAAACTTCCTGTTTCCAAGACCCATGCACTTAATATATGGTGATAGTTTAGCTGGAAGAGCCATAGTGATTTTCAAGGAAAGCCCCTCAGTTCCTGTTATCCTTCCCTTGCATCTGGTGTGATGTCTAAACCTGGGGGGAGGGTTCTGAGAGCATTGGCAGAGGATGCTGCTTTAGTGGCACTTCCACCTGGAATCTTTGGGCCATCTCTTGCATGTGAAGTGGGCTCTTCCTCTTCATTGTGTATGTATGTGCCTTCATGCATTCATTTCCCTCGACGAATGGTGACTCTTAGCCTATTATGTGCGAGGTACTGAGCTGAGTGCTGAAATATTGCAGTCGGAAAGGTCCCTGCCCTCACACAGCTAATATTCTTATAGGTGAGACCAAAAAGCTATTGAACAAATAAGTAAGTAATATAATATTGAAGAGTTCTAATGGCATTTCATAAAAGTGAATGAGATTGGTGAGGTAGAGAGGGATGGAGGGCTGCCATTTTATGTAGCATGGTTGGGGCTGGTGTTACTCAGGTGGTGACATTTGATCAGACCTGAACAGGAAGTGCCAAGCACAGATCTGGGAGAAGTGCTCCAGGCAGATGAAGCGGTGAACACCTTGAGGCCAGAGCTGACTTGCATGCTGGAGGACTATGTAGGAGGCCAGCGTGGCTGGAGCAGGTGAAGACAGGAAAGCATGATAGGAAGGGGGGTAGGAGAAAGAGGGAGAGGCAGATAACGTGTAGCCTTCTAGATTTGACTCTAAGTGTGATGGGAGGCCCTTGGAGGGGTTCAAGCAGAGAAGTGATGTCATCTGATTGGGTTACTAAGAGAATGGGGCACATGTTTGTATTTCAGAGGCGGTGGGGGACTTGGGTGTGCTCGCCCAGTCAGTCTACCTACGTGGCCGCTCAGTGATGGTGACCAGCATGCTTAGAATGATGGAGGTGATACCTGGAGGCAAAAACACGTGCCCAGGTTTTATGGAGGAATTGGCGGGTGTTGGGGTGGATGACATCCATGAGGCTGTGGAAAGGCAAATGTTAAGAACCAACCAAATCTGGGATCCAACTGCAGCTCCTCCCTGCTTACCTAGCCAGGAGTGTGCTTTAAGGGGAATCCATTAGGCTTTCTGCACCTCAGTTTCCTCACCTGTCAAATGGAGCTGTGATATCGCTCACCTCACATTGTGGTTGTGATGATTAGATAATGTGATGTGAGTGAAACCCTCGGTGTCGTCTCTGGCACTTAGGTAGCGTCTTCTCTGTAAGTGAATTTATGTCCTTTCTATTGTTTTGTTTTCTGTAGGAATTCCAGGAGAAATCTAGGCACTTGAATTAGTCCTTGCTACCAATTAGGCACTAAATAAATATTTCCTGACAAATGAATAAGTGAGGCTATTAATAAATAAATGAATAAATACTTTAATTAGTGTATTACTTTAATCCTAATTAATTTTCAGTTACACATCTAAAATTGTTTTGGCAGACCTCCGTACCAATCATGGTCATAGCTGCATTTTGAATATTTATCAATTTAGGAAATATTAATGACAAAAAGATGGTGATTTTAGTTAGAAGCTTGTATTTTGTTTATCATGACATCATTCACTTTTTTTGCAGTAAATGTTGTTTCTTCACCTCATAGACAGTGCTTGCTGATACTATGGATTTGTAAATTTTCTCCTTAAGCCCAGACCTTGACTGAGCATCACTGATGGAGGTGAAGGGGTTGGGGATCCTCATCTCTGACCCCAGAGGTCGACCTCTCTCCCTCTCTGCTCTCCAGGTGCTGTGCCTTCCTGCCGGTAGCCTCCAGATGCTCCCAGCCTCCCAGGGTTTGGCAACTCCCCCTCCCCCACCACAACCCCGTGCTCATCCCCTCAGGCCCAAGGCGGCAAAGCTTAGGGGTTGTTAAGCTAATAGGGGAAGGCTACAGGCTGTTTCCTGGTAACGCCTTCTTCACTTTTTAATTGTCACCTTCAGATAAGTGCCTGGGAGAAGAAAAAAGGGAGATTGGCTGATGCCTGTTAAGGAATATTTTAGGACAAAGAGATTGGGGATAGCGGAGAGTGTTGGGGAATTTTTGCTGCCTGCCTTAGGACCTTTATTGAACCAATATTATTGAAGGTCAGCTGTGTACCAGGTACTGTGAGAGGTGCTGAAACTAGAGGCTTGAATAAAAAATGACAAAAGGCCTGCCTTCTTGAAGCTTACTTTTGTGTGGCAGTCAAGTCCCAATCAAGCAAGCAGATGCACATCCCCTCCAGGCAGGGAGTGATGTGTGAAACAGAAAATGAAAGGAGGGTGAGGAGGATGTGCTGTTTTAGGTAAGACAGTCAGGAAAGGCCTCTTTGTGGAGGTGAGATTGAAACTGGGTTCTGAGTAGGGTGCAAAAAGCACAGTGCAACTCTCTGGGGAAGATGGTTCCGGGCATGCCCGAAAGCCTGGGGCTGGAGCTGCCTAGGGAACTGGAGGAGCAGCAAGGTGACCACGGTGGCTGGAGCCAAGGGAGGGAGGGTGAGCAATGAGGACAGAGGGATAAACAGACCCCAGACCTCTAGGATTGAGATGCTGCAGTAAGGAGCCAGGGTCTTACTAAACTGGGGAGCCTTGGAGGGTGAGGGAGCAGGAAGAGACAGCATTTGATTTAGGTTTTTACAGGATCGTTCTGGCTGCCATGTTATTTATCAGGGACCAGGGTTGCAAGCACATTGACCACTTTGGAGGCTCCTGTATCAATCCTGTCCAAGTCCTAGTAATGACTTGGACCAGACTGATAGGGGAGGAGATGGGAGACTTGGTCCAAAGGTAGACAAGATGCACAGAAAATTGCAGGCGGGTGTGAGTGAAAAAGGAGAGTATACTGAAAGCTGTATATGAAAAACCTGACTCTATTTATCCTATTATTTTCTCAAATTCTTTCTTTTGCATCTTTCCTCTACTTGTACATAAGGTTCTGAAAATTTTCAGTCTACCGTTTTCTGAGCCAAAGTGTGAGCGAGGGAAAGTGTTTGGAGCTGCCTTGATTCTAGAATTGACTGTACAGGGAGTAGCTACTCTTTTTCAAGCACATTCGTAGGGTCTTGGATTTGCCTCTTCACACGTCTCTCCACCCCCATTGGAGAATACGGTGTCAGGGCAACAGGGTGGACCCTGGAGTTAACAGATGGGGGGCTGCCATTGCCCTCCAGTAGGTCATTTATTTGCAGTGCGATCTAAGCCATCTTTACCTCCCAGACTTTAAATTTTCTTATTCACAGAATGGACCTACTGAAAGGACTCATCTCACTGGGGTTTTACAAGGATTCATTGAGATAAATCAAGTAACCTGCTTCATACATGGTGGTACATGGAAAGTGGTCAAGAAAATTTAGTCATTATGTGAACAAATTAATAATCCTCTCCAGGCCTAGATTTCCTTTTGGGCAAAGATAATGAAAACTCCCTCTTGGGTGCTTGGGAGCCAAGTAAGAACACCTGCAAAGCACTTAGAACTGCACCTTGTCCACAGTGAGTGCTCCATAAATGTTAAATTATTAAAATTATCACCATGACTCTAAGCTTATGACCTTGAAGGGATCTTATATCTCGTTTGCTTTGTGTCCACAAAGCCTGGCACAGAGTCGGGGGTCAATAAATGTCATTTGAAAGAATGAATGATGATATTGTGATTATTAGGTGTTCAAGGGAGAAGGCCCAAGGAGATGGAGGTGCATGTCTGGGGAAGCGGGGCAGGAAGTGAGAAACTAACTGGTATCGTCGTTTCCTCCAATAGGAACCCCTAGTGGCTGTCTCCTCTGCGCAGGCCTAGCAGTGCTCTCAGTAATGTTTTAATGAGGGAAGCACGCCCATCTCTGAATGCGTTTAAAGCCACAGTTGCCTCATTATGGGCTGTCAGAGCATTGGTGGTAGATAGTTTTAAGTAGCAGGCAGGCACAACGTGCAAACAGTATCCCCTTTTCAACATTGGTTCAGATCCTCTGATTTAGTCAAGAAGAAAGTCTCGTTTTGCATTAGCCTGTCTTAAACACCTCCCTCGTGTTTATTTTCAGAAAGAGCAGGCCACAAATTCAGAGACTTTTTGCAAGCAACAATGGGTAACAAAATACTGACACCTGGATTTTCCATTGTCTGATTACTATCACTTAAGGCAAATGTGACTGGTTTTCCGCTGACTATAATAACATACATTTTTCATTTTAAAATAAAATTATTTAAGTAGATTAAAAAGGGGATTATTGTAAGGAAATGTATAAAGCAAGCAGTGGTTTGGGGAAGGGTATTGCATTCAAACCGCGAGGATGGGGCAGAATGACTAAACATGAGGACTCTATAGACTCCCAGAGTCTGGGCAGGGCGAGGGATTCGTGAACCAGCTGTGAGCAATGGCTGTCAAGTCACACTCAGGTCAAAGAAACAGTCAGAAAGCAGAGGCTTTCATGGGAACTTCAAGTAAACTTTGAAAACCAGAAGGAACTTCCTCCCAGGATATCAGAGAAAGACTGGAAAGTCTTTACTGACCCAGGAAATTTTGCAAATGTGGAGGCACTGGGAATAATGTTCCGGTTTTACATCTGGAATAGAGAAATGGTTCTCAGCCTTTATTTGGTATCCTCATTACTTGGAAAACTTGTTAAAATGCCAGTTTACAAATACCCAGGCCAGAATCTGAGGGTTCTGATTTCATAGGATGGGGTTGAAGCCCATGAATCTGAATTTTAGGCACACACTAAGGCTTTGAATTATAGGATAGAGGGGGAAATGCCTAAGTTCCCTCTTCCTCCTCCTCCTTCTTCTTTTTCTTCTTTGTGCAATCTCTCTCTCTCTCTCTCTGTCTCTCTCTGTCTCTCTCTCTCTCTCTCTCTCTCTGTCTCTCTCTCAATTCCAAATGCCAAAGCATTTAAACATTTAAGAAATTATTTCCAGGGTCCATTTTCCCTTTTAGCTTTTAGTCAACAGAAAAAAATATAAGTAGTCTCTCTTTTCACTCTCACTTTCTCATGGCAATTGCCTATGTTTTTTAAAATGGTGGGGACCATTTTCCCGAATCTATTTCAACAGGGAAACACATCCATTTATGCAGTGGTCTCCCTGGTCACAGCACGAAACATCGGTGTCCAGAGAGCCCCTCAGTTAGAAGGAGAAGGACAGACAATCCAGCACGTATACAGTGGGGACTCCATCTGCTTGGGAGCTGGCTGGCACCCTGGGTACCAGGGTCAAGAGACAAGAAAGAAACAAAAGGAACCTCCCAGACCTGGTCCTATGTCTTACACTGTCTAAAATTTTAGAAACTATTGGATTAGAGGGCAGAAAACCCAGTTTTATTCTTTGGAACCTCCTTCACTTCCTTGTTACTTTAATCGTATTTTCTCATCCTCTCTTCAGTGTTTCCTTCCCCCCTCCCCGATCCATTTCCTCTCTATTCTTTCCCGATTCTTCCCAGTAATCAAACTTCCAAGTTCTTTGCGTCTAGTGGTAAAAATGAGGATGGCAGCAATGATGAAGGTGACGTTAACCATAATGGCCATCATCGTAACTGCTACTGTTTACTGACCCGGGGAAGACTCCACCAGAAATCTGCACTACGTGGTGAACGTTTACCCAGCATTGACAACATGCAAGTCATTTACAAAAAGTCTCTCCCCACAACAGCCCAAGAGCTGGATTTTCTTATTGTTGGCCCGCCGAATAGAGAAGGAAATTAAGGTTTGGGAATTTCAAGTAGCTTGAAGATCACACAAGATCTTGAAGATGATGCTAAAACTTGAGTCTGCATATCAGGGCCCAGGTGCCCAGGCACCATGTTTTGTTGCTTCTCACAGTATTTAATACTTAATAGCAAAGAGTCACATAAATAAATACCCATCGTCTATTGTGAATATGTCCAGACCGAGGGCATGAACTGGAACTGAGTGTTTCCTTTAGGTCGAAGTAAGTCAATTGTGGCAAAATGAGAGAGAGAGAGAGAGAGAGAGAGAGAGAGAGAGAGAGAGAGAGAGAGAATCATCCTGATCTAAAGCTTTAGACACCACTTTTAAAAGTTGAGCCTATGAAGATAAAAAAAAAAAAATGTAGAACCCCTTGACCTTTTCACAACAGCATTTTCGTAAGTCCATTCCTGTTTTATTAAACAGAAGTGAAAGAAAAAAAAGAAAGAAAGAAAGAAAGGAGAAAAGAAAATTCCCCAACAGTCCATCTGGAGTGGCTCAGCAAGTAATTGTGCTCACCCACTTCCTACAGCATCCTTGAGGATGTGTCCTGAAGTCAGACACTGCTCATCTGTTCCCCATAAATCTCTTGTAGACTCCATGACTCTTCCTGGCCATCAAAAATATGGAACACATGCCATGACGCTACCCCATTATTTATTTTAGCAAACGAAAAGCTACCCTCGCAGATTTCCCCTTTAGAGTCCCTCATACTATTTATGTTCAGGGTCTCTCAAGGTGTTTCTTACTTGTAAGTATTTAATTATAGGTGACATTTAAATGAGTACTCTGAATAATATGAAAAAAAACAGATGATCACAAAATTCAAGGGGTCATATCTCAGAGGGAAAATGTTGCTTACAACAGAAATCATGATGAGATCTTTTTTGAAAAAAAAATCAGCAATTATTTTTAGTTGTTGGTAATGGGCGTTTTTATTTTATTTTATTTTATTTTTAAATATGGGTGACATTTTGAAACAAACGTTTGTAATAATATAAAGTTTGGCAAACTGCCTAGCCATTTGATTTCAAGTTATTCTAATGAGAAATGGAATGAAATTTTCATCCTATTGTATTGTCTTTAATGTAAATCTTTTCTTTATGGATATTGGATGGGAATAATCAATCAGATGGAATAGAAGAGAGAGCTGTCGATAGCAGGGTGAGCTTATTTCACTTGATCAGAAAATTCAGGTATAAAGGAATTAAACTGTACAGATAAAGCTGCCCCCTTTGAAAAGCTAACTTAAAATCTCTGCACCTCAGTCCTGTAAAATATGTGTAAGGAGAGTGCTTACTTCTAAGCACAGTTAAGAGGGTTTTAAAAGTTGGTACTTAGTAAGTGCTTAGAACAGTGGTTGGTGTGTAGTAAGTGTTTAGCACAGGTGATTACTTCTTTTCTCACTCTCTCCAGAGACAGGCACTATTAAGAATTTGATATGTGTGTCTTGAATTATTTATAATTTTACCTGCATGTATACATAGTTAGGAGCATTCTTCACGTATATATGTTTAAAATGGTTTTTGTTTGTTTGCTTTTGTTTTTAATGATTCATTAATTGCGAGTTTATATAATTTACTTTTTTCTTCCAATTTTATTGAGATATAGTTGTAAGTAATTTCACAGTATATTTTATAAATTTTTTTTTTTTTTACTCTGCTTGGGACTCTATCCAAGTATGCAAGTAGGTAGAGAAAAGAGAGAAAGAGATGATAGATTTAAGAAAATAGACATAGCTAATTCCTTTTTATATGCTTCATAATATTCCATGTACATTTTGACTCATTTATCAATTCCTCTGTTAATAGACATTTGGTGTATTTTAAAGTTTCACTATTGCACACAATCCTGTAATGAATATTCTTGGGAATTTTTGCAATTGTCACATAAGTAATTTGCATAGAGAATAACAGTTGTGAGAATTTCACTGCATTTAGCAAGAGAATCAGTTGAGGGAAATAAACATCATTTAAACAGCTAATATTTCATACTTTGAACATTCTTGTTGTCTTTACTGAGATGTACACTTCTCTAACCAAAAATTTATCTAGATAATTTGCACCTAGTATATACTTGTTAAATGTCTGCTTGAAGTAAGTAAACTTAACATAAGTTTACAAAGTGAACATAAAAGATGTCAATAATCCCAAAACTGAATGAGACAGCCATCAACATGGCTAGAATCCTAGTCTGTCAAGAAAACTGTCACTGGCTGCCTTGGGGTGGGATGGGGTGGGGTAAGTTACAGAGAGATGTTTTTAAAAAAAGAGTAGAATAACATAAAAGAAATGGCACTTGTCCCCAGAGTATATAATGATCAACCTTCATAGCTGGACAGCTGCTGCCTTCCTGATGCTGGAGCTCTGCGGGGCGTTAGACGTGCATGGGTGGGGTCAGGGAAGGATTTTGTTTGTCTGCGTTATAAGCTGAATTATTAACAGTAGTCAGTCCTGAAATTTAACATGTTATAACGGTTACACTGAAGTGTAATGCAGTTTAGCAAATACATACTGAGGCATACTGGTCATTCCTGGGGGTAGATATATTAATAAGACAGAAAGATGGAGCCCCAGAGTTTAGAGGGCCCATGTGGTGTTAGATGCTTTTCACAGCAAGGCCAGCATTGTCCTTAGACTGTGTGTGTGTGTGTGTGTGTGTGTGTTTGTGTGTGTTGGGGATCTGCTCTCCACACGTATTGGGTACACTGTATTTAAGGTTTGCGTGTGTGTGCGCGCGCACTGTGGATATGTTTTACTGCGGGTCTGAATTGTAAATCTGTGCATATTATATGTGTTTGGGATGTATGTTTCATGTACGGCTGAATGAGGTATGCTCTGGGTGTTGGTGTGTGTGTCTGGTGGGGCGAGAGTTAAGAGCCCTTATTATGCATGAATTGTGTGTCTGTGGTGGACATCGTATATGAGTATGTCTACGCCAAGGCCAGGCTACTAATGGAACCACCACGGAGCTCTTCAGGACTTTCCCTGTGAACACAAGGCCATGTCCTGGTGTGTTTCCCCAGGAGAGCCTCTAGGGCACTGCCCTGCCCTCCTGGTTAAGGGCCTGGGTGAGAGGAAAGCAGAGCCATGGTCACTCCGGGTGTGCCCTGCACAGGGCAGTCAGCTGTAGATGAGGAGGGTGTCAGAGACGGGTAACACCAGGAAGCAGGCACTATGCTAGTTGTCCTGTCTGTTTCCTTGTCAGGGATGGACAAATCTTTCAAATCGAGGGGACCATTTCATCTGCTGTACCTGGAACACAGTAGGTGTTTTAGTTGAATCCATGAATGAGCGAATGAAGGAAGGAATGAACGGACGGTGATCCGAGGTTCCTGGAGTCTTTGGGATATTTAGATAACCAGGTTATTTATGCCCACGGGGCTGAATAGAGTAGGTTCTTAGGGAATGTTGTTGGGTGAATAAATGAATGCACGCCCATCACACATGTGAACGTTTGCTTATCTCAGAAGCAGGCTTGCAATCATAAGAAAACAGTTCCCTGGTGAGGTTTTTATTCTTCCTCTGTAGATCCCACAGGAGCGCCTTGTCTGCTGTCCCTTTGGTTTAATTATTGTTCTTTGAGATCAGCATGGCAGCCTTTCTGTTTACTGTCAAACTGCAGCCGCAAACGGAGAAATAAAGGATGGGGGGGGAGGGGGATCTTCATAATCCAGGTACTGGAACTTCCTCAAAGATATTTTTCTTTCAGAGAGGTGAAAGGAAGGTGGGAAAGTTGGGGATATGAGTTTCCAAACTTGCCAAAGACATAAACCAACCAAATTGTGTTGCTGCTTCCATAAATGTTTAATAAGTTTTATCATCTTGTGACTAAGGTTAAACAAATGTGAGTCCTTTGAGGAATTATTTACTGGAAGCAAAGTTATAGCATCAACATCTGTGTTTCCAATCACTTAGATGAGGAATAGACGAAATAAATCATACGTTCAGTTCCACAAAATAACTTCTGTATTATCATCTCTGGAGAAGAAAAATGTAACTCTTTTAGGTGCCCTCTCTGTTGGAATTTGGACTCCTTTTTTCTTGGTTAGACTTCTTTCTTTTTATTTGTTTCATTATCTTGGAAGAATAAATAAGTCTTCACCTTTTTTTTGTGGAAAGTTACGATAAAAAACATCCACGATAGAAGGTCTTAGAAATTTCTCCCAGGGAATCTGGCTATTTCGTCCAACATTCTCATTTGGGAATGGGCTAACAGTTCCAATATATAACATCCATATAATTTAACCTCATAAATTTCTTTTTTTTCACAGTGATGTAATGGGGAGACTGACCTGGAGTTTGTAAATGTTCCCTGCTCACTGCATTCCCCCGGGCAACATAACATTCTAGACAGTGTTTTATGTGCCCTGATTAAAATATAACGTATTCTTGCATTTCCTGTGAACTGACCTGTTAGTACTCTTAGCAGCAGAACATTTAAGGAACACGGAGATGTTTTCAAATGTGTTATAATGCACTGTGTAAGGGGTTTTTTTTTCTTCTCTTTTTTGAACGATGATCTGATTTTCATTTTAGTCCACAGTCCCCTGAGCACCTACTCCACAAGAAGAGTTTTGTGCTTTGGTTTAACTTTTGAATCTGCCACTGCACTCTGGCAAATAAACAGGAATACTGGTTTGTAACTCCAATTTGAATTCTCAGGCACGTACTTTGAACTGCTCTCCTGCAGTGGAGGGAAGGATTGGACAAGTTCACAGGGAGTACCCCCCAAGCTGAAACAGTAGCAGTGGAAACTTACAGCTTTCTTTATGAAAAGACATTTTTAAAAAAAAAAAATTAAAATGAGGGAAGGGCTTCCTATAGTTTTTGCATCACAAAAACAAGAGCTGCGACAAATAATCCACTCGGCAAACCCGTCTGTGGACTGAGATGTATTAGTTTTCAGTGGGAGAAGCACATAGCAAAAATAAGAAGCTTGACTTCCAGAGGAGCAAAGGGAAATCTGTGGGGTGAGGGGCTTGGGCTTGAAACTCCATTGAGCCAACTCTGATGGGGCTGTGTAGACCTTCCAGGGTGCAGATCTCATTCCAGGAATAATATAAAAGAGGCATGGAAACTGTGGGAGGGAAAGATGGCTAGAAGGACCAAACTGACTCATGCAAGATGAATTCCCTGAAAGGACTGTCTGTCTTTAAGAGTCATCCTTTTATCCTTTCATCAGTTATTTACTAATTTCTATTATTCTCAAGAGCTCATGCTGTGTGCCACGACTACAGGGATAAATGGGGCATGGCCCCCTGTCTTAAGAGGTTAGCAATGGAGTCCCTAGAATGGATGGATGGAAGGATGGATGGAAGGATGGATGGATGGGTGGATGAGAGAATGATGATCTGTGACTCACTAGGAACTCAAGTTCATTTCTGCTTGTACATTGGTTTCTGGGTCTCGTTGATCTGCCCAAAGTTTATCCCTGGCGGCCCCTGACATTTTGATTAGTGGTCGTTCCCTGACTTCCTTTCCAATAATCCTTCCTGAACCCAGATCCCTTCTTTCCTGCAGACTCTAGCCCCTTCTCAGTTCTTACGAGCAAATAACTTGCTGTGAAGGTTTCCAGATTTGCCCCTGGTTGGCCTGCTCACTGCAGCTCTGAATGGAATTAACCTTTTCTCTCTTTTGTTCCCTGAAGTGATGATGATCAGACTTGTTAACATGTGCTGAGAGTCCACTCCCTGCTAGGCACTGTCCCAGATGCTTTCCATGCACCTGACTTCATGACAGACTGAGGTTCAAGTCCAGGCAATTATTTACATTCTGTCTGACCTTACTCAAGTTATGGAAACTTCTAAACCATAGTCTCTTAATTTTGAAGAAAAAAAAAATCCCCTAATACCACAAGAGGCCCCCACATGGATTCAATCCATGGTGTATATGGTGTGCTTCATGCATGCTTGGTACATGGTGGGTGCTCAGTAAATGCTAGATAATGTGGTTGTGGGGGTGAGAGCCAACAGTTTGAGGACTACTGGAATAGCAACGCGTAACATCTTTGGAGAGAGACTTATTCTTTTGAGGTCTTCGTTTATGCTTCTGGGCGCACAGTTTAACAAACAGGCTTCTGTAGCGGGAAGCGGACATGAACCAGGACTCGGATGAGCCGGCAGGACTGGAAGATCCACACTCTCCGGCAGCTCCCCACGGCTTCTTTTCGGTGAGGGCCAAAAGTTCTCAACTTTCGTTTCCTTTTAGGTTCTGATTTATTTATTAATTAGGCAAAATGGGAATTGACGAGCCTGAAATGATAAAGATGCTTGTGATGTAAAAAAATGTTTTCCTATGTCAGGAATGAAAGATGTGGCAGGGATGAATGGGAGAAAAATGACTGTGTCAAAGCCAGCCAGAGTGTCACTTCCCCGCTCTCCGGGGGTAAGAAAGGTAGTGAAATATGGGTACTCGGTGGATGAGAAAGTCAGAGTTTGTCTGATTTCCTCATTGGACTTGGGACTTGTTCACAGACTAACTGGTTGGATGGCAATTTGCTTTCTTGCGGAAAAACTGACAGAGCAACGCGCATTTTACAATCGAGGCTTAGAGAAACCTGTTTTCTCTTGTAGTTTATTCTTCTGCAGAGTGGTGTTTCCAGGCCGCTGACACACGCGAAGGAAAGGCTGTGTTTATGTGTGTGCACACCTCTCTGCCTGCAGTATGCATTTGCTCCTGGCTGCGTTATATGTGTAGCTGAGGCTGTGGGTCCTGGTGATTTAGTCCAAGGCATATGTAGTGCTCTGTAGAAGGCATTCCTGGTTAGTAGCCCCTCACTTCCTGTGTTATTCAAGCTGTTGGCAAAGGTAATTATACTTAATAGGAGCCACCTTTGATTTAAAACGGCAAAGGTGAGCAATTAGATTGAGCTTCAAGCATAGGGTGGGGGTGGCCTGCACCTTTTATTTGGGGACATTTGTTGAGAGCAGCTGGGATTGCTTACAAGGGCAGTGTTTCTTGCACCCGTATTTGTCACCCAGATTGTCTTAGAAAGACAATTAGCAGACCTGGGAGAGAGACACCAACGGCATCGTGCAGGCAGCTGCCTTCCTCATCCCGCCCTCCCGAATGTCACCGGAAGGGAATCACTCCTCAGCTCCATCTGCCCCTGAGCATGTGCCCAGCTCTCCCGGGTGGGTTCAGCATTGCCCTGCTCACTTCTTACTGATCACCTCCACGGACAGTTGCAGCCCCTACAAGATCAGTCCTGCCCAGTAGACGGGCAGTCCAGAGATGTCTAGTCCCGTGGCCTCAGACAGAGGAGTCTGGGTCTGCTCAGGCCTCAGCAGCAACAACAAAAGCATCCCAGTCCCTAATCCTTTAATGATTAAATTTGAGATGATTTAATATTTGTAAGATTTCATTTCAATTCTATGCGTGGCTATTACTGCATTTCCAAGATTATCCATCTAGGTACGTGCGCATGTATGTAATATAAATATATACTTCTTTTTAGCAGGCCTAGCTTGGTTTTTCAGAATACACATGGGCTGCCCTTCCCCAGAGTTTCTGGATTGCAACACCCAAGCAAGGGAGTTTCCGCTGGGCAGAAGCAGCCTGTTTCACGGCAGTGTCCCCAGAACTGTGACTGACACAGGGTCTGACGGACAGACTCCTAAGAAAAGGAGTTGTAAAGGCTTCCAAAGGGTTCCCAAGCTCCAGGCAGGGCTTTCGTTCCCTGACAGCTGCAAGATGGGTTCATACAGTCTAGAGGGATCTTGGGAAAATCTTCTCACCTAAACCTCCCTGCTCTTAGGTTAAAGTCATGGCCTGAAACCTTCTTTCTCACAGCGTGGTCTGTGGGCCGGCAGCTTCCTCATCTCCTGGGCGCTTGTGAGAAATGCAGACTCTCAGGCCCTGGTCCAGACCTGCTGAATTAGAGTCAGCATTTTAAGGAGATGCCCGGGGATTTGCGAGCAGATTGGGACTGAGGAGAATTAGCTTCCAGGTCCCTGAATGGTTGGCTCCCACTCAGCTTTCTGATGTGAGGTTCTCCTGTTCTGTACCCTGTACCCTGGCCTTATTCTGTCCTCCTTACTGCCCAGCTGTGCCCTCTTCTTAGTCTTGCTAAGTCCAGGTAGCAGTTACCCTGAGTATCGCTTGCTCAGGAAAACTTTTTCTGACCCTTTTGATAATGTCAAATCCCACCCCCTTCCCCCATATTAGCCTGAAAGCACCGTGTTACTGCTTTGCCCTTTTCAGCGTTGACATTTTATGACTCTTGGTTTATTTGATTCCCATCCGTCTCTTCCTGCACCCCCTACCCACAGACAGTAAATTCCATGAGGGCAGGTGCTGTGACTGGCTTCATCGCCCACCCCCAAGTCCTGAGGCCCCAGCATTGCATCCAGTGCATGCTAGAAGCTCAAGAAGTATTTGTCCAACAGACAGATGCATGTTATCAGGCTATAGAAAGAGGACTGTTGTAGGCCTATCACTTATTACTCAGCTTCTCTCTTTCGGAATTATCAGGAAATTTCTAGAACTGTCTTTTGTTTATTCAGTTCCATTGATGAGAAAACCAACACAACATTGTCCACACATCGAGCACTATTCCATATGATGCTCACAACATCTTATACATTTTATAAAAGAATAAATTGAGGCTTAATTAAACAGATTAAACAGCAGGTTGCAGGACCAGAAAACATGTTTCACTCTTAAATCAGACACCAAGGAGGCTGGGGACTTGCTCTGCTTGGGTTGGCTGTCAGCTTGGCTTCCTAAGAGGTGTGGAGTTCCCTGTTCACCCTGCTAGAACAAATCTTTACTGAACACACCTGCCGTGGGGTAAGCTCTCTTCCAGGCTGTGGAAACTACAGTGAACAAAATGTATCAGGCTCCTGCTGTCATGGGGCAGAGCCCGACATACATTTAAGATGCAAGATAGTGAAAAGGGCTAAGAAGAAAGTCAGGCATGGCAAAGGGATGGAGGGTGGGGAAGACAGACTGTTGTGTTGTAGGTTTTTTTTTCTTCGCTGCTGTGTCTCCAGCACTTTGCTCAAGGGTTGGCATACTATAGGTGCTCAGTTAACATCGGTTGTTGATTGACTGGCGGATGAAGTTCAGTATTTACAAAGGAGCTGAGCACTAGCTGAGTGGTGTGTGACCATAAAATGGAGCAGACAAAAATGGGACTATCTGGGGACAGGAATTTCTGACCCTGGCCTCCAGATTATGCTCTAAGTCACAGGTTTGTGATTAGAATAATCAGAATTGTTGTAGAGTTTTCAAAAGGAAAAAAAAAAAAAAAACCCTGCAGGTACCCAGCTTCTTCCTTAGGCAAATTTTAGAATCAAAATTTCTGGAGGTGAGACTCAGCATGCGTTTATAAAAAAACAACCCCACAGTTGAGTCTGACCTGCAGAGAAGGTTGAGAAGTACTGCTCCAACCAGCTGAAATGATAACACTATCTATCATATACTGAGCGCCTACTGTGTGCCAGGCAAAGTACTCAGTGACTAACGAGCCCCGTCAAGAAAGAGAAGAAGATGATGATGATAATGTCAATGACAAAGATGAAAACGGCAGTACTAATCGAATAATGGCTTTGTGCCAGCAGGTGGTACAGTAAGCGCTTGACATCTTCCAACTGTTTCTTCTTTACGCCCATCCTGTGAAATAAGTTCTTTTATTACGCCCTGTTACCGACTTCAGAGAATAGTCAAACAACTATCAGATGACGTGATTTTGAGCAGAGACGAACGAATTATGGCCTATGAGCCAAATTCAGCCCACCTCCAGTTTCTGTGTGATTTGCGAGTGAGACGGGCTTTCGCATTTTTGAATGTTGGGAGTGGGTGAGGCGGGTGGGGAATGTGGAGACTTGTGTCCTGTCACGTTGTGTAAGCACCTCCGTGAGGTCTTTGATTTTGCCTCTTGGCCTGCAAAGCCAAGAATGTTTACTGTTTGGCCTTTCACAAGAAAATCTGCTGGCCCCTGATCTAGAACTTTATTTCCCAACTTGTTGTATGTGTAAGACAGTTGCTTGCGAGGTAATTTTAGGTGTTAGAAGCCTGCATTTTTAAAAATAGCTGTGGTTTAATTCGCTGTGTATTAGAAGGAAAAAGTACATTAAAATCGTGATTTCGTGGGTATTATTGCTGGATCGAATGTGCAGAAAAAAGAAAATGAATCCATTGGAAATCAATTTTGAAAAAAAATTAGGTAAGTAGT